>NC_137927.1:7713899-7728899 GCF_963457725.1 Sprattus sprattus | reverse complement strand
TGGTCAGTGGATCAGACACAAACAACAATAAATCATCTGCATAAAGTGAAAGTATATGCCGGGTGTCACCTCTAGAAATCCCCTGATTATAGTTGGTTGATTTAAGTGCTATAGATAATGGTTCGATCGCCACAGCAAATAATAGGGGACTCAGGGGACAACCCTGACGTGTAGACCTGGAGAGAGTAAAGTATTGAGAACTCATTCCATTTGTATTCACTGAAGCTTTGGGTGAAGTATATAGTAACTTTATCCATGAAATGTATTTAGAACCCATACCGAATCTGTTAAGGACATCAAACAGATACCCCCACTCCACCCTGTCAAATGCTTTCTCAGCATCTAGTGAGACCACTACCTCTGAAGTTTCAACAGGAGCCGGGGACAGAAGGATATTAAGAAGTCTGCGAATGTTTGAGAAGGAATGGCGATTTTTCATAAATCCTGTCTGGTCAGACGATATAATGTCCTGTAAAACAGATTCCAATCTCAGTGCAAGTATTTTAGCCAGAATTTTATAGTCGTTATTCAAGAGTGAGATCGGCCTGTAGGAACCACACTCATTACTGTCTTTGTTTGGTTTCAACAATAAAGTTATGGAGGCCTCTGTGAGGGTTTGAGGTAAGGTTCCCTGATTCAAGGAGTCATTAAACATGTTAAGAAGAAGAGGGCTTAGTTTATCAATGTGTTTTTTAAAAAGATTTATAGGGTAACCATCTGGACCAGCCGCTTTGTTGCTTTGCATTAGTTTAATTGCATCAGTAATTTCACTAATTTTCAGAGGTTGATCCATAATATTAGCTTTGTCAGGAGTGATGGATGGAAATTCCAAATTATCAAGAAATTCTGTCCTGTATGTGTCAGTGTTAGAGGCTTCAGAAGTGTATAGATTAGAGTAGTAATTTTTAAAGGTATCATTAATGACAGATGGGACTATTGTAAGTTCTCCTGAGGAGGTTCTTATTTGTTTAATTTGTTGAGATGCTGTTCGACTCTTGAGCTGGTGAGCTAACAGTCGTCCTGCCTTCTCACCATGTTCATACAAAAAACCTTGTGAGCGCAATAGTAATTTTTCTGTCTCATGTGTTGTAAGTAGATTATAATCCATTTGCAAATTTTGTCTCTCTTTTACAAGCTCTGGGGATGGTGACACTGATAGTTTGTTATCCAGATGACTAATACTTTCCATTAGCTGCTCTTGTTTTTGCCTTCTTATTTTATTTAAGCTTGCAGAGTACGATATAATCTCTCCCCGAATAACCACTTTTAATGTTTCCCAAAGCAAAGATGGAGATATGGAATCTGAGTTGTTGTTAATAAGGAAATTATCAATTGCTGCAGAAATCATGCAATTAAATGCATTATCATTAAGCAGTGTGCAATTCAACCTCCAGGGGGGGCGTGTTTTTTGTAAGAATCTGAAGGAGAGGTCAAGAAGCAATGGCGCATGATCCGATATGACTATGGTTGAGTATTCTGTGTGACTGACAGTTGGAAGGAGATCGTTACTAATGAAAAAGTAATCTATTCGTGAGAAACTTTTATGAACCTGAGAGTAAAATGAAAATTGTTTCTTATCAGGGTAGCGGAAACGCCAAGGGTCCACATTTCCTATTTGGTTCATGAAAGATGAGAAGGCCTTGGCCATTTTAGATGGCGGGTGTTGTCTGGAGGGGGATCTGTCCAATAAAGGATCCATTGCACAGTTAAGGTCACCCCCCAAAATTAGTTTATGATAGCTCAAATCTGGAAGAGATGATATCAGCTTTGTAACAAATGCCTCATCATCCCAGTTGGGCGCATACAAGTTTACAAGAGTAACTGCTTCATTGTTAAGACAGCCTGTAACTATAATGAATCGGCCTTGATTATCAGCAAATGTATTAGATGGGGTAAACTGAATTTTTTTATGGAATAAAATAGCTACACCCCGCACTTTGCTGCTAAAGTTGGATTGAAAACATTGGCCAGTCCACGATGCCCTCAATCTGTGTTGATCTTTAGAGATCAGATGTGTCTCCTGCAGGAAAGCCACATCTGTTTTCAAATGTTTTAGATGAGATAAAATTCTGCCCCTCTTGACTGGGCTATTAAGCCCTTTAACATTCCAGGATACAAACCTCAGGTTTGCTCCTTCACCTTTTATTATGTTGGCCATATGTAATAGTAAGAGGAGTGTAAAATAGTGACACTGCCTTGGTATGAGAAGATGAGAGCAGGGGAAGGGGAGGAAACGGAAGGGGAGAGAGAGGGGGAAAAAACGAAAAACAAACATACAAAAAAGGAGACATATATACCAACAATTGTAGTGAGGCCATACCCACCCACCACCCCCCTCCAAATCGTACACATCCACCCACCCACCCATTCCCTTCCCAGAAAAAACCCCCACATTAAACTCTCAGAACGGAGAGTATACAATACTAATGCAAAATCTAACGTTCCTAAGCATGTTCTCAGAACTAGAACTAGCAGCAGGATATTACAGAACGAGTTACTTCTAGGCGGCATGCAACACGATCCCTAGTACATGAGCTAGGGGGCTCCTATTTAAAATAATGAATCCGTGATTCAGAGATAATAAACACCAAACTAAGATCAGTGAGAGGTATAATATAGGCCTATAAGCTAGGTTAATGTACCCCTTCATATTGTTAATGCTTACTGTGTAAAGCTTATTGTATTTTTAAAGAAGTAAGAAAAGAAAAGAAAAAACGATAGGCCTATAACAAAATAAGATTTAAAGAGTCATCTTCGAAAGAGTACTTACAATAGTGTCTAATCAGTCAAAATCAACAGAAAATGTTAGCTTGGTGGCTGTAACAGACAACTCGGGATGAGGCCGGTCTCTTCTCCTTTGCAGCATACTAGACAGGGGTGTTGATGTGCTGGTCATAAAAGTCCTGGGCTTTTTGTGGCGAATCAAAGTAGTAGTCTTGATCTTGGAAAGAGACGTGAAGACGGGCTGGGTGTAGCAGGCGAAACTTTATTCCTTTCAGATACAGGGAGTTTTTTATCGGGTTAAATGACGCTCGTTGTTTGGTCAGTTCAGCACTGATATCAGGGTAAACTCTCAGTTCAGAATCACGATACGTCATCTGATGTTTCCTGGCCCATCTCAGGACTTTCTCTTTCTCTTGAAAACGAAGGAATTTGACGATAAAGGCTCTAGGCTTCTCTGTATTATTGTATCCCGGTCTGCGGAGGGAGCGATGCGCTCTCTCTATCTCAGGTGGGCTATTGAAGACCTCGGAGCCGGTCACCGTCATCAGCAAGTCAGACACAAACTTCGTTAGGTCCTGGCCTTTCTCACTCCCCTCGGGTATGTTGATTATTCTCAAATTCGAACGCCTGGATCTATTTTCAAGATCGTCGACTTTATCCAGAAGTTTACCGCACTGGGATTGAAGCGTTTTAACTGTGGTCTCCATCTCGGTGAGTTTTCCAAAGTTTTCCCCAGCCAAAACTTCTGTATGAGTGAGACGGCTATTAAACGATGACACCTGCTGTCTCAGAGAATCCACCGATGATTTGAGGGATTCTGTTGACTCGCGGATCAGAACTGCCACATCGGTCTTAAAGCTTTCACGTTGATCATTGAGTAGAGCTTCGAGGTCGCTTTTGGTAACCGGGCTGTCTTCTTCATGTTTGCTAGCCCATTCAGCATCTCTGGCTGCCATGTTAGCTAACTTAGCAGAAACGTTAGCTCGAGTACCTTGCTGTTTCGATTTGTTCATTAGGCCTATCTCTTGACACTCCCGTGTAAAGTATGTGCAAATTTTCAGATTTAGGTCAACAAAGATAGAGGAAAATAAGTTTAAAGGTCGTTCAGGTTAAATGATATGAAAAGTTTAGCCGGAGCCCCCTTTCGCACGTCTGCTCACCACCTCGTCATGCCGGAAGTCCGAGCCACTCACTTTTGAACCTCTTCTCCTCTTCCTACTCTTCAATCCCACATGTCTTTTCCCCTCTCCTCTCCTCTCCCCCCTCTCTCCCCTTCACCTCTCTTCTCCTCTTTCCTCTCCTCTCTCCTCTCTTTTCCCCATCCCCCTACCCCGCCCCACACTCCTCTCTTCCCTTCTCCTCTGTCCTCTCCTCTCTCCTCTCCCTTGTCTTCTCTTCCCTTCTCCTCTGTCCTCCCCTCTTGTCTTGTCTTCTTTCCTCTCCTCTCTCAGGGTTCTGTCTTTTCTCCCCTGTTTTCTCTTCATTCCTCCCTCTCTATTGGGGTCTTCTGTTTCCCCTCTCCTGGATCATTGGGGGGGGGGGGGGGGGGGCACCCCTGGGATGTCTGTGTCAACACAGGACCATGCAGTCAGCCTGTGCTCCACCCGCTTCCACAGAGCATTAGGTCAGGAATGAAAATGGTTAACTAATTGCTTTTCAGCCTTGTTCCTGGAAACGTTTCAATATGTTGAACAGATGTACAGTAGTTTTTAGACATGAACAGTGGAATCATATCACGCCATTACCATAACATCTTTAATGCAGTAGTTAGGCTACACTCACAGAATCTGGGAAACAGCTCTATCAAGATAGAAAATCCATGCAGAACCATAAACAAACATGAAAAGCTCATAATGACGGTGGAAAACTGACAGTATTTCCCTGTGTAGAACATCAAATAATACATCACCTCATCTCATCTAACAAACATAGAACAAGAAGACAGAGGAGGTTAGATCTTAAAACCCAGTCTAATTTAAACAACCTAATATGTATTCCTGCACAACCCTGTGATCTGAATGATGAATAAATGAATGAATTTTACTGAGAGCAAGACAGAGAGAGCGAGAGAGAGAGAGACCTTTCAGCCTGGTACAGCTGGGTGTGGCAGGTGCTGATGAATAATGAATGAACTCCCCGGTCAGCGAGAGACGGCCATTGTCCTGTCCCTGAGTCTCAAGCGCTCCACTGGCAGCCTCCCAGGGCTGCTTCTGCCACTGCCGCACTGCACGCTGGGACATTTAAGCTCTTCCAAACAGCTGGGCGCAGACTTGTAGCATGGTGATGTCGGACTGTAATCCCTCTGATGCAGAAGGACGTTGTCTGTGTGTGTGTGTGTGTGTGTGTGACAGGCCGGCATTCAGGCAGCCATCGCTTTTCGATCTATGTGTGCGTGCATGCACGTGTGTGTGAGAGCGTGTATGAGAAACGTGTTTAGATGGAGAACATACCAAAGACTATTGATGTCCCCCTGCAGGAGGAGGACAGACGTATGGCTGGTGTTTTGGCCCGAAGGGAGGATGAGAAAAAGAGAGACAATCACAAGCAGGTCATTAACAAGGTAGGAAGAGACAACTGTCTGTCTATCTATCTGTCTGTCTGTCTGTCTGTCTGTCTGTCTATCTATCTATCTGTCTGTCTGTCTGTCTGTCTGTCTGTCTGTCTGTCTGTCTGTCTGTCTGTCTGTCTGTCTGTCTGTCTATCCATCTATCTAACTATCATTTTAACTCCCTCTCCAACTGTCCATCAGTTCATCTTTTTCATTACTGCTTTTCTGTTTGAACCACACCGCTCATCCATGCACACACTTATCATTCCGATGGCTGAATGTATGCAACCAGTGCCCTAATATGGCATACTACAGATGTGACATGGCTGAGGATTAGTCCAGAGGCTGCATCAGAGGTGCAGATGTCCTCCCTTTGCTTCCACTGACTAGAGGGACATTCAGCGCTCCTGCCAAAGACAGATCACTCACCAGATGCCCTTAAAACATCAGTTTGAGCTTTCCTTTCCAGGCATGTCTTAGCGCTCACTCACACACCCTTCCTCTCACTCACTCATTCATTTGCTCACCTGAACACTCACTCACTCACTCACACACCCTCGCTCTCAGTCACTCATGATCATTCACTCACTCAATCACCTGCACATTCACTCACTCACTCACTCAGCCTTCCTCTCACTCACTCATGAGCACTCAGTCACTCACTCACTTACTCACCCACGCACTTACTCACACTCCCTGTCACCCACTCACTCACTCACTCACTCACTCATTCACTCATTCACTCGTTCACTCGTTCACTCTCTCACGCTCTAACTTACTCACTGACACACACACTTACTCACTCACTGACACACACACATTTCTTCTCTCTGCCATCATTTACTCACTCACTCACTTGCTCACTCACCCTTGAGAAATACAATTTTAGGTAGAGTGTTTATTTGGAAGGCAACCAAGAGGATTTGCAGGCTCTTGACAATGGTGTTTTTGAATCACTTGCCACAGTACCTCCAAGCATTTTCCTGTTTATTCATTGAGTGCTCTGACATTCTTTCAGTCTCATGAATGAAACAGACCACATTGTCATGTTCCATCTCTGCGGTAGGAATTCGTGTAACGGGATATAGACTTGTTATCATTGTTAACATGGAACATATGTGGCAGACATTATGGAATACAGCTTGGGACTGTAGCAGACTGTGAGATCATAATCCCCGCAATGGATTTAGAGAGAAAGAGAGTGAGAGAGAGGGACAGAGACAGAGACAGAGACAGAGAGAGAGAGAGAGACAGAGACAGACAGAGAGAGAGAGAGGAGAGAGTTGAGGCAAGGAGACAGACAGAGAGACCGATTTAGATGGGGGGGGGGGGGGGATGTTACTCCCTGTCTCTTCTCCTTTTATTTCCCTGAAGAGAATGAAAAGGGAGTGAAAGAGGGACGAACCGAAGAGAAGTAGAAGAAGCAAACAAAACAATGAGTCAGAGATTGGAGAGAGAGAGACACAGAGAGATAGAGGTAGAAAGAAAGATGAAAAAAGAGAGATGGAGAGATAGAGATAGAGGTAGAGAGAATGAGAGGTAAAGAGCGAGTAAAAAACAAATATGGCATCCTGCCTCCCCGTATTTATCAAGTGAAATGGCCTGGCTTAACACAGTGTTGTCATACTTAATCCATTTTCCGCAGGGGGGTGAGAGTGCTTGTTTGCCTCCAACCTCAGCTAATCTCTGAGATTTTTGTTGATTGCCTATCCCTGATGAGCATTAATCTTAAGTACTTTACACATGTACTCTGCTACTCAGGCATGCAGGGACAGTGGGGTTAGATGAGCCGCTCTTTACTTGGGTCGATCTACAGCCAAGGGAATATGAGACAGAAATCAAACTAATGCACACAACACAGGACTAGGATGTATGCCATCAATTAAAACCTTCACAGTGTACCTCAGACACTCAAATAGACAACAAAAACTGGCGTCCCAAAAACTAGGTTCTTGTGGCTCAACTTGGCCCATCTCAGGGGTTAATTGATCCGTCTAAGAAAATCTATTGTACAGTTGGCGTAATTACAAACAATTTTTACTATTAACATAATATAAATGCCAACATATCACATAATGTTCTGTATATAACCACAAACTTTGTAGCCAATGACATAAACACTAATCATATCTACATATACACTTATGTCATATCTACTATATATTATGTCAGTTATTCATTCATATTCATCAACACTAATTTAAATACCAAATGTTTGACTTAACTTCAAGCACACCTGTGGTTCATCTTTCCCCCAAGGCTCTGGGTCATTTTGCCCCACAGCCACCATTTTGAGAAAAGTGCCTAGTCTAGCAACCCAGAGCTACACTTCTGCTTATTCACTACTCATGTGTTTACACCCTGCCAGTTCATCAGCATATCTGAAATAACATTTTAAACTAAGATACATTACTTTTGATGTTCTGATTATACCTGAAATGCCCCCAAAAAACTTCCACAGCAAGATGAAAATGGAGAATGCAAACTAAATTTAGGGTCACATGGCAAAAACATATCTGCTGGCTCATCTTACCCTACTCTCCCCTGAGCATGACTCATTTGGTTTGCATTACCATTCCCAAAGTAGCCTGGGTCAATGGAGGTTTCATATGGAGGAGAGGATGGAAAGCTACAGGGAGAAGCCCTTGAAGGCCACTGATGATTGGTAGATTCGACATGCGAGTGATGTTTTTATTACACATTTATTGAAAGCGTATTTGCTCTTGCTTTCATGTGGTTGATACACCAGGAGGTATTCATCTCCATATATTAATTTAAAGAAATATGGTTGTTTCTTTTGTATGTTGCGTATGTTTCTGTCATATTTTATACTGCAGTCTGCATTGTTGAAAATGTGCTTCTATTTATTGTGCGGGCAGGCGTGCGGTGTGTGCATTCGTGCATCTGTGTGTCTGTGTTTTGTGATACGATACAGCAGATTCTAGAGAGGTTTATAGATAGAGACAGAACATGTAGACAGGAGTTGATTGCACCTCTGTAATCCAAACCAGCTAATCCAGGCTAAATAGGGGAGCTCAGCACCACCGGGTGTTGGAGAAAGATCCAGAGAGAGTCCAGACACCCCGTAGGAATAGAGGGCCACATTTGGTCTGAGAGGATCTGGAGGCAGCAATCGCAATGGCATACCAAAACATACACAGACATGCTAAACTTCGGATACAGTGTTGGGTATATGTTGGGAGACAACCCCAAAAAAACACCTACTCATATACAGTCGTGGCCAAAAGTTTTGAGAATGACACAAATATGCATTTTCACAAAGTTTGCTGCTTCAGTGTCTTTAGATATTTTTGTCAGATGTTACTATGGAAGGCTGAAGTATGATTACAAATATTTAATAAAGTGTCACTGGCTTTTATTGGCAATTATATGAAGTTAATGCAAAAAGTCAATATGTGCAGTTTTGACCCTTCTTTTTCAAGACCTCTGCAATCGGCCCTGGCATGCTGTCAATTAACTTCTGGGCCACATCCTGACTGATGGCGGCCCATTCTTGCATAATCAATGCTTGGAGTTTGTCAGAATTTTTTTTTGTTTGTCCACCCGCCTCTTGAGGATTGACCACAAGTTCTCAATGGGATTAAGGTCTGGGGAGTTTCCTGGCCAATGGACCCAAAATATCAATGTTTTGTTCCCCGAGCCACTTAGTTATCACTTTTGCCGTATGGCAAGGTGCTCCATCATACTGGGAAAGGCATTGTTCATCACCAAACTGTTCCTGGATGGTTGTGAGAAGTGGCTTTCGGAGGATGTTTTGGTACCATTCTTTCACATGGCAAAAACACATCTGCTGGCTCATCTTACCCTACTCTCCCCTGAGCATGACTTATTTGGTTTGCATTACCATTCCCAAAGTAGCCTGGGTCAATGGAGGTTTCATGTGGAGGAGAGGATGGAAAGCTACAGGGAGAAGCCCTTGAAGGCCACTGATGATTGGTAGATTCGACATGCCGAGTGATTTTTTATTACACATTTATTGAAAGCGTATTTGCTCTGATTTTCATGTGGTTGATACACCAGGAGGTATTCATCTCCATATATTAATTTAAAGAAATATGGTTGTTTCTTTTGTATGTTGCGTATGTTTCTGTCATATTTTATACTGCAGTCTGCATTGTTGAAAATGTGCTTCTATTTATTGTGCGGGCAGGCGTGCGGTGTGTGCATTCGTGCATCTGTGTGTCTGTGTTTTGTGATACGATACAGCAGATTCTAGAGAGGTTTATAGATAGAGACAGAACATGTAGACAGGAGTTGATTGCACCTCTGTAATCCAAACCAGCTAATCCAGGCTAAATAGGGGAGCTCAGCACCACCGGGTGTTGGAGAAAGATCCAGAGAGAGTCCAGACACCCCGTAGGAATAGAGGGCCACATTTGGTCTGAGAGGATCTGGAGGCAGCAATCGCAATGGCATACCAAAACATACACAGACATGCTAAACTCCTGATACAGTGTTGGGTATATGTTGGGAGACAGCCCCAAAAAAACGCCTACTCATATACAGTACATGTAAGAAGAGACACCAGGAAGTCGACCATGCAAAATGGATCCTTTCATATCGACTGTACTGAATAGCCCGACTCACTATGACTTGTGTTTACTCTTTCAACCTCTGCATGCTGTGACGGCAATTTTAGCTGTTCGCTGAAGACCATGAAAGCGATCGCCCCTGTCGCCAGTCTAGTAATGGTACTGTTATCAACCTTACGACATTTGAGTCGTCAGACACGGATTTGAGAGCACTTTCCGCTAATCATCTAGACACCAGGGGTGCACAAAGCTGAAAGAAAGAAAAGCTGTGACGCTAATGGCCAGTGTCTCTGAAAATGCACTCTTGGAAGTGAGATTGCTTCTCATTATAAACCTCTTTAGTCTCCAAACATGTGGAGTACAGCTTTTCTCGATGTTGATGAAGACCATCACATTTTTATATGTGACTTTCAGTACATCAGAACACAGCCATTTCAAAGTTAATGTTTGCAGTCATATTATCACATTATATTTTGCTGCTGGTTGAATAACCACGGAGATGAACTCTGCAAGTGTACGTATTTATAACTTTTTAAATCCATTTTTGTCTGCTTTAAATAAGAAGATTGTTCCACATTGTGCATTTGCATCCCTGGGGAAAGATAATCTGCACGTCTTAATGATGTCTGCTTTTTTTTGAGCTGGTGCCCCTGGATACCAGGGAGTGTTGTAACCATAGATATGAGATAATGACATTGCAAAAGCACTGCTGTGTCATGGCTGTGCTAAATTCAGGGGAGACTATCTTTATGTTCCTACTGTACTTGTACGAAGTTTCATTTATGGCCTCTTCAATCAGGAAACTTCATCCTCCAGTGGATATTGGAAGTTGGTCAAGTTTAGACTTGTCATGTTTTGTTTGTTGTTTTTATCTTCATAGTAATGCTCAACCCAAGGCAAACTCATCCATTTATTCCAACTCATTGCACGCTGCTAAATATGCCCATGGTTAAATATGCTGCTAAATATGCCCATGGTTAGATATGCTGTCGGTTGGAATTGACATGATGGATAATCACCCCTTGCCGTTCTACCAAGGGGCATCAAAACATTGAAATCTAAGGACACAGAACTTTTGAGGGTAGAATTCTGAGATGAAGCAGAGGGTATAGGAGGGCAAATGTCAGTGTGTGCAAAAATGGTTTGCTGTTGCTGCTGCTCAGTCAGAGAGAAAGGGAGCTTAGTTTGCATGCTGGGCCAGAGATGGACACACTTATGGAAACAACAAATCAAGAGGTTGATCTCTGTGATGACGGGAAGCATCTTGTGTTTGGGTAGAGACCTGATACTAGGCATTTACATCAGTCTCTTTCTCTTTGCCCTTGGATGACTCACAGATTACCAGAGAAAAATATGGTCCATCATCAGAGTTCTCTTATAGTTCTTTCCTCGTTTCTATCTGTTTGTTTGTTGTTTTTTTTCACCAAAATATATTTGACAAAACCATTTTTAACAGTTAACAGTGGTGGCTGTTATATTTCTGTGTTTCTGAAAGAGTACAGTTGACTCACTTGTTCAGGAGACACTGAAAAATGATAGTTTATTGATATAGTTGATCATTTTACCCCTAGGATTCAAGCCAAGTTGTCTTAGAGAAGTTCTTCTTGTAGAGTTCTGCATGTAGTTTTCCTCAGCAGGGGAGCGGCTCAGAGGTGCATGCAAGAGGCATCATGCAGTGGACAAGGGCCAGACAGGTGGAGAGACTCCCTAACATGTACAGTAGGATCACACACACCTAGCTGCTAGGGCTCAATCACAAAGTGGACACGGGACCACTTATGTGTCTTGGTAGGACAAACACGCACGCACACACACACACTGGCTTCCTTTAGCTCAGACAGTAGAGGAAGGTGCTAGAATCACTAAGAGGTCTAGGAGTGCAATGGCATTTCTTTGAAACCAACTTCATTGAAAAAAAAAACGTACAACCTACAAGACACGTGTGATCAGATGCTTGGTAGGAGAAACCTCCACACACCGGGTTCCTTTAGCTCAGACAGTAGAGGAAGGTGCTAGAATCACTAAGGTTATGGGTTTCATTCACAGACTATTCACCACACACTTTGATCACATGTACCCTTTTACTCTTGATAGTTTGGGATCTAAAGTCTCCCCGGGATCATTGTGTGCATTTATATCTATCTGAAGGATTATTTTTTTTAAGAGATTGTGAAACTACAGGCCTCTCAATTGAGTTCCTCCTGTAGGGTACTGCGTGCAGTTCTGCGTGGGGTTCTGCTCAGCAGGGGAGCAGCCCAGAAGTGTGCAGGCTTCAGGATGCAGTGGACAAGGCCGAGGCAGGTGGAGGGACATGTGCAGTGGGATCATGAGTAGCAGATGTAGAGAGTAGGAGGTCATGGGTTCGACCCCCCTGGGTCTTCAGCACACATTGTCATTCACATACTCTAGATCGTTTTGGATGTAATGTGTCCTCAGGGTTAAAGGTGTGTCAATATGGGTGGCATTTGCAGTGGTTCTCAGTGTGTTAGCTGCATGCCTGTGTGACCTGACTGCCTCTCCTTTTCATCTGGTGTCGTCTCATCTGGCTGTCTGTCCAGGAGAAACGGCGGCTGGCCATTCGTAATGCCGCACAGCAGTGGGAGGGGCTTAAGTCCTGTCTGGACCTGCCCACTCAGAATGGACCAAAGGAGGAAGTCAGCCCTGAGAATAGCCCCACCCACAGCTCCGCCCAGACCAATGGGATCGCTCAGGATCCCTCTCCAGATGAGCTCAGGTACTGATCAACAGACATGCCCCATAAACTCTCTCTCTCCCTCTCTCCCCCTTTCTTACTCTTTCTCTCTCTCTCTCTGTATCCTTATCTCTGTCTTTCAGTCTTTCATTTTCTGCTTTTGTCTTTTTCCTAAGAATACTTTATTCTTACTTTTTGGAAGCCTTACATATCTTCAGGTCACATACTGTATGCTCTGACACTCAGTCATACACAATTTGCAATTCTCTCTCTCTCTCCCTCTCTCTCTCTGTCAGGCGAGTGAGCCCTATCTTGGCTCTGGATCGTCCAGCAGTGATCTCTGAGAACCGGCTACGCTCTGTTAATCGCCCCAACAGCCCACGAGACCCAAGGTACTACCTACAGATACACACACACACACCACATACTGTTACGCTTACATATACACACTCACTCACACACACACAAACACACAAATAGGTGCATACACACACCACACAGACATGCAAAGACATGGACACACCATCCCCATCCACACACCATACTCAAACACACACATACATATTTTGCACTTGCAAACTTAGACCATACATTACACATACGTCTTGTGAGTAAATGGGATGCAGTTCCCCACTGCTGCACTGGGTTCATAGTGCCTTTAAGCTCTGCCCCATCCGCCCAACACCATATCCAGCAGGGATGCCCCTTCATCCACCCAACACCATACCCAGCAGGGATGCCCCTTCATCCACCTAACACCATACCCAGCAGGGATGCCCCTTCATCCACCCAACACCATACCCAGCAGGGATGCCCCTTCATCCACCTAACACCATACCCAGCAGGGATGCCCCTTTCTGCCCCATCCACCCAACACCATACCCAAAAGAGATGCCCCTTTATGCCCCATTCCCTTTCATCTACATCCTGGTTGACATATTTGTTCTATTCAGAGGGTTGCTTCTGTTTTCTGACATCAGCTATCATAGAAGGTGATGTAACACCTGGCTACTGCATATGTGCTGACAGAGGCATTGTGGAAAGGCCCTCTGAGCCATGAGGGCCTGGAGGGCATGAGTTATGGGCACCAGGCATTCAGGCGGTGGGCGGCTCAAGGACTTTTTATTGCTCGTCTCAGAAAAGGGCTCTGTTCCTCCTCCTGGACCACGGCCACACTGGAGCGTCCCTGAAGCTTCAGTCCTTACCAGTGCGTCTAGGCAGCCGTTTCGCCCCCCAGGTCTCTACGCCAGCACCACTGCATCCCCAGGGGGCAGGAAACCCCCCACCCTCTTTTGGGCTAGGTCACTTTCTATGATCCCAATCTCATCTGTGGAGCATAGCTTATGCGTAAACTCAATGCTTTATTTGTGGGGCGCATTACGAAACATAAATTATTATTGCTGAGGGAAACATAAGGAAACATGTTTGCCTTTTTCTTCACCTTTACTGCACATTTGTGACCTTTCTGCAGTCGGTTCACCAGCTCGCCCTTTGATCTGAACCAAATATAAGTGGTCACGGTCGGGCTGTGGTGATGCTGTCATGGCACTTACAGAGTGGTTTTGACAGGAGGCTCTTTCACTAATTTATGATTGGTTGGCCTGAAGGAGAGCTGGAACTGTTATTCTCCTTATGTGCTTCGCTGTCCCAGTGAGTGTAGGAGAGGTATGATGTGGAGTTATGGATGTCCGGATAAAAAGCATGAATGATAGGTGGTCCCCTGAAGACTGGCTCCCTTTGTCCCGCGCGGTTCCTCCTCAATCCCCCTCTCTCCCCTGGGTGAGGTCCGCTTCAGCTGATCCCCTCATCTGCTTTAGCTTTGTGGACTCACAGGGACCCCTCTGGGTGCGGGGTTTACTTAAGACAGATGGGGGGTGGGAGAGAGAGGGCAGAAATAGAGAGGAAAAAAGGGGTAGAAAGACAGAGGGAGAGAAAGAAATATAGGGGTGAGGAGAAGAGAGGCTGTAGTGTGGAGAGAGATGGGGAAGCGAGAGAAATAGGGATAGAGAGAGAGGGAGAGAGAAGGTTTAGAGCGATGGTGGGAGAGAGAGAGTGTGAAAGAGAGTGAGAGAGAGTGAGTGAGAGAGTGAAAGAGAGAGTGAGTGAGAGTGAAACAGACAGAGAGGGAGTGAGAGAGAGTGAAAGAGAAAGTAAATAATAGAGATACTGAGAGAGAGAGAGTGAGTGAGTGAGTGAGTGAGTGAGTGAGTGAGTGAGTGAGTGAGTGAGTGAGTGAGTGAGTGAGTGAGTGAGTGAGTGAGAGAGTGAGTAAGACAGAGAGTGAAAGAGAGAGTGAGTGAGAGTGAAACAGACAGAGAGGGAGTGAGAGAATTATAGAGAGAGTAAAAGACAGAGTGAAAGAGACAGAGAAAAAGAGACAGAGAGAAAGGCGAGAGTGGGTGAGAGAGAGAGTGAGAGAGAGAGTGAGTGAGAGAGAGAGAGAGGGAGAGAGTGAGAGAGTGAAAGAGAGAGAGAGAAAGAGG
>NC_137927.1:7583899-7703899 GCF_963457725.1 Sprattus sprattus | reverse complement strand
TTTGTGTTTTGGGGTGTGACGGAGCGTGATGCGTCCCTTGGCAGAGTGTGTATCCTCCCCTTAGCTGAAAGCTGCCTTAGTAGCTGGCAGACACACCTGTAGGCTGGCATCCCCTCACCTTGGCCCCAAGCACTTAAGCTGCACAGGTTAACACACACACACACACACACACACACACACACACACACACACACACACACACACACACACACAAACCCTGTCCATTCATGCATGCACATAACCACACACTCACCTACACACATACTCACCTACACACACACATACCCACAGACACACACGCGCACACACACACACACACACATACACACCCACACACACACACTCACCTCCACACATACTCACCTAGACACACACATGCACACTCACTGGTAAGCTGTCTGTCAGTGCGCTGTGGAGACGCCAGCACACATTCCGCTGCGCCAGCTCCCTAACACTCCTCTTCCCCTCGTTGCCCAGTGGGAGAAAGCCATGTGATGAATCGTCCAGCGCAGAGTTGAACTCAGGCCACCTCAGAGCATTTAACACCCTCTGAGTACTGACCCACATCACATACCATACCACACCAACAGGCAGTGCTTTTTAATGCGTTAATGTTTTACCAACAAGATGCCCTTCGGTATTTTCTTTCATTCCACTGGCAACATATTAACTAAATGTGTTTCTTCAAAAGGATTTCAAAGGTTTCACAGTGAGGTGGGTCGAGGCTGGAGGCAGTAGAGTGATGTTTTATATGAACTGGCCACTCCTTATGCAGTAGTAGGGTATGGTGAAATAGTAGGAGAGCATAAGTTGATAGGTGGAGTGTGTGTACAGCACAGATCATTCAGATATCTGTGGATGTCTGTGGGCCATGATCATTTTCCTTTGTTTCATTGAAACACACTGGCCTTTATAATGAAGCATCTTTTGTTTGTTTTACATTTAGATTTACATTTTACATTTAGTCATTTAGCGGACGCTTTTATCCAAAGCGACTTACAAGGATGTACAGTGTACACATTTTTTACATATTACACTGATGGCACACTGCACATCAGGAACAATTAGGGGTTTAGTGTCTTGCTCAAGGACGATTCGACAGGGAATCGAATTAGCAACCTTCTGATTACTAAACGACTTCTCTCCCTCCTGTACCACTGTCGCCCCTTATTTTGTTAAACACACACACACACACACACTGACCTTTCTAATGAAGCGACTTTGACATTTCTGTCAAAGTTCACCCTGTCAGGCGGGGAAGTGTGTGTGTGTGTGTGTGTGTGTGTGTGTGTGTGTGTGTGTGTGTGTGTGTGTGTGTGTGTGTGTGTGTGTGTGTGTGTGAACTTATGACCTATGACTTATGACCTATGATCCTCTTTGATGTAATTTATTATCTGTCAGCAGTCCTTATCTTGGCCAATAGGATATCTGTGCCCTCAGGGTACAGGAACTGATAGAGATTATTTCCAAACACTGTTAATGACTTAAGAATATAATAATCAAGTGCCTTGTATTAATTTATTCCCTGTATGAATCATGTGCTTATGAAAGCAGGAGCATGGCTTTTCTCTCTGTGTGTGTAACTAGAATATTAGGTGCCACTAAGTCTGCATATGAACTAGAGCATGTTTAGACCAGAGGAGATAAGACGGGAACTGTGCTTCTTCCGACCTTGTGCAAAACTCCATCCTTGCAAGACAGGGAGCTTCGGACATGAGAAATCCACCACGTGATCATCCCTGCTGAAAGCTAAACTTCTGACTATATAAACTTTGTGCGAAGGATTTATCATGGCTTCACTGTCAGCCTCGGCTGGGAGGGGAGCCCAATTGCAATTGTTGTTGTTTGTCTGTCTAATAAATATACTTTCATGCAGCTCCGGAGGAACAGATTTATTGGTCTGGTTGTGGACATGCAGAAAGCTAAATGCTAAACTTGAAATAAGAGAGAGAGAGAGAGAGAGAGAGAGAGAGAGAGAGAGAGGCGGGAGAGATGCAAGCCAGCTCTTGCTTTGGCATCAGCTGGCAGGGATGCGCCCTCTGTATGGGAGTGAGCGGCTGATTGAGTGCCTGGCAGATGTCTAAGAGCCGTTCAGCCCCGTCACCAGCCCACTCACAAACACACACACATACACTCACACTCACACACACACACGCCCATCACCAGCCCACTCATGCCAGGAGGAGACGAGAGGGGACGAGACGAGATGAGGCTTTAACGATGCAGGGCGCTCTCCACTTCCTGCCAAAATTCCAACATGGCCTCTATTGACTGCTGCCAGCTGTGGCCATTCATTTTACCTGTGTGTGTGTGTGTGTGTGTGAACCTGCAGCATAAGTGTGTGTGGATGTATTTATGTCTTTGTGCAGGCAATGTTTCAGCCTGCCCTCTACCTCGTTGTGTTGGCCGCCCTGTGTCAGTGTGAAATCTGACCAACTGTAATGTGTTTCTCTGATGAGTTAGGTGACCCTGCTGGTGTCGGTAAAGAGCCATGCATATTACTATGGCCTATGCTACAAAGAACGTGGATGTGAACACACATGCATGCACACACATTCACACACACGCACACACACATACACACACATTGACACATGCACTCATAAATGCATACAACAACACATGTACACATGCACACATGTATGCGTGCATGCGCACGGACATACACATAGGTGCACAGATACACAGATTCACACACGCACACACACACACACACACACACACACACACACACACACACACACACACACACACATGCTTAGAGCAGGGAAGCTGAGCTGTCATTGTCGTAGTGCATATTTAACTCATTCAGTCCTCAGTGGATTGATGTCACGGTTACAGCAGGAACTTATCAGTGATTATTGGAAGCATGTTTCTGGAAGCATGTAATAACCCTCCCTGGGTGCTCAGTGATATTGGATGAGTTGTAATTGGCGAGGTCAGTCAGAGGTTAGCACATAATTATGGCGGAGTGCTTGAGTATTTTGAACTGGCACGGGCGTGTGTGTGTGTGTGTGTGTGTGTGTGTGTGTGTTGGAAAGCTGGAGTCTGAGTCACCAAGTCTTCTCTGTTCTCTCCTTGTACAGTCCTCACAGAAGGGACAGACACACTCTCATACTATCTTTCTTTCTTTCTCTCTCTCCTTCCTTCTGCCTCTTTCTCATCGTCTCATCGAATATCGTCTGTCTTTCTCCTTTCTTTCAGTTGGCCTTTCTCTGTCTCTCTTTCACTTTCTGTGTTCCTTTCTCTCCCTGGCTCTTCATGTTCTCTCGCTCATTCTCTCTCTAGCTCTCTCTTTCTCTATCTCTCTGTCTGTCTATCTATCTTTCGGTCACACACACACACACACCCTCTCTCTGTCTCATCCCTTCAGGTATTTTGGCCCGCAGCCCCATGTCTCAGCCCTGGCAACAGGTTTTGCGTAGTGTTTGTGGTTGGAACATGTTTGTGTAGTGCTGCTCTCACTCACAAGATGAATGCTAATAGACACGACAGCAGCGTTTGATGTAACATCTTTCCAGTGACGTTCCTGCCCAACTTACATCTGCCCTGGTAGACGCTACCATCTGTAAAGCAACAATTTGACACTTTTTTATTTTTTTCAAAATTTGTTTTGATTGTTTATGTCATGCGAAAAGACAGATAAATGCATGTGTCGTTCCACCTTGCAATCCAGGATATGCACTGTGTTATCATGTGTTCCAGGATGTAACACCCTGCGAAAAAGTAAGACAAGCTTTCACAGCATGACATTGCCAACTATTGCCAACATTGACTGTTCTCTCCCTTATTGACTGTTCTCTCCCTTGTAGGTCGCTTTGGACAAAAGCGTCTGTTAAATGACTAAATGTACAAATGTAAATGTATATTGTCAAAAGACATCAGTTAGCATGTTAGCAAGCTTTTAGCAATGCCAACTGGGATGTTGGTGATGGATTTTTTGCGTGCCTTTTAGGTAGTTAGAGCTCCAGTTTTGGATAAAAACGCCTTACTGCTGCTTTAAAGCAGACCAGGTGAAGGGGAAGGGGAAGAGCTGGTTTCTGAAAAATCACCTGGACCAAATCTGCCCGCATCGACTCCCTGTGTCTCCAGTGCTCATGCCAGCGCAGCTTCCATGGGCCCCCTGAAAGGTGTCTTTGTGTGGGCTCACTGCTGCACTCGTAGAGGAATGCGCATGGTCCGGTGCTACACAGTGGCTCGGGTTTCTCGAGGGGTGTGTTTTGTGTGTGTGTGTGTGTGTGTGTGTGTGTGTGTGTGTGTGTGTGTGTGTGTGTGTGTGTGTGTGTGTGTCTGTGTGTGTGTCTGTGTGTGTGTGTGTGTGTGTGTGTGTGTGTGTGTGTGTGTGTGTGTGTGTGTGTTGGGGAGGGGGGCTATGAGTACCAGAGCGGGGCAGCGGAGCCAGCCTATGGCCTGAACCCTGATGATCCCTGGAGGCTTTGCCCCTCATTAGGCACCCATTCAAGTGACCTATCTATACGTGTGTGTGTGTGTGTGTGTGTGTGTGTGTGATGATGATGTAAGGAAAGGTTAGCCATCATTAGATCTAGACTGCCATTCATAAACTGGCAGAGTATCTGGACCACAATACCCTCTGCTCTCCTGTATACCCTACTCTGTGTGTGTGTGTGAGTGATCCTGTACCCTAATGCATAGGCTCAGTCTGAGAGTACTCTTAAAGTCAGACTCATGTAATCCATTGCCTTTCATTATTACTGTCTTAGCCTTTCTCTATCTGACCTATACATCCCCTTCTTTGTGCATGTGTGTGTGTGTGTGTGTGAGTGAGGAGGGAATGGTGTGTGTAGTGTGTTTTACGTGCTATGTGTGTGTGTGGTGTTTATATATCAAATGTGTGTTTCCATCATTGAAAATCACAGTGCACAAAGCTCCTAGTGATAGATACAATGTGTGTGCATGTCTTTGTGTGACTGTATGTGTGTGTGTCTTTGTGAGTGTCTATGTGTGTATCTGTATGTATGTGTATCTGTATGTATGTGTGTGTGTGTGTGTGTGTGTGTGTGTGTGTGTGTGTGTGTGTGTGTGTGTGTGTGTGTGTGTGTGTGTGTGTGTGTGTGTATGGATGACTGCGTCTGCGTGTGTATGTGTATGGATGATTCTGTATGTGTGTGGTTGTGTGTGTGTGTGTGTGTGTGTGTGTGTGCTTGTGTGTGTGCGTGTGTAGGAAGCGCCAACTGCAGTTCCTGCTGGAGGGCCGTGGGCGGCGGGTGGGTCAGAGCCCTGAGGAGCTGAAAGAAGAAAACGGACGCCTGCTGGGGGAGGGGCTTAGCCGAGCCCTCTTCAACTACCCCAACAGAGACACTGGCAGCGACGGACCAGAGGTACACACACACACACACACACACACGTGCACCTGTAGATTAGCTGATTATAATTGGAGGTTGTCAGCTTGTAGATTGACTTTTTGTCACACTCACTCACACACGCACACACACACACACACACACACACACACACACAAGGCCAGTAGCTAGCTGTATAAAAGGGTTCTCTTGTTGATCAAATGAATGCACACATACCTATCACATGAATATCTCAAACACATACACATGAAGAATAAAAGCCCCCCGACTGCTAACACGCCCGCCTTCTCTGTGCCCTCAGGAGAGCCCTGCGGAGGCGCTGGCCCAGACGTACGTGCAGGGCCTGGTCCAGCGCACGGCCGACACCAGCGTGAAGCGGGAGGCCCTGCACAAGCTGTGGCCCTCCATGTTTGTGGAGCTGGTGAGGGACTGTGTGCTGGAGACGCGGGGCCGCCCCGGGGCTCAGCCACACCAGGCCTACCCACAGGTCTGCCTCAGCAGACTCACGCACCTCAGCAAGTGATGGAGGGGGAGCGAGGAGGAGGAGGAGGAGGGAAGAGGAGGGAGGAAGAGTAGGAGGATTTTCTGGCTTCCCATGAAATGAAACGGCGAACAGAACCATGCTACAATCCAGACAGCCTCTTATTGCACACGTGCAAGTGCAGACACACACACACACACACACACACACACGGTACAGACACACACACACACACACAAACACACACACACAAACGGGACACACACAGACACAGACACACACACGGTACACACGGTACACACATGGAAACACACACACAAAAACACACACACACACTCTCATGGCTTCACCTTGATCCCTATCAATCAGGCTTTTGAAAGTGTCTTTGGTCCTCTTGTCGCATTACAGTAACACCTCCCCTCTCACACACACACACACACACACACGTACACAAGCACACACACACACATGCAAGCACACATACACACACACATACACATACTCCCACAACACACTACTCCTTGGGCTTGTCCAGGTCCCTCCTTCACCTTTTGTGGTGAGGTTGGCCTTGAGATATCGCTTGACTCATTTCCTTGAATGTACAGATCACACCGTTATCAGCGCTTTACGCCTCACTTCCTGTCCAGCAGAATTCCAGGAAGCGTGGCGGCCTTGTGGGGCAGCTCCGCTTGGAGCGATAGCGGACCCTTCAGAAATCCGCCACTGGACGTTCCTGATATTCTGAAAGCCTTGACAGACGTCCTCCCTCCAGTTCCCGAACGACTGCTCGAATGAACTTGTTATATCCTGAGTGGTCCAATCTGGTTCCCTCCCTCCCTCCCTCCCTCTAGATCTTATCCCTCATTTGTCCCCCTCAGACTGAAGGGGAGAGACCGACGAGAGAGAGAGAGAAAAGAGACACGTTCTAATTGCACTTCTTTAGTTTGCCTCCTTTTTCTTGGACTTTTCTGTATTTCACTTGATATTAAAAGATAAAGATAATAATGAACTAATGGCGGTAACTCTGATCTTATTTATGTGCTGTAAAACACATAGGTCTCTGACACCTTCAGTGACAGGGTGGTGGGGAGAGCAGGTGCGACTAAGAAAACGCTCCCCTAGGGCTTCCTCCTGTGTTTGGAGTTTCTCTCTCTCTCTCTCTCTCTCTCTCTCTCTCTGGCTGTATATTGAGATTGAGTTCTCTGCAAAGCCATGAGGCTTACATTCTGTGCTGGAGTGAACTATTGCTCGTACTGCCTGTGCATACACGTACATACATACATGATCTGAATACATGCAGGACAGTAGCAACTACTGTAGTTTGTTCATGATCAGACACTACCATAGAGTCTTGGAGACTAATCCAGAAGATAGAACAAGGGGAAGGAAAGCCTTACTGCCTTCACCAAAGTGATGTGTTTACTGAGTGCCCTGACAGCACGGCCCACCATGGTTTACGCATACGTGGTTTACATTCCTCTGTTTGTTTACAGCCTTTAGTGTTATGGTGAAGCCAGCCCCCTGTGGAAACGGAACGGTTCTTGTTCAGGAGACGGCAGATTGGGGTCAAGTAGTGAGAGCATGCCTCTGGTGCTCTAGACGATTTATGTCCTGTCATTACGGTTCTGTGCCTTGTGTGTTTTTCCAATGTAAGCTGAGGAGAGGGGAAAACCCGGTAGTAGTCTTGCCTGTGTCTTCTTAAGGTTCCTGAGGTCCCCCCCCCCAAAACAAAAACAAAGCATACTTGAAGCACACTTTTCATTGTGTCCTTTCAGGTGAATGCTTGAACGTCATTCCATCATTTTATGCAAATAAGGATACTGATGGAGAGGGAGAGACTGCCTGGCAAGGTGTATGGGAATTGTATTGTAGTGTAGTTGAGGTATTGTAGTGTGTAGTTTTGATGAGTTATGTTTAGTTATCGTTGGCTGACATGGTGCATGTGAATTTTAGTAAGGATAGCAAGATGGCAGGATACACAACATGTACCGCAGCTGTACCCAGGATCTGTTACGACCCTCCTTCATGGTACAACCTGCGCTGTCTGTAGCCCACTCCTGCTAGACACAACATGGCCAGCAACAAGAAGAGAAGAATCATGCGACTGGGTGACAAGTTTATGATGCATTATGCATCAATATGGGATGCACTAAAGCAGAATGTCAGGATATACAGGAATAGGAAGTCATGATAGAAATGGATTATTTATATAGACTTAGTTTTTTAATTCACAAAAAAAAAAAAAAAAAAAAAAATCACAAATGTATTTTTAAATGATTTTTATACCATAAGGGACATCTGCATATGCCAACACAAGACTAAGGTAGCTAAGCTCAATGGCAATTGGTAGCTGCCCACCAAGCGGGAATATAATGTGTTTAGCTTGTTAAACCAGAGACATTATAAGGGTGGAGACAAATCACTGATAGGTGAATGAATAAGGGAAATAGGAGTGAATCTAACATGAAAGGCAAGTCTAATTTTTGGACTTGATTTAGTCAACCTGTATCGAAGTTGCACATCAATCAAATTTGAAGTGATCGCCCCTAATGCCTCTGGCCAAAGTAAAGACACATACACTTAACAAAAAGGTCCAGGTAAACCATTAAAAGAGATTCAATTTTAGAACAGTAATGTACAGGATAAAAGGAACCTTATTCAGCCAAAATGTACTATGAAAGGACATCCAGATGACCCTGGGAGGGGAAAATAAATGAACACAGCATTTACATCAGTAACCAGGGCAAAGTTAATGACATTTAATCCACTAAAATAATACATACCTCCATGGCACAGAAATGTCTACTCCTCAAATCCTAAGCCTTCCTGTAGGGAGAAGGAAGTTAACCACTTAAAACTTATGCCAAAAAAAAAATAAAGAAACTTGAACTACCTTTTGTAGAGAAGCTCTACAGTTTGGGCTTCATGCAGAGAGGTAGGAACAGGAGCTGTACCAGGGATGCTGGGAAAGCCATGTCCAAGGGGGATGTAAGTGGTCTGGGAAGACACCAACCTCCGAAGCGCAAAACGGTTGAATGACTTCACTCTGTAGCGAGTTTGAAAACCTGACGGCGTAGTGATCGTGACGAAGCGTTCAGGGGTTGACCCTGACGGACCATCAGCAGGAGCCCACTCCCGGCTTGTCTGGGCAGGGAGTGAGGCCTTCACTTGATTCTCCGACACTGGAGCTGGGGCCTGGGAAACAGTCATCTTGTTTGTCTGCGCCTGGTGCATACTCTCTTGGCCCTCCGGGAAATATTCCTCATCAGGTGCATAATGACTTGGGGCTTCCTCACTTTGGGTTGGGCTAAAGTCTTCTGTTGCAGAATCAGGGCCACCATGTGACCTAACCAGCCACTGTGCCCTTAGTTTGTATTTTGGCTTATTTTTCTTAGCTAGATAAATCGAGAAAAAGTACAAGTTCCACTTAACATTTTTGCTTTGCTCAAATTCTTTTCTTAAGAGATACCAAACAGATACATACCAACTCGATAGGCCTGACAGCTGACAGCTACCAACAGCAAAAAGTAAAGTGAAAACCTGCCGGCACAAATGTAAAAGCTCATTGACATGAAACCAAATAGAATTCAGTTAATCACTTATTACAAATCAACACTTACCCAAACATCTTGCTAAATGTCACAGGTCTCACAAAAACTTTTTTGAACAACCCAACTAAAGCTGGCAATTACACCAGTGCCAAAACAATTCTGAGGTTTGAAGTTCCAAAAAAAGCAGAACTGAGCTTTTATTGGCTCAAAGGGTTCACTGCTTAATTAACCAACGGACTTCAGCTGAGGGCTGCTGGTGCTACTTCGCCATTAACAATGTCAATCTGCTTGTGGCAGAAGGGGAGGGGAGAAAATCAGGAACATGCCAGAATAAATCACGTATCAGGATGAGCATGCTAGCATACATGTGGTAAATTTACACAATACACAAACATAACATGGTATATACATGTTGCATAAAATATTGGTAGAGAGTAAGCTGGGGAGAGAGCTTTTTGGGTATACAGTGTGCTCGCAACGTTACTATTATAAGGGTGAGTATACCTGATGTTAAAAGAGAAGTGTACTTGCTTTTTGTTAACTTTCACTAAAAAGACCAGAAATACTCTTCTTAAAAATTATCTTTTTGGAATTACATTGCATACTCGTAACATAAATATATGTATTGTGTTACATACACATATATTAATCTAAACCTTTGTTTAGTAAGGACATCTCCCAGTCTCCAGGGGAGAGAGTGACTCTCTTAGAGCGGTAATGGGTAAGGAAGGTGTGTGATTATCCTGCACGTTCAGGAGACTCCAATGGTACGTAATGGAGTCACAACAATTGATAACTTTCTCACACTAACACAGAAAATGTATTCCAGTTTGGCTTTGTGTCATTTTAGATTTTAGCCTAAAGTGTTTATTTCCCTCCTTAGTTTGCAACCACATGTGAACAATACACAGTTAATGTCTACTTCTCCACCATCTTTACTACAAGAGGAATAACATTTGTCCCATTGGTTTAACTTTTGACAAAGATCCTCAGTGTATGACAATGCTGTTGGTGTGTAGTTGGTGGTTATGATGATGGAAGTCATTTGTGAATGAGCTTGATTTCAGCTGAAGTGGGTTTAAGTGTAACTGACCTCAGTGAGTGGGAGCCGCTAGGCAGGGGGAGGAGAAGGAGAGCCTCTTATTTCATTAACCTTAAGAGCTGTGTGGTTGACTGTCTTCCAGCAGAATTTGGCACAGGCGTCATTTGGATGAACTGTTCCATGTGTACTTAGGGCTGTTTCTCTCTCTCTTTCTCTTTCTTTCTCTCTCTCTTTCTCTCTCTCTCTCTTTGTCTCTTAAACTGTTCAATCCCTATCCATGTTTACTTAGGTTTGTTCTCTCTCTTTCTCTCTCTCTCTCTCTCTCTCTGTCTCTCGCCATGTTCTCTCCTTCTCTGTTTCTTTCCCTCCCTCCCTCTCTATCAATTCAATTCAAATGATCTTCATTGGCATTTTTTTTTACCTTTAAACAGAAGATTTACTTACAGAATATAAAGATATTGCAAACATAGATATACAGTAGATCTGAGATTAACAACCCATGTGTGAGAATGTCAGGCTGTCCGGATCTCCCTCTGCTTTGTATCTCTAACAGTAAAGAGAGAATCCTTCATTAATATTCAGATTTTTTTGTCCACATGACCTTATTTGCTTTGAGTTTTTGTCTCATTTTGCCAGTGTTCCAAATACTTTTCTCTACATTCTTTGATGGTTTTATAGATGTTTAGTGTCAGCACAAGCTTTTCCGGGTTTAGATCTTGAGTTTGTGCTGTACTAAAAGACAGGGTGTCTGTGGCTGGATTACAAAGTCAAATATTTTGCCCCAAATCTAAAAAGGTACGTCTTAATTCCAAACAGTTATTTTTACTGCATAAAGAGCTCTGTAAGCTTTCTTTAGTGCTTCTTCTTCTCTCTTTCTCTTTCTCTTCTTCTCTTTTTCTCTTTCTCTCTTTCTCTCGCGCTGTCTCTCTCTGTCTATCTCTTTCTCTTTCTCTTTCTCTTTATCTTTCTCTGTCTGTATATATATATATATATATATATATATATATATATATCTATGGGATGAGCTGTAGCCAAGTCTAGAAAACGTTGACCTCAGATTCTGAAGGATCTGAAGAGATACTGAATGTAGGAATGGTCTCAGATCCCGTGCCATGTGTTCACTAACCTCATCACGCATTATAGGAGAAGACTCAGAGCTATTATCTTGGCAAATGGAGGCTGCACAAAACATTACATTAAGGGGTGCCAATAATTGTGGCACACCTGTTTTGGGGAAAAATATTTATTTAATGTCAACAGTTTTTTTTTCTTTCAATAATTTTACTTCAATGAAAAGGTAAGATTTTTGTGAATATTTTGAGTGAAAAACCAAGAGGATTAACA
Organism: Sprattus sprattus; assembly: GCF_963457725.1. NCBI lineage: Eukaryota > Metazoa > Chordata > Actinopteri > Clupeiformes > Clupeidae > Sprattus > Sprattus sprattus. The sequence goes on along the minus strand of NC_137927.1, from coordinate 7,692,160 downwards.
ACAAAGACATAATTTTGTATAGCCTGTTTAGCTCATATTCACTAGGGGTGCCAATAATTGTGGAGGGCACTGTATATATATATATATATATATATATATATATATATATATATACAGCCGCGGAAAAAATTAAGAGACCACTTCAAAATTATCAGTTTCTCTGGTTTTACTATTTATTGGTATGTGTTAAAGTAAAATGTACATTTTAGTTTTATTCTATAACCTACTGGCAACATTCCTACCAAATTTCAAATAAAAATATTGTCATTTAGATCATTTATTTGCAGAAAAATGACAATTGGTCAAAATAGCAAAAATGATGCAGTGTCTTCAGATCTCGAATAATGCAAAGAAAACAAGCTCATATTCATTTTTAAACTACACAATACTAATGCTTACACTTAGGAAGAGTTCAGAAATCAATATTTGGTGGAATAACCTTGATTTAAAATCACAACTTTCATGTGTCTTGGCATGCTCTCCACCAGTCTTTCACATTGCCGTTGGGTGACTTTATGCTACTCCTGGCGCAAGAATTCAAGCAGCTCGGCTTCTTTTCATGGCTTGTGACCATCCATCTTCCTCTTGATCACATTTCAGAGGTTTTTTATAGGATTCAGGTCTCGAAATTGGGCTGGCCATGACAGGGTCCTGATCTGGTGGTACTCCATCCACACCTTTACTGGCCTGGCTGTGTGGCATGGAGCATTGCCCTGCTGGAAAAAACACTTCTCAGAGTTGGGGAACATTGTCAGAGCAAAAGGAAGCAAGTTTTTCTTCCGGGACAACGTTGTACTTTGCCTGGCTGAGGTTTGTAAAAGACCATAAGGATTGAAAAAAGCGGACTGGAGGGTCTTCTAGTTCGTCTTCTCTGATGAGTCCAATTTTCAGCTTTGCCCAACACATGGTCGTCTGATGGTTAGACGGAGACCTGGAGAGGCCTACAAGCCAGAGAGTCTTGCACCTACTGTGAAATCGGACTCATCAGAGAAGACGAACTTAGAAGAACCTCCAGTCCGCTTTTTCAATCCTTATGGTCTTTTACAAACCTCAGCCAGGCAAAGTACAACGTTGTCCCGGAAGAAAAACTTGCTCCCTTTTGCTCTGACAATGTTCCCCAACTCTGAGAAGTGTTTTTTCCAGCAGGGCAATGCTCCATGTCACACAGCCAGGCCAGTAAAGGTGTGGATGGAGTACCACCAGATCAGGACCCTGTCATGGCCAGCCCAATTTCGAGACCTGAATCCTATAAAAAACCTCTGAAATGTGATCAAGAGGAAGATGGATGGTCAAAAGCCATGAAAAGAAGCCGAGCTGCTTGAATTCTTGCGCCAGGAGTAGCATAAAGTCACCCAACGGCAATGTGAAAGACTGGTGGAGAGCATGCCAAGACACATGAAAGTTGTGATTTTAAATCAAGGTTATTCCACCAAATATTGATTTCTGAACTCTTCCTAAGTGTAAGCATTAGTATTGTGTAGTTTAAAAATGAATATGAGCTTGTTTTCTTTGCATTATTCGAGATCTGAAGACACTGCATCATTTTTGCTATTTTGACCAATTGTCATTTTTCTGCAAATAAATGATCTAAATCAGTGGCGCAAAAAGTGGGTATGCGCTGTATGCGGCGCATAGGGGCGCCGCACCATGGGAGCGCCAAAGCGATGGAAAAAAAAAAAAAAAAAAAAAAAAAAATTTGGGGATTTTCCTAATGTAGCTGCTGTTGTGCGTTTCTAAATCATTTCTGCATTTCCTTAATGTTATATACCATGTTAGAGGACTAAACAGACTAGAGTAGGCGCCTCATCTATTAAGATTCCATAATAGAATTTTGACATAGTAGAGGGAGAGTGAGCGCCGTGACCGCTCAACACACAAGCAGTTAGAACTAGGCTACGAGTAGTGAGTTGGTTGGATGGAAGATGGATAAAGCAAAAAAGCTGTCAGGAGCTGAAAACAGAAAAAGAAAGAGGGAAAAAGAGAAGACATGTCAGGGGATGCAACAGCAATTAAATAAGTGGATGGTGAAAGGCAACAGGTAGGTTTTAAGGTGACTTTACGTTTGTGCTTGGAGGCTTGCAAATAATGTTAACAGACTAGCTAGCAGGCTAGCTAGCGTTTGCTAACATAGAAATGTAGCAGCCAAATGGGGGTTTATGGCTAGCTTAAGCCTCATCAATTAGGCTGATGATAGCTACATTTAGATTTTGGTTTAACCCTACTGTACCAATCCCATGTATGACACATCTCAATTTTATTAAGGCAAAATAACAACTGGTAAATATAAGATGGGGTAGCATTCACAGTAACTACCAAGAAGCTGGAAACGTAACTCTGGTTACCATGGTTACCATTAGCTGTTTATGTTAGCTGTGCTGTCAAACATACAGGCTATCTGTTGGCATGGTGCAATACAAGATAAATGGGCAAGGGAAAAGGCACGGAGTGTTATTATTTAGTAGCAACTAAATAGCACTCTAGAATATTTTGGTAGCAGCATTGTTACACATCATCACCTTAAAAGATCTTTATTTGTAGGCTTACTTTTGCGTTTTAAGGCATTATTTTGCAATGGTTATCATTTTAATGTTAATGTTTGCAACTGTTTATTATTTTTTAATATTGTTAATATATGTATATATATATTTGTGTCTGTGTGTACAGTATATACTGTATGCACCATAGAAAAGAAAGAAAAAAAACGTGTGGGGGGGGGGGGGGGCGCCAAAATTGTTGCTGCATACCCCCCTGACATTGGGCAGTTGCACCCCTGATCTAAATGACAATATTTTTATTTGAAATTTGGTAGGAATGTTGCCAGTAGGTTATAGAATAAAACTAAAATGTACATTTTACTTTAACACATACCAATAAATAGTAAAACCAGAGAAACTGATAATTTTGAAGTGGTCTCTTAATTTTTTCCGCGGCTGTATATATATCATTTAGTCTAATGGCAGTAAGAGGAAATGGGGACAGTTTGTTTATTTAACAGTTTGTCAAGTGTGCATTTTGTTCATTTTACAGCTGTCCTTGCTTCACAATGGAGAGGTAAAGCCAAGGGTTTGGGGCGTTTGCTTTATCATTGAAACATCGCTCAGCAAGTGAGCTCTGTGTGTGTGTGCATTGATAAAGATAATTTCCAAGCACTGTTCATGACTTAGGAATGTATTCATCAAGTACCTTGTATTAATAATTACCTTGGATGAATCATGTGCTTATGAAAGCAGGAACATGGCTTTTCTATGTTTCTGCGTGTCTGTAACTTAGAATATTAGGTGCCACCAGTCTGCATATCTACAAGAGCATGTTTAGAGCAGAGGTGATAAGCTTCTTCCTACCTGGCAAAACTTCTATCCTTGCCTTGGACATCAGAGATCCACCACGTGGTTATCCCTACTGAAAGCTAAACTTCTGTCTATAAAAACCTTGTGCGATGTGTTGATCATGGCTTAACTTCCAGCCTTGTGCTGGGAGTGAGCCCAATTGCAATTGTTGTTTGTCTAATAAATATACTTACCGGTATATGCAACTCCAGAGTCCTGAGGTAACTAGGGTGAATTTTCACCTATCATGCGTGTGTGTGTGTGTGTGTGCGTGTGTGTGTGTGTGTGTGTGTGTGTGGGGGGGGGGGGGGGGGGGGGGGGGGGGGGGGTTTGTGTGTGTGTTTGTTTGTGTGTATGTATGTGATACTCAGTGGGTGGGTGTGTGTGTGTGTGTATGTATATGTGTGTGCATGTATGTATGTGTGTGTGTTCATGTGTGTGTGCATGTATGTGTGTGTGTGTGTATGTGTGCGTGTGTGTGTGTGTGTGTGTGTGTGTGTGTGTGTGTGTGTGCATGTGTGTGTGATCCAGCTAGTAATTACACTCTGCTGAAAATTGTTTGCTGCTGGGATGAGTCTATGGCACCTTAGTGCTGGAGCCTGGAGAGACCAGAGGGAATCCTGAACTGCGTGTGGAAGCATGTCGGGACGGGAGCAGAGGGCTGAGGTGGGAGCCAGCGGAATCATTGAGGGAGACTCACAGCATGCACAGAGGAGACTCCCCTCCAGTTGGCCTGTAGGGGTCGTGACCTTGGAGCCAGAGGAATCCACTCCAGTTAATCACCTATCAGATGGATGTGAGGGAGACTATTTACAGGAAGTGACACTGTAAGGCATTCTAACCCCATCACCTCTTTCCACGTATGAACTATGGGGCCTGTGTGTGTGGAGAATCAAAGGTCTTGTGTTTTGCCTGTGACAAATGAATGTCTGACAGGGTGGCGATGTATTGGGAGAAATGAATAGTGAGTCCAACAAGAAAGTGAATTTCTAAGTTAGTCGATAGTGTGTGTGTGTGTGTGTATGTGTGTGTGATCTATTTTCTCCATCTGAGATATTGGTGTCTGTACAGCACGGTTCTTCTCTCTGCTGTGTTTGTGCATGGGTGCCTCACTTCTATGTATATGTGTGTGTGCAGGTAGTTCTCTCTACAGTGTGTGTGTGTGTGTGTGTGTGTGTGTGTGTGTGTGTGTGTGTGTGTGTGTGTGTGTGTGTGTGTGTGTGTGTGTGTGTGTATGCTTTATATGACTCCTGCCACCAGGCCCCATCTGACACTGCCATGGATAGAGGCCAGGGGGAGATTTACCTTCCGTAAGCAAAACACAACTTGTGCGTTTATATTTTAGCAACAGAGTGTGTGTGTGTGTGTGTGTGTGTGTGTGTGTGTCAGTGACTGGCTTTAATTAATTCAGTTTGACCGATCGGTACCCACATGCTTCAAGACCTGCTGTCAGTGAGGAATCCTTCGTTCTAATCCGCCAAATCCCTTTGATAACGGTGCAGGAAAAAAGCCCCAGGATAGTTATTAATGAAGAATGAAAACCACCGGGGCGGAGGGAAGATGGTGTCCGTGTGAATGATTGCTGCGCTCGTATCATAAAGCCTCAACAACGCTTTGAAGTACCTCTGAAAACACATGATGACACAGACGTATGTAAGTGAGAAACATCTTGCCCACATGTATGTTGTACAGACGTAGCAACATGCTAATGCCCTGGCCATGTCAGAACCAGCAGAGGGGTGATGAGAGGGACAGCTGAGAGTTTAGACATCCCACAATGAACGGTGTGGGAAACGGGCAACCTCGGGTACCTCCAGCTCTCTCTCTCTCTCTCTCTCTCTCTCTCCTCCTCCTCTCTATCTTTATTTCACTCTCTCCTGCTGGTTCTTTCTAGGTTGGTCTCTGTCTGTTAATCACTCTCTCTCTCTCTCTCTCTCTCTAACTGTGATTCTCATTCCGAGAATTCTGTAGTTTATCTGAGACAGTCAGTAGAATTCAGATTGGTTACAATTACTGAACTATACAAAATCATACCAATGTGAGTGACTGTGACTTGAATAAAAAACGTACACCCCCCAAGTAATCCATCACTGATAAACAACCCTCAGGTAATGTAGACTTGGCTTACCCTACAGTGGCTTTCCACGCAGTTAATCTTTGCAGGTTTTCATTTTAAAACAATAACATTTCAGAGGAAGGGTAGCTGTCTGCCAAAAGACAGTCTCCATGCCTGTGTGACAAAGGGGGGGGGGTCTATTTTTGGGGCTAGCGAGGGCACAACCAGGACCGGATATGACCGTGCCGTGTCAGTGTGTAATGGACTGGTGCCCTGGTGCTGGCTACAGTGAGATGGGCCAGCTGCTTGGCTTTGACAGTAGCTAATGCAGGTTTATCCCCCTCGCCTCGGGATCGTGTAAATGTTTACTCAACAAGGCCCCCACAGAGCATTAGGAGGAATGAGGTCTGGAAGCAGGTGGCTGAGAGCAGGGAATGGCCACCGCGTGCAGAGCTAGATGGATATAGCAGTGGCTATGAAGATGGTTTTCTCCAGTGTACATGGGTGCCTAAAGGCTAGTGCTAACTCTACCACCCCCCACTACCCTCTCTTCTTTAATTCTGTGCAGGGTTGGATCTAGGTGGTTTCCTGGGCAGGGCCCAGCCTGTTAAGGAATCTAGTCTTGGTATCAATGTTTATGTAAAGATGAGGGTTTAAAATTCCTTGTTTGATATACTGTATGTCATTAATTGTGTTGTTGTATGATTTGATCTAACACATTCTTAACATGTGAAACAAGCGACTGAAAGTTATATTTTTTCATTTGGCAGACTTTTTCATTCACAGTTACAAGCGCGGTAGATTTATCATCCACGCAACAGTAAATTAAAACATTAAAATAATGAACTCACTGTTGCAGAAATATATACAGACTTCAAAATCAATACACATCGGCTTTGCTCATTGTTTGCATTCCCAATACACAGCTTACTCTCAGGCCCTGTCATACAAACTGCAATCATGAAATAAAAACAAAAGGCAATCAAACATTTAAAGCTGCAGATTTATAGCTGTTTGTTTTGTGCACCAGAGTGAGGTGTTTGCATTTCCAAATTTGGGTTCCGCTCCTGATTGGGGCCAAATCTGTTCCAGGGTCAGTTGTCTTTGAGGTAGTTAACACAGCTCTACTGTGCGCTGTGCTATGACAAGGCAATGTGGAGACATGCTGCCGTGCCAGGGACCCTTGCCAATTGTATAGTTTGAATAGGTCATCGGAAACAGTAGACTATTAAGAATTTTAATTGGGTTTAGTCGCCTGTGGTCTGCATTTGGCAACAGAGGAGTTAAACCCGAGTTCGGGGCCCAAATCAACATTGTCCACATAGCCTGTGTTGTGACAGCAGAGTATGAGTGGTGCAACAGGAAACGCAGGCGTTCATAACCAAACTTAAAGGAGGCTTTATTGTTGACAATCGGCTCTGCTGTCAAAGCCCATGAAATCTTAGGCAAATGTCACGTCTGGCCAGTGTGTCAACCATGCAACACCAGCTCCGGTTGCAAGTTCATCCGAGCGTAACATTTGCGCAGTGGAATTAGGCGACTCACTCGGTAGGACCAAGACAACAAAGCTGGAGTCTTCCACACAAAGCACTGATTTACCGGTGGAACTGCTCACACACCAAGCAGGCCGGGGTCAGGCACAAGGCTCCCGCTCTCTGAAAAAAGCCCTAGATACATAGGCAACGCCGATTAATTACTCAGAAGATATACGAATCAAATTTCTCCTGTAAGACAGGTGATAACACATGCGCGTCCCCCATAAAATAATCACTGAAAACCAACCGATAACCATCTTTAAAAATACATTAGCTGAAACGAACTGGAAAGGCCCGTGAGTCTGGCAGCGTTAAAAGAGATGAGCTGTGACAGCAGCGTGCCTTCCTCATTCAGAGGTATCTAGGGTGTGACGTTGCTACCTGTCTTTCTTGGCCCAGATTTCTTTGGGTGGGTCACGGAATGTTTCCCCTGTCACCATGGTAAAAAAGGTAATTCGGTCCATATTTTACACATGAGAACGTGCTGGTGGCCACCCATTTGGGGAGAGAAAGTTCTACGAACCAACGCCTCAGTGCCAGCGTTTCCCCCCATTGCAAATATGTAATAGCCTAGTGCTTGCATCCCGTGAGGGCAATACTGCTCAGAATTATATCACATCTTAAAATAGCTATAGTTGGCTCAGGTTAGTTGTAATTGGGCACTGCCAAATTTCTCCTTGTGTGCCACTCTCTCCCACACACAATCACGTACACACTAAGTAATACACTAGAGGGCGCAATGGGTTTCTCTTTAAATCTGTGAACTGCACTATCTGTCGATGGACAGCAGTGAGTGCGTGAAGACTTAACTTTTTTATGACAGACGGTGCATGCAACAAACATTGGTCTGAGTCAGACCGATGTTTTATCAGTGGATAATGCATTGGATGGTGTCAGCTCAAAAGAGATGGATTATTAACGCTGCTCGGAGTGTAAGGGGAACTGGTGCTTTTTATTTATGAATCCCGAGGCGCCAATGAGACCGCTGGATGGTTGCCACAAGGATCACGGGCAGTGAACGTTTGGTTCGGGAACGTCCCCTCAGATGGCAGGGTCTCCTCTTCCGAATGATCCAATTGTTCCTCAGCGCACCTTTGAAAATGTTCGAAACGCTTTCTGTTACACATAAGTACCCTGAAGCCATGAAGCGTGGAGCACTTTGCAAAGGACAATTCTAAAATGTGTTGAGAGTGTTGCGCCGAAATTATGGAGTTTATTACCTTATAACGTAAACAATGTACCACCTGGCTGTGTCGATACTTGGGCTGTGTGAATTGATCTTTTTTTTGTTGACTTTGAGACGTAAATACGTGTTGACAAGCATAACCATTTCCACGAGATTTTCATGGGTGCAAAGATAAAAACATCGAGCGGCTACAACGAAGGATCCTGTGTCTCTAATTCACCGGCTGTGCCTGTGACTTATTCATTCAGAAAATTGATCTTTGGGAGATTACACGGTATCATGGATGTTGATGTGATTTAGAGTTAAAGGCAACTTTTACGGATGCTGTTGTAAACAGTGGCATAAAGAAATACATCAGGAAGAAGTACCTCACCACAACCTGCACCCTTGGCAGTTACCTTCACGAAGTTGTAAGTTGCATGTTTTTACACAAGTTTTCGGGTTGCTTCAGAGATTTAGCAATTTTTTTTGCAAAGTGCTATGCTTTTTTTTTTTTTTTTACCTGGATAGGCATTTTAAAAACTATTTTAAGCAATTATGTTATTATTTTTCTATTGGAGAATCACAATTTTTCCACATGATTTTATACTGCATCCACATTAAGTGTTATATGAACTATTAAACTGTTCTGCTGTTTGATAGGCCTAGCGTAGTGCTGTTATACAGCTTTCAAATGCAATTTCGTTTTATCTGGCACTTACTACTTCTCCTATTAACGAATAATGTATTGTTTTCCTTATTAGTTTTTTTTTATGTGGGTTTCCTTAAATGTCTGTCCTGATAGTATATGGGAGCATTTGCAGGCTCTTTAAAAAAAAAAAAAAAAAACAGGTTTATTTATTTTTAGGAAAAATGTGACTACTACCACTTTTTATGTTTCTCTGTTAAATCTGAAAGTGGAGTCGCTTATAGTGTGAGGTCAGGGGTCCCTTTTCACGATTAAGTGGGACAGAGGGGCATTAGTTCGTGTGCATGCAGCCATAAACAGGCTTCAGTTTTACGTCCCTCCCCTATAGAGCCTATCGACCGTCCGTCAACAGTAGCCTACGCTGCCAGTATGTGGACACCGGGGTGCCTGAGGTAGGACATTCCTTGCATGGGTGTTGCATGCATCTTTGCATACTGTATCTGTTAACTATCAAACTCTGAACCGTGAGTTTATGATTGTATTGCTTGTAGAGTCTCCATAGTGGTGATGCTGGTCAGCCTGAGGTCTCTGCATAGCCAGCATGCTGCAGGTCACCCAAGGGTATGTTATTTGATGGCATTTTTTTTACTTGGAGCAAACATAATCACTTGTGCATTCAGACTCTTCCAGCATCATGTCATGACAAACCACAGGCCATACAGTAAATGCGGTATACTTATACCCAGGGCAGCTTGTCCGTACCACACCCCTCCTGTGGTAGCGTCTTCTGAGCCAACCAGATTTACAACCGCTGCTGCGGTCACGGCTGAGGTGTTGAACCGCAGAGCTGTTAAAGTGTGCTGCGCTCTCTGATCTCTCTCTGTAAACATGCTGTCTGCCCCTGGGGGGAGGTGGTGGGGGTGAAGGGTAAATCCGTTTGCAGACACACACACACACACACACACACACACACACACACACACACACACACACACACACACACACACACACACACACACATACACATACGCACACTTAAGCAGCCCAGTAGGGAGAGTGCTTAAGGTGCAGGGGCCGAGGTGAACTCCGCTGTCATCACGTCCTTCTCTCCTCAACCTTAGAGGAACAGAGAAAGAGAAAAGGGAAAGGGGTGGGCCTTGATTCGAGGGGGACCCTGCTGATTGGCTAAAACTGCCTGTGATGTGTAGTTTACTAGATGAAAGACAGGAGAGCTTGCCATTAACTCCCTGGGGCCAGTTCGCCAGGGCTGGCTCCTTGGCTGCTCCCTGGGGTCCAGCTGCTTGACCTCCGCCTGACCTCTAGAGTAACTCTGGGCTGGGGTTACAAAGGCTGGCAGCAGTGGGGAGGCCAGAGGGCTTTGTGAATGCCTGTCAGAGGGGCCCGGTGACAGACAGCACCAGAGCCTAGTGCCAGCTCCATCTATACAACCCACCCGCCCACCCCACTGCCACTGGCGTATTCTCTTACCCATCCGATCAGAAGCCAAGAGCAGGGGCCCTTTTTCTTCTTTCTCAAACCGCACTTTGCGCTAGGCATTGCCTCAGAGCGCCGGCGATGAATGCAGACAAAGTGGCGCAGAGGAAGAGCTTGATTTCCACACCCGCGCTCGGAGCTGGCACTGAAGACCTGGCACGTTAAGCAGCCTGGCAATGGACAAGAGGAGACAGAGAGAGAGAAGAGAGAAGAGTAGCGCCCTCTGATACCATCTTTGGCAGACTAAGCAGATGGATGGATGGATGGATGGATGGATGGATGAAAGAAAAGAACAGAAAAGACAGCGTGTCTTTTTCAGACGACCACTGATGGCCCAGTGCAGCCCTAATGATTAAAGATTCACTTCACACTGGGACAGAATCAGCCTTCAAAACCCTACTTGTTTAAGCTGATGAATGAATTGATGAATCATTTTAGAGAACAACAGGCAGGGCAACAATTCTCTCTCTGTGTGAAAGTACACCACTTTAGACTTGTCTTTGATCATTGTTATCTAACAGAATTCCTAGAGATGAGCCATTTACGTACTAACAACAAAATGTGTTATAGTTGTTTTTAAGAATCAATGATGCCCATATATACTCCCACAGGCTGCTGCGCAGAGGCCTGAGCTCCAGCAGGATCCCCCTGTCCCCCAGGGGGAGCCCTCTGGCTCATGGGGGTCCTGGGGGCCGTGGGCAGACTGCTCGCGCAGCTGTGGAGGCGGGGCGCAGGAGCAGACCAGACCCTGCCTTCCGGCCTACGCTTCCCCCGTGGCTCCCCCACACCCCTCTCACCCCGGTGGTCAGCCCTTGTCACCAGGCCTGGTGGTGTCCGCCCTGCGCCCGTCTGTGCCACTGTACCGCGAGGCCGGATACCCTGTCCATGCCAATAACTCGCAGGTGGGCGACGTCAGGACTCAGCCACGAGTGAGCCGCCCTGAGAGAAGGTGACTGCATCCTCATGTTTTTCTTGCTCAGCTGTTAGAGTAAGATGCTTATAGTCTGGATGCTTACAGTCTGGGTGCTTATAGTATGGATGCTTATGGTATGGATGCTTTTAGTCTAAGAGCAAGTACTGATGACCAAGACATAGGCCTCTGCTTTGGGGACAGTAACAGTCTGTCAATGCCCCTGCACTGAAATTTTGTAGATGACCCGGTTTATTCAGTGTGATATTTAATATTTTTCTATGTCAAATGTGGTACAAAGGACCTTTAATATTAGATACTAAGAATTGTATTTTGTTAAACTAAAGACTTTTATTTTGTATATGTGACCTGTGACATGGATGTTTTGAGATGAAAGGGTTGCCCGCTCGAAAGTCACTGGAAGTTAGTTCATTATTGAAAGTTCAAGGTTTCTACTCTACTAAAGGAGATGTCAAGCTCTTACGGTGTTATAATTAACGTGTGTCATACAGTTTAATAAAAGCAAAAGTTTTGCATAACATCAGTCGTCGAGCCATCATTTGGTAGAGATAGCTACAAATATTCTTGTTATAGTTTAAGGGGACCACTAGGTATCTGAAGTGTGTCTACTCTGAAGTTAGGTCTTATTCGTGTCAAATTGTAGACTCACCTTTCTGTTGTCTTGAGTAATAAATACATCTCCACACCAGTTGAGACCGCTGTCTGTCTGCCTTGTTTGGTGTGTTGAAGCTTTTCCTCTCCTGTCTGTCTGCCTTGTTTGGTGTGTTGAAGTTTTTCCACTGATGAGAGCCCTGAGTTCACAGTGTGGCTCGTCAGTCGCCACCCCACCCCTCTGCTGACCAGACTAACCAAAGGCCCTCTGTTACTGACAGAGTGAATAGCGCTGCTGGGGCTTGGCTGCTCCTGTGAGCCCAGTCCGCTGGGCTGGGGATAATAAGATGGAGCTGATCAGCACTGAGACTGCTTGTGTGTTAAGGCATGAATAAATACCCTTTGCCGAAGAGCAAGTTTGGATGGCAGATATAAGTTTCATTTGTTGTGGTTGGGCTTCTAATGTGGTTGTTTAGCATTCATTATTTGCCACGCAAGCAGTTCCATATTTCCTCTCGCAAGTTTTGGGAGTGTTAAAACAGCTTTACCTCCCCGGCCTGCCTATCTGTTAGTCAGAGAAGCTAATTTCAGGCTCAGAATGCAGGAGCTCTGCCCTGTGTCAGAATTATTTTCTGGATTTTGCTAATTAGTGAAGGTTCTCAGATAGTGGCTAAAGTGTTTTGGTACACTTCTGCAGACATAGAGCAGTGCGGAAGACGCAATTTTGTCATCTGCACAGTCCTAGGGACTATTCGCGCTGCAGTTAAATTTTGTGTCCGTACGGACATGTCCGTATTGATCACACATGAGCAAAAATGAGCTCAGTACAGTAAGGCCGTAGTGTGCATGAGCTCAGCTTGTCCGTAAGCGCTTGTCTGCAAAAGCACAAAAGCGAGTGTACTTGGGACACACCAATACACACATCCGTATCCGTGCGCACATCCGCACATCCGTATCGGTACTAGGGCTGGGGGTAAACGATTATTTTCAAAACGATTAATCTGGCGATTATTTTATCGAATAGTCGACTAATCTAACGACTAATTGGACGATTAGTCTAACGATTATTTTTCTGTTGCTCGATTAAAACCATAATGTATCTCAAATAAATACCCCAAAAAATCTTAATAATATACTTTAATGAGCACCGTTTTGCACAGCAAAAGTCCAACAATGCATTTCATGTTTATCTAGAGTTCACAGTAAAAATGTTTGGTACTCAAATGAGCCCTATCACATTTGGATGTGGTGCTCATTAATTTAAATGTTTTCAGTGCTTATAAAAAAATGCATTCATTGATGAGCACTGCGCACCACCTTATGTGCAGCCCTGTCCTGGACATTGCTTGGCTGCATTAGTTGACATTGGCGATCTAACGTGGTAGTGAATCATGATACATACTATAAGCTGGCCAACGTTAGTCTAATGTTATGTGTTTGACTCGTAAATGACCACAGCATGAGTTAGCTCTCTGTGCCGTTTGTTGGTGCTTGGTTGGCGTGTTCTGCAGCCGTAAGTTAACGTTTACTAAACTGACACAGCTGTCTAGCCGCTGCCGCTATAGTAACTAGCTAACGTAACTACCAGCAACCAAGCACGAACAAACTGCACGGAGAGCTAAGAAGATAGTTAGCTAGCACCACCGAAGTGCGCAGAGCTCAAGCTACACAACACACTGAACAAACGTTAAATACGAGACGTTTGAGAATGGAGATAGAAACGCACCCCATTGTCTCTCGTGAAGGGGACAATAAGTAACGTTGGTTACATTAATTTAACGTTTGTTCAGTGTGTTGTGTTGTGTAGCTTGAGCTCTGCGCACTTCGGTGGTGCTAGCAAACTATAGCTCTCCGTGCAGTTTGTTCGTGCTTGGGTGCTAGTAGTTAACGTTAGCTAGCTACTAGTGTGTCAGTTAAGTTAACGTTAACTTACGGCTGCAGAACACGGCAACTAAGCATGAACAAACGGCACAGAGAGCTAAGTCATGGTGTTGGTCAGCTTATAGTATGTATCATGATTCACTACGTTAGATCGCCAATATCAACTAATGCCGCCAAGCAATTCCCTGCGTTTCTGCTCTCAGTCCTTGCGCAATGTTTGTTTCTGTTTGGGTCAACCACGTGTATGTGCCGAAGCGTCGACGTAAAAATATGGCGTCGACGTAATTTTGAAATCGACGCGTCGACGTCATCGACGCGTCGCTACAGCACTAATCGGTACTGAAGGGTACTTCGGCCTTCACTCTGCCCCTGGTCTGGCATACATCCATCTACACTGATTGTGCAGGTTGAGCCGGTTATGCAGCAAGCAAGAGTAGTTCAGGGGCAAAAAGGTGCTAATAGTACTTCTGTTTGTTTGTGTTTATGTGTTTTATATCTTTTCTCACCAGGAGGGGTGGAAATGGCCCCATCGTCCCGGGGAAATACGGCTATGGCCGCATGCCTTACATGGTGCCCCTCCAGAAGGAACCAGGCTCCCTTCCCCCTCACCGGCAGAGGCGCTCCGTTTACAGGGACGGCCGGCCCGGCAGACCCCGGCAGACCTCGAGAGCTCACAGCCCCTATCACAGCTATGCCGGCTCCCACCACCAGACCCCCATCTCCCAGCCACAGGGCGGCTCAGCCTGGGTGTCCCTGCATCAGCCCAGCACAGACCCACAGCAGCAGGCATCGGCCGCAGCCAGGCCCTACAACCCACTGCCCACCTCCTCCTGCAATGGCTCACCCAGCCAGTACAGGGTCTGCAACACAAGTGTAAGCCTAGCAGTTCCAACATGAGAATTATTCACTTCAAGGCAGTTCAGTTCAACTCAGTTCAGCCTTCACCGAATTGAATTGAATTGAATTGAATTGAAATGAAATGAAATGAAATGAAATGAAATGAAATTGAAGGTTTGGTAGAATGAGCATAGAACTGGGGAGTATACAGTATCTTGGGCATATCACAGTAATCAAGTATAATGATCTTCCAGGCCATTTTACCTTTCAGAAATGATTTCCATTAATTCAGTAATCTTTTGTACCTGCTCCAAATCAATGGAATTTCTCACTGATTTTGCTACACTGCAAAGTCACAAGAGGACAAAGTTGGTTCCTAATTAAAAAGGAATGTCTGTCGGGGTGTTAAGAATGTGATTAAATCTGCAGCTAATGTGACCACAGTGGCAATAATAATCTCACACATTACTTTATCTTTTATAATCGTAATTATTATAATTTTCTTATCTCTCTTATTATGACCAATTGTATGGCTCAGTATGAGCAATTATGTTTTGAGGATGTAATTATCCAAATGTTACCAGTATGAGTTTCAGAAGACAGTGTGCAAACTCAGACCATATCTGGTTGAATATAGGCATCAGAGTAGAGGAATCACATTAGATAATAGGTTAGTAAAGTGTGGTGCCAAGGGTGGAGAAGTTGAAGGGTACATCCCAAACACAGTGCACAGTAAAGAAGACCTTTAAGGGGTACTACGCTAAAGAGGAGCTAAGAAGAGTAAGGGTACTTGAATGCAGTATGGAATGGTTTGAGGGAAACCACCCCGTAGGGACCAGATGGCAGCTGTATGGAGGAGCAGGGGTGGTGTAGTATTCAAGTGATGGTCTGAGGAGAACGCAGGGGGGTCGGTCTGCAGCAGAGAGAGTGGAGGGAAGAAAGAAGGGGGGAGACAGAGTCGAGAGTGGAGAAGTGTGGGGATGCCACTCTGGCCCTCAGCTGTGCTTGTAAAAATCCAGGAATGGAGCCCCTTGAGGAATGCAGCCCTGCCTCGAAACCCACTGCCCCCGTGGCAACCACAGGGGTCAGAGTTCAATCGTGATGACCTTTCACCCGACAGTCAGGACTCCATGGGTGCCAGGGGGATACTTCATCACCTCACCACTGCTTCAGACTTTGCCTTTGATATTTTTTTCTCTTTGTGTTTATCTTTTGTTTCCTTTTGGTTTCATGCTGAGTATTTTTTCTTTCACATCACCTCCTTTGTTTTGGAGCATCTTTTCCCTTCTTTCCAACTATTGCCCACTTGATGTCTGTCTCTCTGTTACACATACTTGTTGTTTTTTTGTTCTGATGCTCGCTTTGCACTGGAAGCTGTGGTATCAAGTTACTGTGTGACACACTACTCGGATTGATTTTGAACCGAGCTTTGTATGTGTGTGTGCTTGTGTGCGTACGTGTGCATGTGTGTTTCCGTGTGTGTGGGTGTGTGTGTCTGTATATGTGTGTGTGTATGTATGTGTGTGTGTCTGTATATACGTGTGTCTGTATATGCGCGTGTGTGTATGCGTGTGTGTCTGCATATGTGTGTGTGTGTGTATACGTGTGTGTGTCTGTACATGTGTGTGTGTGTGTGTTTGCGTGTGTGTGTCTGTATATGTGTGTGTGTATGTGTGTGTGTGTCTCTGTATATGTGTGTGCGTGTCCAGCCCTGCCCAGCCTCCAGCAGGAGTATCCGGGAGGTGCAGTGCTCCTCCTACAACACCCAGCCTTTCATGGGCCGCCTATACCAGTGGGAGCCCTTTAACGAGGGTGAGTCACTAACACACACACACACCCACACACACAAACACACACCATACACACCACACACACACACACACACACACACACACACACACACACACACACCCACACATACACACACACACACCCACACACACACACACACACACACACACACACACACACACACACACACACACATCATTACAATTTCACCAAGTAAAAAAATTATACAAAAGTGAATACAAAACAGCCCAAAGCATTATATTGTTATGTATGTTTTTAATTGTATTGTTACATATTACATACATCAAAATAGTTTAAAGGTTACCCCATGTGGAACAAAGACATGAGTCAGACTGGCCTTGTTTATCGTGTTAGGCTGTGTTCAACAGCCCTGCATCAAAGAGTGTGCTGTCAGGAAACAGACTAGGTCAAACTGAGTCCAAGCCTGATGCCAATCTAGATTTTGTCATGCCATGTGTCATGCGAGATGACCTTTTTGTTTGAGAAGATATAGTACTGTGATACTGGTGCCATGTAGTAACAGTCTACTGCTGTATAGGGAACTGGATAGTATGAGCAAGGCAGACATAGAACCCAACGGAGAGAGCAGAGAACGGGACCGCCAGGGTTAAGATTACATATACAGGCTGTGGGCTTACCGACCGTGTTGTTATAATGCCAACATTGTTGCAGATTCGCTGTATAATGTACCGCCTCTCCCCACTAAGTAGTTTGGGAAGACTGTTAATGTGGGGGGGATGCCCCACATGAACACACACACAGAGTAAGAAAGTGCAGTGGAAACACAAACACTCAGAGTAAGAGAGTGCAGTGGGAACACACACACTCAGAGTAAGAGAGTGCAGTGGAAACACAAACACTCAGAGTAAGAGAGTGCAGTGGGAACACACACTCAGAGTAAGAGAGTGCAGTGGGAACACACACACTCAGAGTAAGAGAGTGCAGTGGAAACACATACACTCAGAGTAAGAGAGTGCAGTGGAAACACACACACACAGAGTAAGAGAGTGCAGTGGAAACACACACACACAGAGTAAGAGAGTGCAGTGGAAACACACACACAGAGTAAGAGAGTGCAGTGGAAACACACACTCAGAGTAAGACTATGACCTGAAGCTTTCTCTGCACAACCCTCCCTCTGTGTGATAGGAGTACCATCAGCCAGCTACTCCGACTGCGATACCTCACAATATACTCTGTCTCAAGTTCATGACTTTTATAGTGCTCTTCCTGACTGACTGTCGGACGTTTATGACAGGGGGCGCTCTGACGTGCACCCTCACACCTCGCTAAGCACAAGGGTGGCCCCTTTTTACACATGGCTGGTATCCATGGGTATCCAGTCAACTGATTAAATATTGCAGGATAGTGCAGTCATCTTGGGATGCTAATACAAATGGTATCTCCCTGTCTGTCAATCTGTCAGAGCAGCAGTGGGAGGATAATAAGACAGAAGAACTCCTCTGCTTGTTATGTCTTAATGAGAGATTCCTTCCTCCATTAATATATTTGGAGGTTATGGAGAAATACTCTTCAATCTTGTCAGACAAAAGGCCTGCTTGTTTTCTTAAGGTTTATTGGACATGGTGAGCTGAGTTTGTGTGTGTGTGTATGTATAGTTTGTTCATATTCCATTCCACACACACACACACACACACACACAGACACCCACACATACTTGAGTGATGAGGGAGTACATTATTGTACAAACAAGCTGTTTTAGCTATTTTAAACAAGCTGGTTTCAGTAATTTGTGATGATAATTGTGATTCAATAATTTGCAGTCAAATTAACAATGTCACATAGGCACACACCCAAACACACACACACACACACATACACACGTACACCTTGAGGCTGAGGGGTGTCTAACTCTCTCAGCAGTTCTGAGAATGTGGCCCAGCCTTGCCAGGATCCGCAGGTATAATTGGCAGTAATTGGTCCTTGTTGAGAAGGCACAGCATCCGCTGCTTCTGGAGGATTTGTGTGGCATTACCCAAGATTGGCACAGCTCACCTTAGGGACTCACGCCCGGGTGCCCGTGGTGCTGTAAAACACTCCCCCTGTGATGTGCGTTCAATGCCAGCCGGCACAGCCAAACCACTGATTAACCCCACTATGGATTTAGCCATGGGGTAATTTTAGCCGTATACTATACCTCAAGATTCTAATTAAACCATGATTAGTTAACAGAGACATGATATATTATAATACCAATAAACATTATTTGACCACCTAAATTCTTTGACAGCCGATTCAGGATCAACAATTAGCTGAACCATTTAAATCATTAACGTAATTAAGTTCTATTGAGTGACTATATAGTGATATGGCTGTGTACCAGTGCCTGAGAACCTCACAGATCTGCCAGGATCCTTTCATACTCTTTGAGTTGGATGGTGAGTACGTTTTTGTATTCTTGTTGATCACTGTGGAAAACTGACTAGCAGTTGTTCTGATGATTCCCTGATTCCTGCCACGTCTGTTGCCTAGCAATGACACGTGGCTGACGTGCGGGGAGTGTCAGAGTTCAACAGAGAGCTGTCTCTCTCGACCTCGCCCGCCACTCACACACACACCCCCCACTGTGGGGCTTCTGCTCCATTTGTGAACACACAGGCAGGCAGGCAGGCAGACATCTCTGCATAGACAGACAGACAGGCAGGCAGGCAGGCAGAGAGACAGAGAGCCAAGCATCGAACACACTTATTGTTGGATGACAGTAAATGCTTGCTTTGGATTGGCAAGTAGACAAGTTGTTCTGATGATGCAGGGTCTTTCAATGGTAATATGAGTCGTCTTGTGATAAATATTACATTAAATGTGTGGATGTTACTTTTACCCAGTTTGCCTTAGGCCTTTTCCATTGAGCCTGTCTTCTGTGAATACATCTTTAAAATAAAAGAGAGGTCCTTTAAGTCTTGCTGTTAGCGCACAACAACATATGCTCAGTAGATGCTCAGTCTGCCATAGCCATGTTCACCTAGACTTCACATAGACAGTGCTGGCCTCTTGTGGGAGATTGTGGACTGGCCAGTCGAGTCCAGCAAATCCACTGACGTTCCCTTCCTCCCTTCTCTCTCTGCTGCAGTTCCTGGCGATCAACACTGCGAGCTGAACTGTCGAGCTATCGGGTTCCGGTTTTATGTGCGCCAGTCTGACCGAGTCGTCGACGGAACGCCGTGCGGACTGAACAACTCCTCCGTCTGTGTGGCAGGGAGGTGCCAGGTAAAGATGCAGGCTGATGCCCACCATCTCGACAAACATCCTGCAGCATAATGCAGGACCAGACAAGCGCCACTAGGAGGCAGTAGAGCTTAAGGACCAGTCTTCTTGTGCCTAGTAGCAGCTTGCTCTGGAACACATCTGGTCCTGTTCTGGCGCTGGTCCGACAGATCCGTGCCAAACCAGGTTCAGATCTGATGTGTGTGGATTTTCTGTGGGGTGGAGTTCTTCAAAGGTCAGAGAGGGAGATGAGGGGAGAGGGTGAATGCTGCGAGAGGGAGTCTGACTGCTCCTTCCCTTTGACCTGCCTGTTTGAAGTGAAACACTAAAGCAGACCGATGCTTGGCCCGGGAAGGAGAAAATGTGTTTTTGTAGAAGGCTGTGCTGTGAACTTTGGATGTCCTTGGGTGCTGATATTTCAACACTTTCCAAGGAGTTAAAGATACACATTCACACTCTCTCTCACACACACACACACCCACACACCCACACACCCACACACCCACACACCCACACACACACACACCCACACACCCACACACACACACACACCCACACACCCACACACACACACCCACACACCCACACACCCACACACCCACACACCCACACACCCACACACACACACACACACACACACACACACACACACACACACACACAGTCACACAGGTGTTTGATTTCCTGAATCAGGTATTAACCTGTACTCAGGTGGGATGTGGACTCTTGTGGCAGTGTTGGTGTGTTTTGTTTCTTTTTGTCCAGTTTCCTCCCTCTGTCTTCCTTTCTCCTGCTCTGTGTATGGTCAACATCAGCCATTTCCCATGACCTTTTTTAATCCAGCCAAGATTTCTCCCATATTAAGATTTAATCAAGATAAGGGCACTCTGATCTCGTACTGGCTTTGTGTAATTTCCTTCATAAATGCCAGTGACATGCTGGCTGGGGCTGTGTTGTTGTTTTTTTTTTTTTTTCTCACCAGACCTCGAAGCCCCGACATCCCCTCTGGGATGCTCTGTTGGCATGGCGACGGTTTGGCATATGAGTTGGACTGCTAAAAAGTGCCTGTGTTTGGGGTCCTGTAGTGAAGGAGGATGCAGCTCAGTCAGTGATACACTGTTTTCGTGATTGTTTGTGTCTGTGGGTGTGTGCGTGTTTGTGCGTGAGTTAGTTTATTTGATGTGAATTGTGCGTGAGTGAGTTTATTTGCTTGCATTTGTGCCTGTTTGTGTTTATGCTTTCATTGCGCACATTGCTGTCTGTTTGTCTTTGTGTAGGTATAAGTGTCTGTGTGTATGTGTGTGTCTGTTTGCTTGTGTGTTTGTATTTGACTATTAGTGTGATTTAGTTGGGTATGAGGGGTTCTCTCCCCTGCTATAGTGGAGGGGGATCCTCCAGCCTGTTTTCTCCCACCACTCCCTGCTGTCTCCTGCAGTGAGGAATGCTGGGCTGCAGCCCGGAGATCCGGCGGGCCGGGACACGTCCCCACGGCAAAGCCGGGAGAGGCTGTACATTTCAGAGCCAGAGCAAGAGAGCAGAAATAATGAGGCGCACACACACACACAAATATACACACAAATACGCTCACACTCACTCTCTCACACACACAAACACACACACACACACAAACACACACAAATATACACACACACTCAAATATAAAGATACACTCACGTGCACTCACACACACACACACACACACACACATAGGCAAACAGATACTGTACATATGCATAGACATATATACACAGACACATACATACATACACTCACTCACTCACTCACACACACACTCAAACATCTGCTACTCAGAGTGCAGAGTATGATCCTTATGTCCTCTCCAAACCTTTGCCTTGATCATAACCTCCTTCTCTCTCTCTTTCTCTCTCTCTGTCTCTCTCTATATATTCTTCTCTTTATTATTCTCTCTATTCTTCTCTCTATTCTTCTCTCTCTCTCTCTCTGTATACTGTATATATATTCTTCTCTCTCTATCTAGTCTTCTCTCTCTCTTTCTATTCTTCTTTCTAACACTCCCAATCTCTGACTGTCTCCGTCTCCCTTTGAATTTACTGTTTTAATCTCAGTCTAGCTCTCTCCCACTTCTTCTTTCAGACACTCTCCTCCCTTTGCTCTTAAATCCCATCCCATTGTCTCTCCCTCCCTCTTTCTCGAGCACTATGTGTTTTCTCTTCTCTCCCGTCCTCTCTCTCATGTTCTGCTGTGTGCAACTCCCCATCTTTATCCCTCTTCAGTCTAAGGCAGATGCAGAGGAATGACTGGGGTGCTGTGATTGTAGTTCAGTTGAACATAAATGCAAAGCTAAGGTCAAATGTAAACAACACAAAAGCATGCATCCTGAAGCTGTCATGCTTCTGTGTTGTGTGCAAACTATACCCCATACTGTAAAATGGAACTTAATTGGCGTGGTGTGTGTAACACCGGTGTAATTCTAAACTGTTTAAGCAGAACACTGGAAGACTTTTGAAATACAGGAGTTTATTTTATTAATAACACTGTATAGCGATCCAGACAGAGCGGAGCACTAAGAGAGCGCCCTAGTGGCGATACAGCCCTTATATACCCATTACAACAACCAATAGAGAACCCCCATCCTATTCAGTACCAACCACATTCAACTTGATAAAATAACATTCTCAATCTTCTGTGTGTTTGGAACACAGCATTTGGCTGTCTCGGCTCCCAATTTTGCCATATGCCTACCTATCAGCTCATCCTGTTATCTTCAACTCTACCAAAGGCATCAGGATAAGGTACCAAGCCTTTATGTTTGTGTAGAGACATTCAGTGAGAACATATCAAATGGATTATACCCTCCACGAGTCAATATTGTGATAGCCTAGCTGACCTATGTGGTCCATTAAACAGATGCCTTCATCTATAACGCTCTTTGGAGGTCTGTTACAATGCATTCATCAGCAAATTTATATATCTGCCATTCTGTAGCCTCTCGCTCCCTCAGTCAGCCTGTTCCACCGACATGGAACTAGAACTGGAACATGGAACTCAGTGAAACCTAAACCAAAGTCGTCTCTTATGTTCCACAGCTCATTAATATGGGCTGTTTTTATCTGTCTATTTACATGCCAGTGCTGTTGGAAATATTTTAGAATTCAGTTGGACTTTAGCTTGTTTCAGAGATGAATTAAGGCATGAAAGTCCGTTGGACGTAAAAGACATGGTTTAGCGTCTCAATATCGGTCGTATTTGCTATTGCCGTTCTGCACAGTTCTGGACAAGTCTGAGGTTCTTGGCCTCGTGGTTCTCCATTTTTCTTCCTTGAGTTCGGCGTGGCAATATTTGTTGGCAGAGGATGTGTGATCTTGTCTGTACAGCTGAATCTTTACTGCCAGTGTCGAAAACACTGTGTAAGTGCAAAACAATGCTCTGGATGGGTGTGTGTGTGTGTATTGGCTATAAAAATCACAGCTGCCCTTCTGATAAACAAGTTATGTCCTTTGATGCAGTTAAGATTCTGACTAGTTGCCCAACATGAACTGATACCCTTAAGGCCCCTGTTAGTTTTTTGAACACACAATTCACTCTGCAGTTTTTTCATTGGGGTTATGCATAAGGGGTTATTCAAACATCGTAGAAGTACTAGCCAGAAGGTGGAGTGAAATATAGAGAGTGAACAGAGTACGCAAGGTAGAAAGATGGAGAGAGAGAGGGAGAGAGAGAGAAAGGGAGCTGTGGAAAGAGATGGAGAGCAGAGTTGGCAGATCTGTTTGCACAGGACCCTGCTTGTTTCCCCACATAGAATGGGGGCAGGTCTCTCTGGCCTGATTCTGGGTCTATGTTTATGAGCTCAGGGGCCGCTGGGACCACTGCCTAGGGAAGAGGGGTAAAGAGGGAGATGTGCGTGCGTGCGTGCATGTGTGTGTGTGTGTTGAAGTGTGTGTAAGTGTGACACAGAGAGAGAGGAGAAAGAGAGAGAGCGAGAGAGAGAGAGAGAAAGAAAAGGAAAGGAAAGAAAGAGAGAGAGAATTGGAAAGAGGAAAACTAGTCAGTGTGTGTGCTTACATGTGAAAAGGCTTTGGGGTTCATGTGCGTGCACGTCAGTTTACACTGCTGACTGCAGAAGGATGCATGCTGTTTGTGTCATGCACTGATGCATCAGACTAAGTGTGTTTGTCAGTGCATGTGTGTTAACGTGTGTGTATGTCCATGGGTGTGTGTCTGTTTCCTTGCGGAAGGCTGCTGCTGGAAGCAATCACAGCCGCCATGTGGACGGTGCATACGTTGCACGGGAGAAGGCCTTGCTGGAGTTGTTTATGAACATGTGTCAGGCACAGTGCATGCAGGTTACTGCTGAGCAGAACCAATAGGGCCGGTTCTCACAGTTCTCGCTGGTGGAGTTCCTGCTAAGTGTAGCTCTGCCCGATCTGTCACTCCTCTCATCCTCTCACGTCCAACTTCCAAATGAATAGCTAGATAGCTGCTTAGAAAATTCTTAACTCTGTGTACACCCCTGTGCAGTATGATAATTGTGTTCCCATAACCTCATACCTTATTGCTGTTAAGCCTGTTATTAAAGTAAAGAAAGAGGAAATACAGGACAAAACATGATTTTTTGTTTATCAGAATAAGTTGGGGCACTTATAAGCTGTAAAAAGTGCTGAAAAACAGGGAGGTCCTGGGAAAATCGTGATGTGTGGTCACCCTACTGTAAAGGGCACGCACATAGAAGTGCAGAGTCATTGGAAACAAATTGTGAAAAAGTCCAAAAGCTTGTAAACCAAATAATTTTTCTTTGAGGCACACAATGGTGCAGCAGCTTTAACAGTGAAAAAAGGATTTAAAAAAAGGACAGGTTTTCCTCTGTGCGTTTGCAGATTGCACCAGTTGGACGAGAGACACTGAACGGGGCGGACTGGAAATAATGGGATTTTCTTTAGTATGACAGTGAGGCTGTTAAACCATTGCAAAAAAAAAAATGAACTGACAAATATACTGGACAGAAACGCATAGTATCCTAAAAGTTTGATCAAGAAATGTTACAAGAAGCTATCGAAATTGGATTGATTTTAAAAAAGCTATTAATCAATAATAAGATTTCCTAAGCATGTGTACTAACGCTAGAGAACAAGATGTGCACTGAAGACTGAACAGTCCTCTCAGCAGCCGCTTCTCTCAGGTGAGCATGGAGGAGCTCGTCTCTGGTGTCCAGGTTTGAGCCAAGAGTTATTTCGCTGCGGCGTTGCTCTAGGTGACCTGTCTGCTGGCCGAACATCACCTGCTGGAGCGCTCACAAAAGCCCATCCATACTGTACCATTATACGCAACCAAATACCACCACACTTCGCTGCCTTTCATCACTGCTCAGCACAATCTTATATATAACTGTTAAAGGATGGGGGAAGCCTTGGAACGACTCCAGGAAAGTAATGCGGAGGTAGAGAGAGGGGGAGAAAAAGACAGGGAGAGGACTTGATATGTGAGCACATTAGAATGAGCGATGGTGCCCGTTTGGGTTCTGTGTTAATGTGCACGAGAGCTGCCTGGGGGATCCGCCTCCCTGGCAGCCTCCTGCAGCCGCTATGCGCCCACTCTGGCTGGTGCAGGTCCTTTACTTAAGGCTAAATAATGGCCAGAGAATGGGTCGATGGCTGGGGAGTGGGTGGAGGGCCGGAGAATGGGTGGAGGGCCAAAATGTAAATCTTCCATGACCGAGCGGGTGAAGGATTCCTGGCACGTGGCCTACCATGGGAAGAGCCATTCACAGCAAACAGAGGATCAGCCTGGATTAGGCTGAATAGGGAAACAATCAGATGGGTGTGCCCCCACCCACCCACCCATCCACCCATGTAAGATAATAAGCCAAGCTGTTCGGGGGTGTGGGCGGAGCTTCTCGGGTGGAGCTTCTCAAATGATTCCCTCTCTCTCTCTCTCTTTCTGTTACTGTGTTAACTACATTACAATGCAGGTCTGAGTTGAGTTTCTAGTGCTTTGCTATTCATTCAAACTGATGCAGTTCTCAGTGGGAAGCCAATATAAATCATACAGTGTTGCACAACTGTGATGTGCTAATGCAGGAGTGTTGGAGGGCGGGGGTATGGGGGCGTGGAGTTGCAGCAACAGGGCTGTGCGTGTTGAGGA
Organism: Sprattus sprattus; assembly: GCF_963457725.1. NCBI lineage: Eukaryota > Metazoa > Chordata > Actinopteri > Clupeiformes > Clupeidae > Sprattus > Sprattus sprattus. The sequence continues at coordinate 7,666,538 of NC_137927.1, read as the reverse complement.
TGAAAAAATGTATCAATGACTCAACTACTGGTCAAATTAAATGTGGCTGTACTCTTTTAGTATTGTAGGCTGTAAGTCACATATTTGGGGATACATTTATAGCCTTTGTACATATATATAATACGGTCAGGGCCTACTATCTAGCCCAGGGGTCTTCAACGTTTTTCAGGCCAGGGACCCCCAAACTGATGGCGAGATGAGCAGGGACCCCCTACTATATAAATTGCATAAAATTTTGTTTATAATATACTGGGCCTAGTGCCAAATAAACATAGCTACCCTGTTATTGTGTCGATGGCACACATCCTCCCACATTAAGGAGATGTATCTTCTTTTCAATTACTCCTGACTGACACGATCCAACGGATGACGGAGGAGGAGTCTGGCGCATGGAGTTGTGTTGACAACGTAGATGTTATAGTGAGATTGACAGGTCAACAAACCAATCACACCGCTAGCAAGTTGTTAAGATTGTAGGTAGTAGCTTGCTAACATTAGCTAGGAGGCTCACACACCTCGCAAATCCTCACTTATTTTTCAGTTACAATTAACGTTTTTTGACCTTGTACAGTGTCTATTTCTCTTTATTTTATTTTTTTTTTTAAATCTAAGCAAATGTCAAACTAACAATTTATAGGTACAAACAAGACCAGCTATGGAGTTTGGTTCGTCATCTTTTATTTTTGACCTTCGCGCTCTTTAGACTTGAGCAGAAACGCGATCTGATTGGCTAGTGCCTGTGCATGAAAGGTGCTGTGAGTGAACCGGTGCCCAGCTTGAGAGAGCTCCTGTGGGTAGCTGAATGTGTCGATTGGACTGAAAGATAACGTCTTCTCGATCAATTTATATGTTCGCTACAATATGTCGGATTTATGTTAATGTAAATTTAAAGGGAATAAATACAATTCTGATTTGGAAGACATTTAAATTTGTGGAGAAAAAAAATTGGTTGAATTTTTTTTTTTTTTTTTTTTTTAAATATTAAAAAATATTATCTTATCAACCAAAGATTTCGCGACCCCCCTGCAGTACCTCCGCGGACCCCCTGGGGGTCGCGGACCCCCTGTTGAAGACCCCTGATCTAGCCTATATGTTATATGTATAGCTAGCCTAATTATTAATACATTGGATATGAACCAGCCCAAAGAGTGGAATGATACATAGCCAATAAGATGAACAAAGTGTTCCCTTTACTGAATTAATAACAGGTAAAACCTGATGCAGTTGAAGTGTTTAAACAGTTGTAAGAGTTTGACTATGTGTTGGCTTGGCTGAGCTGCCTGTCTTTCTCTTCACTTGTGTTTATACAGTTACAACAGCTGCGAAGCGCAACTGAAGTGATCTGCGGTTGCTCCGGGGTAGTGCGGCTTGTGTGAGAGTGGATGGTGTGAGAGGATGCATGCGGTGTGTTCGGCATCTTCTCGTGTGGCACGAGAGTGGAAGAGGAAGAGGAAGGAGCTGGTCTTCAAATCAGCCATGTTCTGTTAAAGATTTCAGTTTGAGGGGGCTTTTTTTACAGCCTCTTTCCGGTGTTTTCTTTGAAAGAGGGAGATATTTGTTTAGCATTTAAGCGTCATTGTGTGTGCTCAAGAACTGCAGGCACTTAAGAAATAATTGATCAGCTCACTGCTGTTTCTAAGTTACCACGCACATATTGTTCGAATCATTTCAAGAAAAAGGGAACCGACATCCCTTGATGGTCTTTGAATCTGTTTCAGATTGGATCAACAGACCTATCCCATAACTACTATGGTGCAAAGTGGAGGAGGCTGGGTAATATAAACCTCATTCGCAGGGGCACTTTGAGGCTAACAAAGGGGTTTTTAAGGGTACCCCTTTGTCTCATAAGAGTGGAAAGACTTACTGTTCGCCATGAATCACGATCCTAGGCTCTGCTCATGCTCCAGGTGGGGAGCACTTTGGAGAGGCGGGCTCGCGTGTAGTGCTCTTCAGGCCGCTGCCAGCGCTCTGACTGGAAGAGAAAAAGCCAGCCCGGAGCCACAGGGAAAAAAGCCTGAGCGTCGTGGCATAGCCCAGCGCGGCGCGGCGCCGCTAGCGATACAGAGCTGTAAGAAAGGGCCCTTTATGCAGGGGATTCCACTGAGCTGAGAGCCCACTGGCCCTGCCAAACAAGTGCACTTGAGAAGGGCGTGTGTGTGTGTTTTTAAAGGGGTGATCTCTGACCGAGTTTCTACCAGAGACGGACGATCCTAAACAGAGAGAAATCAATCTGGCGAGGAGAGTTCTTTCTAACATTGCTCTCTCTCTCTTTCTCTCTCTTTTTCTCTCTCTCTTTCTCTGTGTTTCTATATGTATATGTACTTACATGTATAAGCCTTATTGTCTTATTTGCATGTGTGCTTTTTCTGTATGTGATTTGGACCATTGACCCAAACAACACAGATGTTAGCCTAAATAAAAGCACAGACCCCAGAATCCTCCAGTGGTCCCCTCTCCACACAGAACCCGCGGCCCAGTCTGTTTGTGTATTCTTATCCCAACGGAGTTCCAAGGATAGTATGCTTTAAGCTTTACACAGAAGATTACCCAAAACACACTGCCTCATTTTTACTGAGTCCAGTCAAAATAAAGGCAAATCGTTCTCCGGGGGAAGTTTCTTGAAAAAAGGAAGTGTATTCCTGGTAATAAGCAATGAAAAGATGCTTTAACTTGGAGCTGGAAGGATTTGTAATGCCTCGTGCAGCACTGGGAGAAACTATGTGCAGCTGTTCTCTGTTGGATGTTCTGCTTGCATTAACATTTTCGGTCCAAAACTGACTCGTGTAATTATTGTGATTATAATGCAAGCCCAATGTGGTTTTGCAATGCATTTTCTTCAGAACACAATATTTACATAGTGCTATAGTGTGGAACTGTGGGTTTATTTTACTGGTCATGGTATATTTAACTGTGTTCTACTATACTTTTACTGTTCACACATGCATGTGACGGCCACTACTCTATTTCCCACACTAAAAAGTCCTAAATGAATATCTCCCCATAAACTAATTGCTCTGCATCCACATACACGTTTTCCCATCAATAATGCTCCCCTGTAGGAAAAACTCATGTGAATTTGGTAGTGAGAAGATCAGTCACCATAAGCAAAATGCTCAGTGAGGGGAGTATGCGTTGTGTGCCTGTAACGCACAACGTGAGACCAATCAGAAGGACAGTTATACAGTTCAAACAGTTTGAAGATGAAATGATTCTTAAATAAATGAACGAGGTTGTCAACAAGGGCTTGACAGTGACCTGGATTACCCGGCACATACAACACTCTATTCTGTATCTTCTGTTCTATATAGAGTCTAGATTTTGGCTTCCAGCAGTGCCACTCCTCGAACCTTCAGGCTGCCAGATCCCTGCTTCTTGTGTTATGTGTGTATCCTAAGTGGAGTAGAGCTGTGTGACTGTTTCTCTGGGCTGTGTTCTGTTTCCTGTGTTCTGTGTGTGTCCTGTGAAGAATAGAGCTGTGTGACTATTTCTCAGTGGAGTAAGGTTGTGTGGCTGGCCAATGATCTGTGACCACACCAAGATCAGTTATCCAATTTCATTGAGAATCATCTGCCAGTGCAGTGAGATAACTTCACTGTTGTTGGCGTTCTTTGTTCAGATTTGATGCATCCCAAATAAATTGTGTCAATTATTCCAAGGTCCAAACCAAGAAAAAGTAATTAAGTCACAAACAAGAAAACTAATAAGAAGTGATTAAAAAGAAATATTGGTGGAGGTTGACAGGTCTTGGCAAGAGCAGCTTTTTACCAGGACTCCTCCCACCCTTGCCTGATACTCTCCGTTTTGCTCATATTTTGGGTCTCTCTTTGAATCTCCTCTCCTCTCCTCTTCTCTTTGTACTCCTTGCTTGTTCTATTAGGAATCCAACATTCTTCTCTCTCATCTACTTTCTTCTCCCTTCATTTCACTTCACTTTTCTTGCCTTTTCCTCTCTTCTCTTCTCTTTATTCTGCTCCAGGCTTTCCTCTCCTTTGCCCTGTGCATGTCTGCGTCTGTTTTAGGCATTCCCAGTGCAGAGGGAGCCACAGACCTGTCTGGAAGGACAAGGAGAGCTCTTAAATATGGCTGGCATGGAGCACAGATACGTGACGGATGGTACAACTATATACGTGACGGAGAATAAAGTGAGCCACTGTCGTTAAGGCCGAATGTGTGATATCTAGCGGTCCGTAGCCATGATCATGTACCAAAGCCAGTACAGCAGACAATGGTGGTTCCTCTGCCCTTGTTCTGTTACTCTTTCAGGACTGTCACAGACGGCCCTGTCCATATCTCTACCCAAACAATGCCAGTGGCAGTGGATACCTGCTGACCACTTGATGTCTATACGCACATCTAACATTGGATGCTCTGTCTGCCTTTACCTTCTTTTGTTAGATTCAGTGTTTTTGCCTCTGTGTTAGCTCTAGCAGAGGTGCTGAGTGACTTGGCCCAGCGCTAGAGTGATGTATGTGTGTGTGTGCAGTGGGGCTGTACTGGGGGGCTGTGTGTGTGCAGTGGGGCTGTACAGTGGGGGCAGTGCAGTGGGGGCTGTGAGTGTGCAGAGGGGCAGTACTGGGGGGCTGTGTGTGTGCAGTGGGGCAGTACTGGGGGGGCTGTGTGTGTGCTGGGGGGAAGTTCAGCTGGGGCAGTACAGTGGGGGCAGTGCAGTGGGGGCTGTGAGTGTGCAGAGGGGCAGTACTGGGGGGGGCTGTTTGTGTGCTGGGGGAAGTACAGTGGGGGCAGTACAGTGGGGGCTGTGAGTGTACAGTGGGGGCTATGAGTGTGCAGTGGGGCAGTACTGCGGTGGGGGGGGGGGGGTGGTGGCTATCCTGATCCTATGCTGTAGCCATCCTCCTGCATGGCTGATGGGCATCTGTAAAGCATTGAGTTTGGGCCGTCAGGCTATAGTGCACTTCAGGTGACAGTGGGGTGTGTGAGCTGCTCACAGGGACTGTGTTACGACCCCCTGCTTTACCTCCTTCACACTATTGAAAGTAAAGCTGGTGTGCGTGTGTGTGTGTGTGTGTGTGTGTGTGTGCATGTGCGTGTGTCATGTGTCATGGGGCCTACAATTCCTCTTCACATCTGGATGGGCTGTTTCCCCCGCACAGGATGTACACACTATCCATCAGATGTTTTTTTTTTATCTCCATTGGAGCTCGAGACGTGAAAGAGACACGTTACGGCTTCTCCTCCACACTTAATGAATGGAAGCAACCATTAACACACGGTTGATGCAGACATTTATCAAAACTACGGTGTAAATACAGGCACGATAGGAGATCATTAATGCTCATTGCTCTTGGCAAGATGCACATCCCGGTTGATCGGCCTTTCAGCTTTTTTTATCAGTGCTCCCGCCTCAAGTGTTAGAAATATCAGTTGGAGCTGGTGGTGATGGGTGGAGGGGCTGTAAAGTAATTTGCACTGGCTGGGTGGTAGAAGTCCTCTTCGAATCCCAGACCTCCATAGTCGTTTCCTCTGGTAGGTCTTCAGCTACATTAGGACTCCAGAACTCGGTGGGAACTGAGAGTGTGTGTTGTGATGTATCTGTCTGTGCATTTATGTGCGTATTTATATGTGTGTGAGTGTGTGTTTAGGTATGGGTGTATGCGTTAATGTGTAAATGTAATGTCTGTATGTATCAGGATTTTCACTAGGATTTTTTCTTGCCGGCCCAGTGTCCAGAAATAATACATTTTACTGGACAAATTGGACAATAACAATCTATGTTACAAATGCAAATATAATGCGGCTTGTCATGATGATGATGACGACAGATTACAACTATTTGATGAGCTGATCACCATGATGTGATTGAATCAAATTAGACACTATCTATTGCCAGTACTGCGGACATTGTTAAGGCTTAGGAGGGCGGAGCTCAGACTGAAGCTTCACAGAGAATGAAACATGATTGGATAAAATGTGTTTTCTCCTGTCTAATGGGAAGCGGTTGGGTTTTGTGACTTGCATTAATCAATAAAATAAGATATTATTATTATTATTATTATTATTATTAATAATAATAATAATAATAATAATAATAATAATAATAATAATAATAATAATAATAATAATAATAATAATAATAGAGTTATTGATTTATTTGCTTTGGTTTAAACACAAATGTGCTGTTTAAGGAGATTTATGTTTTGTAGACTATGAGCATTATTACAGATTGATGTGTGTATTCAGACAACTTTTTGATGTTTATTCGTGTGTGTGTGTGTGTGTGTGTGTGTGTGTGTGTGTGTGTGTGTGTCTGTGTGTGTGTGTGTGTGTGTGTGTGTGTGTGTGTGTGTGTGTGTGTGTGTGTGTGTGTGTGTGTGTGTTGATTTGGCCTCCTCAGGGAGCCAGAGTACAGCTGTATCTAGACTGTGGAGGAGTTAGAGCTGGTGAGAGTCTGGGCTGTTGGCTCTAGACTGGGGCCTTTGTGTGGGCTGAATGGAGTTTTACCCTACAGTGGATCAGTGGATATAGCATGACAGATGATGTCATCAGATCTGTTCTTCCATATCAGCTTCATTGTAATGGCTTCAGCTCCACATCCTAGCTAATAATGCTAGCCAAGCTACAATTCACTCTTCTGTAGAGGAAACTCTGTAGCTCTACCTTTCTTTCTCTGTCTCTCTCTCTCTCTCTGTCTCTCTCGATCTCTCGATCTCTCTTCCTCTCTGTCTCTCTCTCTCTCTCTCTCTCTGTCTCTCTCGATCTCTCGATCTCTCGATCTCTCTTCCTCTCTGTCTCTCTTGCTGAGTGGATCTACCATGACTGATTCATCATCTGATCTTTGCTAATGGTGCTGACAGTGCTATGGTCCCTAAATGGTCCCTCTCATGGGTGTCGTTACTCATGAAGTCTCCAGTGCCCAACTCTGCTGGTTCCTGCAGTCTCTCCAGACTCACACACACACACACACACACACACACACACACACACACACACACACACACACACACACACTACTGCCATGGTGCTCCCACTGTTGTGTTTTTTTTCATTGCTTAAGTGCGTGACAGGTATTCACAGTTTGTGTGTTTGTGTGAGAGAGTGCGTGGATGTGTTGCTGAAGGGCTGTATCACAGCAGCCTTCCCGTGGCACTCAGTCAGCCGCACACTCTTTAATGAGCCGTGTGAAGCATCGCCCCGTCCAACACAGGTGGTTTAGTGGAGCCTCTGGTCTGTCAGTCAGACTCCGAGCCCCACCGTGAACTTGCTGAAGTGAGCTGGATATCATTACCCCCCCCCCCCCAGCCCCCAGGTCAGTCAGCTGGGTTGACGGTCCACGAAAGAGCCCAAGAACAACAGTGACAACGACCCCCCCTCCAGCCACCTCAGGCCACCTGTTTTATTCATCATCATCTCTCTCATGCCTCCCTCCTTCAGTCAAATACATCGCCCGAAGGAAACAATCAGGGGACCTACATGCCTGGCCTTGTACAGCTAATATGTATCCCAGATTCTAGAGAGAGAAAAAAAACATACCTTTTTTTGTCTTTCTCTCTTCAGTGTGGTTTCATCTCCTTAGTCACAATCTATTTTCACAAAGGGAGAGGTTTTCTGACACGGCCAGATCCAATATAGAGCCTGCGGATATGCCCCTGTGCCCACCAACTCTCAGCCAACCCCCCCCCCCCCCCCAACCTTACTGAGTCCTGAGGGGTTTGGTCTCTGTGAGAGGGAATAAGTATCTCTCCTCCAGACAGGGGTTTCTAGGGTGACCACAGAGCAGGAAGTGAAATGGGGGCAATAGGTGCTCTACTCAGTAATCTCATGCCTTCCAAGAGAGAGGCTGGGAAAAAGGTTTCTTCAGGACCTGCAGTGGATTTAGTCTTATCTGTGATCTACCCCTATAGACCCCTGTCTAACACAGTGTAATACACTGCAACCATCTGCTTCACAGTCTGCAAAAAAACATTATGGAAACACATGAGTATGTCTGGGTGTGGAGGTGAGTTTGGCTTTAAATGCTGGAGATCTGAAGGTTGCAGCTGAACAAAGCCAATAGGGAATTCTTTATTTCCTAGTCACTCACTGACCCCAGAACAGCCACATGAGAAGTGTTAGGGGAGACAGAAGAATACATTTTCATTGGAGGACTGGGCAAAGATCAGGGATGTTAATCATTGCAGTTAGCTGCTGTGCCCGAGAAGCCTCTGGCATCACAGAGACATACACAAAACGGACTGTGCTCTGGAAAAGTCCTCCTCCACCTCCAGACTTGAGCAGCTGTTGGGGTCACACCTCTCTGCTCCAATGGCCATCCTGTCTGACACGGGGAGCACAGTAAGCTCTCCACACTGACGGCCATAGACATGTATAGGTAGACACCGCCTCCACTGCTTCTCGGTGAAACGCGTCGCCGCCATTTTGGGAAAGGAGCTCTCTGCCGTCAGAGGTCTGTCAGACGTGTCAAACTAGCGCAAGTTGCCAGGAGCTGCGGTTTATCTGGATAAAAATCACGATAACCTTTTACATTTCGCAACCAATTTCATGGAGTATTCAAGGGTTTATGCTCTACGTGAAGTGTGTGAAAAAGATTTGCCTCTACGTTACTTTGAATCTCGCTAGTTTAATCGCCAGTCATACATGTGCATGGGTCTATAATAAACGCTCGTGCATTTTGAAAATACTGAGAAGATCTATAAACTATCGAAATAGTGCTTCTTTAGTTACTACGTATTGACCATCATTAAGAGAAAGAGCATACATCAAATAGTGAGAAACTGGCAGTCAGTGTGTTTTTCATAGTTTAATAGTTCCTTTTCAAGTATGTGCATTAAGAAACCTTGAACAGTGCAATTGGCAATACACAGTTATTTCACAAATCAACATTAGGCTACAAAAAAAATCTATATATTTCTATAGCAGTAAAAATATACACATCTCAATATATACATAGCCTACACATCTCAATAGTTGAACTGTAATATAAATAACATAGCATATACAGCCGCGGAAAAAATTAAGAGACCACTTCAAAATTATCAGTTTCTCTGGTTTTACTATTTATTGGTATGTGTTAAAGTAAAATGTACATTTTAGTTTTATTCTATAACCTACTGGCAACATTCCTACCAAATTTCAAATAAAAATATTGTCATTTAGATCATTTATTTGCAGAAAAATGACAATTGGTCAAAATAGCAAAAAAGATGCAGTGTCTTCAGATCTCGAATAATGCAAAGAAAACAAGCTCATATTCATTTTTAAACTACACAATACTAATGCTTTAACTTAGGAAGAGTTCAGAAATCAATATTTGGTGGAATAACCTTGATTTAAAATCACAACTTTCATGTGTCTTGGCATGCTCTCCACCAGTCTTTCACATTGCCGTTGGGTGACTTTATGCTACTCCTGGCGCAAGAATTCAAGCAGCTCGGCTTCTTTTCATGGCTTGTGACCATCCATCTTCCTCTTGATCACATTTCAGAGGTTTTTTTATGGGATTCAGGTCTCAGAGCAAAAGGAAGCAAGTTTTTCTTCCGGGACAACGTTGTACTTTGCCTGGCTGAGGTTTGTAAAAGACCATAAGGATTGAACCAAAGCCGACTGGAGGGTCTCCTAGTTCTGATGAGTCCAATTTCACAGTAGGTGCAAGACTCTGTGGCTTGTAGGCCTCTCCAGGTCTCCGTCTAACCATCAGACGACCATGTGTTGGGCAAAGCTGAAAATTGGACTCATCAGAGAAGACGAACTAGGAGACCTTCCAGTCCGCTTTGGTTCAATCCTTATGGTCTTTTACAAACCTCAGCCAGGCAAAGTACAACGTTGTCCCAGAAGAAAAACTTGCTTCCTTTTGCTCTGACAATGTTCCCCAACTCTGAGAAGTGTTTTTTCCAGCAGGGCAATGCTCCATGCCACACAGCCAGGCCAGTAAAGGTGTGGATGGAGTATCACCAGATCAGGACCCTGTCATGGCCAGCCCAATTTCGAGACCTGAATCCCATAAAAAAAACTCTGAAATGTGATCAAGAGGAAGATGGATGGTCACAAGAAATGAAAAGAAGCCGAGCTGCTTGAATTCTTGCGCCAGGAGTAGCATAAAGTCACCCAACGGCAATGTGAAAGACTGGTGGAGAGCATGCCAAGACACATGAAAGTTGTGATTTTAAATCAAGGTTATTCCACCAAATATTGATTTCTGAACTCTTCCTAAGTTAAAGCATTAGTATTGTGTAGTTTAAAAATGAATATGAGCTTGTTTTCTTTGCATTATTCGAGATCTGAAGACACTGCATCTTTTTTGCTATTTTGACCAATTGTCATTTTTCTGCAAATAAATGATCTAAATGACAATATTTTTATTTGAAATTTGGTAGGAATGTTGCCAGTAGGTTATAGAATAAAACTAAAATGTACATTTTACTTTAACACATACCAATAAATAGTAAAACCAGAGAAACTGATAATTTTGAAGTGGTCTCTTAATTTTTTCCGCGGCTGTATATGTACATTTGTACAATTTGACATAATATACAATCATGCTCTTAACATTTTCAGATCTATGCAGTGCAATTGACACAATATATAATTGTGAAATAACTGTGTATTGCCAATTGCACTGTTCAAGGTTTCTTAATGCACATACTTGAAAAGGAATTAAACTATGAAAAACACACTGACTGCCAGTTTCTCACTATTTGATGTATGCTCTTTCTCTTAATGATGGTCAATACTAGTAACTAAAGAAGCACTATTTCGATAGTTTATAGATCTTCTCAGTATTTTCAAAATGCACGAGTTTTGAAAGAAAAGTGAGCGTTTATCATAGACCCATGCACATGTATGACTGGCGATTTGACTAGCAAGATTCAAAGTAACGTAGGCAAATCTTTTTCACACACTTCACGTAGAGCATAAACCTTTGAATACTCCATGAAATTGGTTGCGAAATGTAAAAGGTTATCGTGATTTTTATCCAGAAAAACCGCAGCTCCTGGCAACTTGCGCTTGTTTGACACGTCTGACAGACCTCTGACGGCAGAGAGCTCCTTTCCCAAAATGGCGGCGACGCGTTTCGCCGAGGCGACGGGCTGAAGCAGTGGAGGCGGTGTCTATCTATACATGTCTATGCTGACGGCCTCCCACCAAACCTCCACTCAGCATAGGTCAGCCAGACAGGACCAGGTGTTGCACAGTGCTGTGCAGCGTGGCAGCTTTCTCCTGATCTTAAGTCTGTATCCCCGTGCAGGATTTACACCCTGGTTACGACTCCGTCCCTTCAGGCTTTCCTGCAGACGTGCTGGTATGACGGGCCCAATCTTCCGGCGCTTTCTCTTGGCGGCATGCAGCTGACAGAGCCGCTGGATGTATGGCTGTCCGGGGCGTCGTGACCTAATGTCCTCCACTGATGTGTTGTCATGGCAGTGATGGGTGATGAGTTGGGCCAGGCGCCGGCCTCTGATGAGCTGTTAAGCTTCAAGCGGCGTCGCTGATAGTGCCAAGACACCTGTAGCCGGAGGGAGAAGGTGGAGTGTTTACTGCCTGATGTTGAGTGTGTCTGAATTAAATTAGCACGGTCACACACGCACACACACATACAGTACATCCACACTTTTTTTTTTCTCTCTCACATACACACTCAAACACACTTACACACAAACACAGATGAACAATTACACGTACACATCGACACACCCTAAACATGCCCTCATGCCCTCACTTACACATTTAGACACGCGCACACACACACACACACACTCACACCCCCACAGATACACACATGCTTAGACAAGGGTAGTTAAATGTTAAAAAGCTGCAGAATTCAATGTATTTTTTGCTGATACCTCTACATTGGATACGGCACATCCGCTTGTCCGCGCGCATGTGTGTGTGTGTGTGTGTCTGAAACCACATCAGATGTGAGAAACCGTGTCAGCAGCTCCCCGTCATCTCTCAAGCACATTGCAGGAAAGTGCTTTGTGTCTACCAGTTACCTTAGCCAGCCGCTTCCCTGGCCGTTCGGCTTGGCCGTATAACTTTATGTGCGGCTTCGGCTGGACTGAGGACCAGAGCCACTCCAATGTGTCTTGATGAATTAGGGTTTAATGTTGTGGAAACAATAGAGCCGGCAATAGGAAAACCATATGATGAGCCCTGTCCTTTTTTCTCATTTTTTCCCCTGTTTTTATGGCTACGCATAGCTCTTTCCAGCGTTCACAACGTGGCGCACAGTAAAGCTGCTGTAATGTGGTTTTTTGAGAGGATTTGCGTGGGGACAGTATTGATACGGTCGGGCAGCTGCAGCCGCTGTTACCGCGGCTGCATATGAGATCTATGCAGAATGGAGCGTGGCAGTGTCAGCACTAGCTGTGTCCTCATGTTTATTACGTCCCCTTTGGCTCTTCTATGGACAGATTCTCTCTGTCTCTCTTTCTTTCTCTCTCTCTTTCTCTCTTTCTCTCTCTCTACCCAGAACTCAGTATAGGTACATTCGCTCAGTCTCTCCTCTCCTTATCTTTATTGGCCCTCACCTAACTTTTTGCCTCTTTACCCTTTCTACACTTTGAGTAGGCTCCTTTGGCATTTTTGTCATTTCTCTCTTTCTCTTTCGCTTGTTCAGTCATCCTCTCACATCCCACTTTCCTCTCCCTCCTCCGAAGTGCAACAGCCTCCCTCACCAGCAGTCGTACCTCCCCCGGCTCAGTTTACAAGCCTGTGCCTAGAGATCCTGGCGTCGCTTTGAGGTACAGTGGAAGAGAGCGAGAGAGAGAGAGAGAAAGAGAGGGGGAGGGAGGAAGAGAGAGATAGAGGGAGGCAGCCAGAAGCTGGCGCTGAATCTGTGGTACAGTTAAGGCAAAGAGGACAGAGACAGAGAGAGAGAGAGAACCTGAAGAGAAAGAGAGGGAGAGAGTGAGGATGTGAGTCTGAGGAACTGAAGGAGAGAGGGAGAGAGGGACAAAGAGAGCGGGAGACAAGGAGAGAGCCAGGGAGTGAGAGACAGAAGGAGAGAGCCAGGAGCTGCTACTGGACTTGCGGAGTGCTGAGTGGCTGATCCAGGGCTCCGGCTAGCTGCGGGGGTCACGCGGCTCTGAGAATGCTGTCCGCTCTGGCACTCCTGCTGCTGCTCTGGCTCCAGACGCTGTTCCTGGGGAAGCCTTGGGCGCAGGTAAGCCCACCGACAGCTCACCTCCTCTGGACACGGTGGCAGGGAAGCTCCCCTGACTGCCTCGGTCCTCACTGGAGGACGAGGGAAACCCCTGTCTGTCTGGCATGTAGTTCTCTGGGTTTATTTCAGAACTATGTGGGATGTTGGTCAATTAGACAAAAATTGGACAGGAAATGACATTAGCAGTTATGACTTTTTCTGCTGGTTTATCTTATTTTTTTAATTGTTGTTGTCTGAATTGACGTTGTTTTGTGGCTATTTTCTCTTAACCTAAGTGCTCTGCCTGCAAGTTCAGCTTATTTTTACTCTTTCGGGCCCATTCAGAATTATTTGACTGAGAATGTTAGCACTTGCTGTGTTTGAGGACTTTGTCAGGACCGGGTCTGGTGGGGTTTTGTAAGAATGATGGTGTGGCTTATTTTCCATGGTGAGAGCCATTGTGGCAGGTCAGAGAAAGCAGGAAGGTCTGTTGTAAACTCACCCGCTCACACAAACCATGCTTTTCGCCCTGGGTACGTTGCCATCTCTCAGCGATACACCCACTTGTTTTGTCAGCACCTGGAGTTATTTTCTCCCTATGTGAGCCTTCATTCTTGCCCCCCCCCACCCCCCCACCCCCCAAACCCCTTCTCCACATCCCTCAGACCCCTCCCCAACATTTATGTGTCGGCTCAGAAGAAACCCAATGCGCTTTAACAGCAGCAGTCCACACTGTTAGTGCTATTTCGGCCAGGTTTACAAGCGCTGCGGGTGTAATCCAGCTAGCTGCTTGGCCCCTGGCTCTGTGCCATGCGTGAGGCTTCTGTGGGTGCTGCTCTGCTTGGCGAGGCCTCTTTACGACGGGGCAAAAGGGCTCCTGCCATGCCTCTGTCACTCATCACCAGCACCTCCCAGCAAATGTAACACACCAGTTCGCTTACAATAACGAAAAAAGGATTTGAGTTAGTCACATTTTTATTTTTATTTTAAATGGGAAAATTCTTGCTGAAGTTAATGCGAACGTGGCCAACTTTAGCTTAAGTCTCCTTATAAGTAAACCCGAGGAAGCAAATTATAAATATTGTAAAATATACCTTTTAGGATCTGTTTCCTCACATTGTGCTTCCTCACATTGCTTCTTTAGACTACTGAACACTTTCCTGCAGAAGAATGCAAGAGCTTATTGCAGGGACCCACACTTAGGCACCAGCTGCTGCCTCTGTGGTCCCGGCAGGACTTGTTGTTTCAGTGGTAAACTGGTGCTGCTGCTGTGGACTTGTTGTTTCAGTGGTAAACTGGTGCTGCTGCTGTGGACTTGTTGTTTCAGTGGTAAACTGGTGCTGCTGCTGTGGACTTGTTGTTTCAGTGGTAAACTGGTGCTGCTGCTGTGGACTTGTTGTTTCAGTGGTAAACTGGTGCTGCTGCTGTGGACTTGTTGTTTCAGTGGTAAGCTGGTGCTGCTGCTGCTGTGGACTTGTTGTTTCAGTGGTAAACTGGTGCTGCTGCTGCTGTGTTCAGGGTGCCCACAGTAGGCAGACAGAGCACAGACACAGTGATTGATGTGTGGAAGCTGTCAAGCTAGGGAAGTATGGCAGAGTTATCTTCCCTCAGAAATACGGCCGGCTTAGGTTTCTATTAGTGGTTGCATGGCTGGGCTTATTGCCCTGGTCGTCCTCTCCAGTGTGTTTGTTTAGAGGATCTCTGGACTGGAAAAAGGTCTGTGTAGGGAAAATAAATGTGGGCACGTTCTAAACTCAGGGATGAACAAAGTTTTCCAGTTCCTCCTGGATGCCCATGGTCTCGGTCTGCCAGTGTTATCTTGTCTTGTCTGAGGACCATTTCATACATTTCAAGTGGCATCCCTTTTAAGCACTGGTATGTTCAGCCTCTTAGACCTTATGTATGTAATAGGGAGATAAGCAAACAAGCAAAAACAACCAACCAAACAGACAAACAAAAACATGTATGGCAAAGCCAGATAATCCACAAACCATGACTTGCACATTAAACTACAAGAATGCTTAAGTAGTAAACTCAGCCACCTCAAGATTCAGTGTGCAGATTATGTATATGCCTTCCTGGGGATATCAGCCAACATCAGTGAGACTAATAGCAGCCTTCTCTACTTAATAATAATAAACTTAATAATAATAATAATAATTCATTTTATTTTTAACGCACTTATCATTCCAAAGAATCTCAGAGTGCCTGACTCTACTGAGTGATAGTAAAGTTTTTTTGTGCTTGTATACTTCCTGGGAATGAAACCCTTGACTTTGGTGTTGTTCACACCTTACACCATTTTTTTTTTTACCTTAATCAATTAGGCAAGGAACTGGTTATGATTTTCAAATGTTTCCAATAGTCAATAAATTATAAAAAAAAATCACATAGTTTATCAAAACAATATTTTACCAGCATCTGGTAGTAACTAACGAGTTACATCTGCCAGAAGAGAATACACCTAAAAGTTGTTTACCAACCGCCATTAAACATCAAAATAAGAAGAAGAGGATCACGTAACTGCCAGTAAACGTGGCGGGCGCTGTGAGATTAAGATGCTACTGTACAAACAGGAGAATCATGCAAAGCCAAAGACTACTAGAAAGAAGACCGAAAATTCTGTGTGGAACTCAAGAAAACTAAAGAAAATGGGGTGTGGTGCAAACTCTGCCAGGTAAAGCTAGCATATCATAAGTCTACCACAACTGTGTCTCTCTCTCTTTGTGTGTGTACGTACGTTCCTAATGAATATTGAAAAGTGCTTTTGCTTATAATGCCCATCTCTATTAGCAACAATTAACCAGTAGTTGTGTAACTCTAAGGATTTTGACCTCCATTGCTTCTCTGCACTGGCCCCACTGCATGTGTGTGTGTGTGTGTGAGTGTGTGTGTGTGTGTGAGTGAGTGTGTGTGTGAGAGTGAGTGTGTGTGTGTCATGTCGTGTCCTCATATGGGTGTGTAAGGGTGCACACAAGGACACATATGGCGTGGCTGGCTCCCTCTCATTAGGCTGTGTGGCTAGCGGAGCTCCTGAAGCCCCATGTGGACTGCAGATGTGGGTGGCCTCCCTCACATGCCACAACTCTTAGATGGACCTAGGGGGGTGGATTGTCATGCCATGACGTGACTCTGTTCACTGCTTAGGATATGGTGGTATACAGTGTGTGTGTGTGTGGGGGGGGCACAAATGTAACACAAATGAACAAATGTATTGCACACATACATATAGGCACACACACACACAGACACACACACACACACACACACACACACACACACACACACACACACATGCACACATTGAAACCAGGGGGACAGTAAATCTAGTGGGCCAGTGCATACATTGTTTGCTTTTTTTTTTTTTTTTTTACTTTTGTTGTCAGCAGTAGCAGTCTCTGGAACTTGAGATGTCAGATGGCATTTGTGGCTTGGAATTGTTGTTAAAAGCAATTGACTAAATTGTTCCTCTTTAAAGAAGCACAAAGTCTTTCCGCTGGCTGTAAAAAGTGAAATAGTTTCCTGTGTGTGTAAAATCACATTAGTGTGTGTTTCTTTGAGCACAGTAAGAGCTCCTTAACCACAGTCAGTTACGAGTGTGAGCTCAGTGGCCCACTTTCGATCTCCTCTCTTGGAGCAGTAGGTGAAATAGAGGAATGGGAGGACGGGGGGGAGGGTGGGAGCAGGCGAGCAGCGGGCACATACCTGAGATTTGCTGCTGCAGCCACTGCTAAGCCACACCATCCTGCCCCCCCACCCTGATTCTGCCTCACTCCAGCACCCACCTCGCTGTCTGTCTGTCCTGTACATGACAAAAGGTTCTGTGTTGGTTCCTTCAGATGATTTAAGGTTCCATATACAGACTTTCCCATCTTAAAAACGTTTTTTCTTGCCAAAGAATGGAAAGCAAATACATTAAAACTCAGTTTTGATGATGGTGCCGAGGCACCTCATTTGAAGAACTTAAAGTTTAGAGTAAGGGAAGTTCTTTAAAAAGCTGAGGATACCATTAAGAACTAATGAGGAAAGCCTTTCTTATTTAGAAAGGTCCTGCTAAGGCCCTCGATACACAGGAACCTGACTGGCTACACATAGATCAATAATAATCAACAATCAGTAAAGTCCTCGGGTGCATTAAGTAAATAATCATGACAGTGGGCCTGATCTGATCGGTGTTTGTGTGTGTGGGAGAGAGTGTTAGACTGCCCCCAATTAATTAACTGCATTATCACAGCATATTCCTATTTGTTAATTTGTTGCGTTGTTATTGTGATGTGAAACAGGAAACAAGTTCAAGCCAATAATAACAAAAAAATAATTTTACTTTATTAAATAATAATACACATTTTTCAGTCATTTCAGTTGAACATCGCATCAATCCTAGCGTCCAATGAACACTCTGGGAACTTCCATGTGTCGTCCAGTCCGGTCTCCCACCAGTTGTCATCCACCGGCCACGGCTCGTATGGCAGGTGCCTGCGCTCGGTCAGGACACGGCGGTCTACGCTGTTCCTGGTGATCTTGGCCGCCTCATCCCTGTTCCGCTTGGCCTCACGCTTCATGGCCTCTCTCTCGGCCCGGCGCTCAAAGGTGATAGTGTTGGAGTACTCTCGGCAGTGGAAGGAGCGGGGCGCACCGGGGGGCAGAGGCGGCAGGTTGATGAGGGGGAGAGGGAACATGCCAGGGTACTCGGGCTTCAGGTAGAGGACCCTTTCTCCATCTCCGTAGTCACCCACGCTGCCGTAGGCATGGTTCTTGAAGTAGTGGGGCACCTGGACCGGAGGCGTGGGCTTCTGGAACTTTCTCTCAGGTCGGGGTGCAGAAGACGTGCTTTGGATCCATGCTGGGCGGCGTGCCTGGTCAGCATTAGAGCGCACGGGTGCGCAGTCTGGCACGTTGTTTGACCTTTGCATTTTAGGGATCCTGTAAGGCTGACCTGTGTAGGGCATCTTTTGCTGACCTTTGACCTGCCCACCAGATGATCCAGGGCGATCAGACTGAGGCTTCTGGGGTGTCTTCTGGGCAGCCTCCTCCGGGTTTGGTTTTGACACGGGGGGCTTGACTTTGTCAATCTTGTCTCCGAGCTTATGGAAGACTTGCACACAGTTCACCATGCGCTCTCCAAGTCTGCTCCTGGGTTGCAGGTCTTGTAAGGTGGCCACAGCTTTGGCCTTCTTACTCTTGGACTTTTTGGAGGAATCCTTGTGCTTATCCTTTGACTTATCTACAGGTGCCTTGGAACTGTCTGCTGCGTTGTCTGCGTCTGACCTGTCCCTTTCCCCTTCACCAGTCTTGGTTGTTTTTGTGGTGGGGCTTTTCACTTTCTTGCTGCGTTTCTCCTTCCTCTCGTTCTCACCTTTGTCATGCTTGCGCTTTCTCTTCCTGTCTTTGCTTTTGTCAGCATTCTCAGGGAGACTTTTCTTGGGTTTCTTGGACGGTTTGGCGTCTGCCTTGCCCACCTCGACAGGAACAGTCTTCAGTGTCTGTTTGGTGGAGGCACTCTTGTCTGCAGGTTTTGCCTCAGCATCTTCAACAACCAGGATGTCCTTTGCAGTGCTAGTGTCTGGAGGCAGGGCCTCAATAATGGCCTTTGGCTGTCCATCCTGCACCTTCCTGACTTCTGCATCCTCTGTTGATGTTGTCGCCTGTGGCTTCAGGGTTAAAGTTGGCACATCGGTTGGGGTGCATCCTGCCACCTTAGCTGGAACCTTGGTCTCCTGCCGGCACGGCTGGGCTGGAAGCTTTACCATCGGGGCTGGTCGCACCAGGCCGGTGCTGGTCAGTCCAGCAGTCAGCTCTTCAATCCCTGGCAGTTGTGGCGTGTCGACGAGTTCAACTGGCACGCTTGGTATTTGCATTGGATTGAAAGGCACAGCGGTTCTATGCTGTAGACCTATAGCATCCATCACAATCAAGGGTGCTTGTAGATATGGATCAAAAGGTACAGATGTGGCATGAGGTAGGCCTGCACCATCCATCAGCATGAAGGGTGCCTGCAGCATTGGGTCGAAAGGCTGCTGGCAGTTGGCATCCACATACATGATTGGGCCTTGCAGGTGTGGAGCGTAGGGCAGAGGGACACCATACTGTGAGCCTGTACCACCCATAGCCACAAGGGGCGCTTGTAGCTGTGGATGGAAGGCCACAGAGGTGACATGCTGTTGGCCCATAGCATCCACAAACATCATGGGACCTTGTTGCTGGGGATTGAAGGGTACAGTTCCATCCTGGAAGGTCATCCCGGGGTATCCCTGAGGAGGGATAGAGTGAAAGACTGGGATCTCTGGGACAGGCAGGAAATGTGGCTGAGCGTTGATGTTGCTCAGCATCCCAGAGTGTTGCTGGGGCTGATATCCATGGTATTCAGGCCAAATCACTGGCTGGTTGATGACTCCAGAGCCAGTGGTAGGGGCTGTTAGGGGTCAAATGGTACATGTATGGATTCAACATTTTGTTTGGTTTACTATTGTGAGGAATACAAATGATCTCAACATTATTTAGATATTATTCATATAGAAAATAAATAACAACACTTACCCACACCATGGAAATAGGTGCCTCCTGCCTGGTTGGTAAGGATTTGATGTACACCTAAAAGAAAGACAAGAAATTGATGAATTCATCGACTGAAGCACATGGTATTTGACCAAAATCAAGTAAAGTTAAGACCTAAAAATACCTTGATCTTGGTGAAGGCCATCTTGTGTATAGTTGGAGTAATTATATTGAAAATTCATGGTAATCCGAGGTTGAAAATCGCAATGTATGTCTCAGCAAGTGAAATCTGTGTTAAAGATTGCTTTGTGAATGAAATAGAACTTTGAAACGTGAACATTCTACTTTGCCAAAGTAGAATGTTGAAGATGTCAGAGCAGAATACTCAGAGAGTCTTGAGCTGTTGCCATAGTTTCAGGCTGACCACACCATTCTATCCCCTTTTTGAAAACAAACTCAAAACTTACTTACTATTAACTTAAAACCTTACACCTTACACTCCAATGGACTTTTAATTTTTTGGAGCTCACAGTATAAAAGATTGCATCAATCATTTGAATGTTCATCATTGGATTTACATGTTATATTATTAAGAATAAAAAAAAATAGGTCATAAAAAATAAGCGAATACTGTAGCCTGGCTCTGCCCAATGGCTCCCAGCTCAGTATTCGCTGGGATTCTAGTCTGGAACAGACCCTATAGACAAAAAAATGTGGGTCTGGTTACACCAGGCTAGTACTGTTGTGCCTGTTCAGTGCTTGGGTCATGCAGTTGGTCTCATTGAATGTACTTTTTGGCAACTAAGGCAACATATTATAGCTTTAAAAGCCTATGATATCCCTGTTGAGTTGCAGTATCAGGGATAACAAGGGGAGTTTGGAACGTCTCTACATCTATTTGAAATTGTGTCAGGCTGTTTTGTAAACTAGTGGCTTCATGTTTAAAAGCTTTACATTGAGGCACTGGGACAAGGCTCTGTCGGATTGTCACTTTATATAACCCCTGGCTTTGGTGGAATCTGTCTCTTGTCGATTTTTCACATTAATGTGTGACTTTTACCAGTCTGGACTTTGATACGTCTCAAGCAACGTTGCTAATGATGAAACAGATTTTATTTTATGTCCTCTGTCTTTATGCTGAGGCTTGTCTGTGGGATTTCTGTGGCTATGAGTAATATCATTTCCATCCACTGTAAGGCCACATCCATAATAAATTATTGGCTGGGACCATGTTGCTATTGCATTCTTAACTCAGGGGCCCAACAATGTAAATATTGCATTTCCAGATGAGCGCACTGAATATTTGCAGGCAGGGTTTGATAATGGCAGTGGCTGAGTTCCAGAAATGTTAAGCCTGTGATAAAAGTTGAAGATGTTCCCATAATGCCTGAATGGCATCCTGTGTGCTTTTAGTTACCACACTTATTTGAAGGGCTGTATGCCTTCCAGCTAGGAAAGTATTATTTTTTTCTGAGCAGCATCACGCTTAATCGTGTTTTTTTTTTTTTTTTTTTTTTTAAAGAAGCATGGCGAATAAGAGTCTTTTAAGATTCTTGACATCCTGTGAGACTCCTGTTGCCCCCTTTAACAGTGTCTTTTTTATGGTATTTATCTATTATTAGGTGTATTTATTTATGTATTGTTGTTTATGAAAAAGGATTTGAATACTCTGAGCAAAAATCAGTGTCAGACAATGAGCATTGCCTACCCTTTATAACAAACAGGATCCTCTTCTGCCTGTTTTTTAGGCACACATGCAAAATGACAAATCTACAAAATGACAAATCCCCATTACCAGAAAGTGCTTTTTACTTGTTTTCTGTTTGTTTCCATAATGACATCGGCGAACTTGAGGCCTGAATCGCCGTCAAGGTTTCTCAGTCTCCTGGCGCTCTGTTAAAAAAAATACCGTGGGAACCCCTCGTCTGGCCTAACCAGGCAAGTCCAGAGATGGAGCCTTAAACCCAAAGCGAGGTTCCAAGCATGGCTCAGTGGAACTGGCGCTTGGACAAGAGCTCTCTCTGCTAATGAATGCATACTGTGTTTGAGCCGAACGAGCCAAAGCACAGAGCCGCGTTCCAGGATTACGCAGATGATGTTGATAAGCAACAGCTGTGCACATCTGCAGGACCGCGGCCGAGGTGCTGTGTCTTAATTATTTGCTCACCTGTTGAAGTCAGTAATTCTTACATCCTCCCTCTGGGCAGAGTTTGTCAACTGCAGAGTCTTGGATGTCTGTTTTCATGCCCATACCAAACCCAATTTAGATCACGTGATTTCATTATGACAACCATATGATATACAAGCCAGATATGTAGTTGTGTATATATTTGAACAGATAGCTACATTCATGTAACATTTTATGCACTCTTTCTGTTTTTAGACTTTAAAGTCATTCATAAGGCTATAAGCTACAGTGTACATGGTTCTAAAAAAAACAAACATAGTTTACTATCCTCCCTGAAGGTCTCTTCAGACTTTTCTTCTATTCTAAGACTTTCTCAGTTATTGAAAACATAGTGTCAGAAATGGACAACCACAACATTCATTTGTTCTTTTGTAACATCCAGCACGGGAATGATGGATTCAGCATTCAGCCTTCACTGCTATGGATTTCTTGTTGGATGCAGAAGCAAGATGTTAATGTGAAGATGGAGTTGTTACTGTACACGGCATCGAGCATTCCTGCTCATTTAGGCGTGAAGTCACTCACAACCCAGTTATTTACTCTCCTATTCACTTTCCCACTGGCAAGACCGCAAAATGCCTCACAGGCAGTTCAAAGCTGCCAGACGTTCCTCCCTGAAGACTCTGGCCATAGCTGTGGCTAAAGGATTAAGTGTCATAGTAAACCAGCACAGCCAACTCTTGACATGTGCATGTTGAGTGGAACATAACAAGTGAGGCGTCTGCCTTCCTCATTAACTGTGCCCACACTCAGGTCTAAATTAATTCATGTTGAAAGCTGAAGTGTGGCTGTCAGGGTAGACTATTATATTCCTGAGCAGTGAATTCGATCACGTCTTTCTCACTGGCACAAGGAATTACCGCCTGTGTTCAAATTGTCCCTTTTTGTTAAAATTCAAGGTAGTTTTTTTTTTTCAACTTAAGTATGGTTAGTACAGTATCAGAGTAGTTGATCATCATTTAAAAATTAATTGCACAATAAAGGTACAAATAAGGACATTAATTAAAGGGTAAAAAAGAAGTAAACTTTAACTGTAAGAAATACACATAATTATAGTTAATCACATAATTACAGTGCCTAACGAGTGCAGTCACACCCTTTTGAGCTCACACATATGGTGTAGTCTCTTGCTAAAATGGCAGGAGATTTTGTCTGGGCATTTCCACTGATACTAGTCTAGAAATGGGACCACACACAAGTATACATTTTCCAGACTCTCCAGAGTTATCATATTAAGTGTTGTCTGACAAAATCATAACGGTCATTGTTATTGCATACATGTATTAATGCATGAGTAAGAGGGATGGAACACTTGGAAAGAAAAGTAGCTGAAAAGGGTGGTCTGTTCTGGGCTGTTTGCCATCATTTATTTGTGTCCTTTCTTGAAAAACAAAGACGAAAATGTGGCTGTGATTGAAAGCGATCTTGTGGACAGATATCTGATTTTCTCTGTTAACAATGATATTTATGGAGCCATGACTTGTGCCTCAGCACTTAGGGGTAATGGCAACTTGTCAAATAGAAAACTTTCCATCCTCAACATATTTATTAATCATCGTGTGAAACTGAGGAAAGCTGAGGCTTTTGGTGTGAAGTATTGGACAGCGTTTTCTTTTGTCAGCAAATGGATTGCAAGCCCTCATACGTCCTGAGAAGAGTGACAGAGGTCTCCCCTGCCTCTATCCTTACACGTCTAAGCATTTCCAGATGAAGGGGGATTTTTAGTGACATCTAAATCTCAATTACAGCACTTGTGAGTGGATGAGTTACCATCCCCCGCCAAACAGCACAAGCCACCCACGGCGAGCAGGTAGCAGAAGGGAGAGAGAGTGAGAGAGAGAGAGAGAGAGAGAGGGAGAGAGGGAGAAAGAGAGAGAGAAGCGCACTGTTGGCCCAGCTAAATCAAGCACTTAAACCGCTGATGTCTCAAAAAGGGAAAAACTCTGTCTCCCGCTGTGCTTGTTTTTACATTTATAAAGAGAAGTGCCAGGATCCTGCGAGGCTGTAGAAGTAGTGTCACGGTCCCTGCAGGCTGTTTGTGTAGACCCATAAGCATGATGCCTCTCTCTGACGTTCAAAGTAATAGTGCAGTTGGGGTTAGGCTCGGAACATGAAGTTACTGTAAATAGGCGCACATTTACTGGCGTGCCCGCATCACAACAGTAGTGGAGGTGAGTGCCAGAGGTACTAACATGTTAGCACCCGTACGCCTGAAAACATGCTATGCACGAACAGATTGCACGTGGCCAAAACTGCATTCTGCCTGCTGCAGGAGTTTGGTATGACAAGTTGACCCAATTAACAGTTAGAGGGCGAATACATGCATTAATTGCGCATTCAGCTGTAGGGGTAATGCATTCAACATCAAATGAAAAGGCACAGCGAGCGATTTCTGTGGACTGGCCAAGTTGCTGTTTGCGCTGGGCTCTTTAACGTACAATACATACATCTGACCCTGAGAGGCCTTGTTCTTTCTATAGGTAATACCCCCACCCCTCCACACACACTCCCAACACAGGAATAATAGTGACATTTTATGAAATAATAAAAGATAAAATTAGACAAATTAAATTAAAGGAAATCTATACACTATTTTAAGGTGACATTTCTGTATCTTGGTTAGTGTTTCCCATAGACTGGTGGTGAGTTTGAATCATGTTTATATTCATTACATTTGGTGTTTGCATGAGGCACATCCATACGACATGTTTTTAGAAAGCAAAGCCCTTGATGGAAGACCATGACTGGAGGGGGGCAGTGTGCCGCAAGTTCCTGTGGATGTTCTGTCACCCCCCTCCCACCCCCCCGCCACCCTCATTCCACAGTTTTTCCACAAATGCAGCCACGTACGCGGCCATCTCATGTTTCATCCCTACTGATGCTGGCTGTAGGCACTAAATCAAGGGCCTGTGTGTGTACATACGGATTAATATCTAGTGATTTTCCCAGGCAAGCAGCCACAGATA
Source organism: Sprattus sprattus (assembly GCF_963457725.1). Classification (NCBI taxonomy): domain Eukaryota; kingdom Metazoa; phylum Chordata; class Actinopteri; order Clupeiformes; family Clupeidae; genus Sprattus; species Sprattus sprattus. Next base: position 7,641,793 of record NC_137927.1, on the reverse strand, counting down.
ACCCCTCTGCCTGCCTGTCAGACGGAGCTTTATGGGAGGAAGCCAGCCCTTCAGCCACCCCAGGGAATACAGAAATACAGCCTTGGAGAAAAGCTTGGTGATGGTTGAGTGTCAACAGCTTTCAGAACTCTGGGAGCTTATGTGGGGGTATGGTTAAGGAAATGGGCCTGTGTGTGTGTGTGTGTGTGTGTGTGAGTTTGTGCATGTGTGTGTGTGTGGTGAGAGAAGCAGGGCATTGTGTGTGTATGTTTGTGGGCTTTGCTTCAGGAAAACCTCCAGCTATGAGAATGCTCCTGACCTTTAGAGCTTGGCTGAGAAGGATGCGGTGTGTGTGTGTGTGTTGTTTTATTTACTTTAGCTGTTTAGATTAAACGCCAAGGGCGCCGCGAGATCTGGAGAAGCAACGCAGGGGACACCGCTGCACAGCGTCCGGGATGATGTTGTTGACGTTACATGCCAGTGGAAAAACACTCTCACTGCGGCGGATGCCGCACACTCAGGCCCTACTGCACAGAGTGTGTTTTGTCATGCAATACGGTTCATGCAACAGCAGAAGGGCTTTCTGGGTAAGTGGGAGGCAGAGGCAGAGGCAGTGTGTTAATATTGGCAGGGCTGGCCCTCCTCCTATGCGTCTTCCTTCTAATCGCGATGCTCTGACTGAACCCCTTTGATGGCACCTTTCTCACCCCACAATGACCCAGAGGACCGGCCAGTAGGACCAGAGCGAGCGCCGGGCTTTTTTCTGGACCCTTCTTTTATCAGTTGTGTCCCGTGGAGAGAGAGGTGCTCTGTGTTTGGCTTGGCTCCGAGCAGGTGTGTGTGTGTGTGTGTGTGTGCGAAAGTGCGTGTGTGGGTGTGCGTGCGTGCGTGCGTGTGTGCGTGTGTGTGTGTGTAGAGCTGTGCTTGCATAAACTGGTCCCTAGCCCAATCCACATAAACACACACACACACACACTTACACACACACACATATATATTCTTACACGCACAACATTTCAGAGGCTGCAATATACATGAGTGCACATTTGAAGCAGTGCACGCAAACTCCCCAAACTATGGAGGGTAGAAGGCCTCCAATATGACATTGCAGTGAAGCCTCATTTAGGTCCGGAAATGGGAAGTTATGAAACATATGAGAATATAAAAAGGCATGTTAGATCCCTCTTAGGTACAACAAGCCATAATGGCTCATACACAGCAAGACTGGCAAACACACACACACACACCAACACAGGCACACATTACAGCATCTCATTCAGTTCCTTTTTACTGTGCTGTGATGGATGTGGTGGGTTTGGTGCCAACACACCTCTAATGCTTTTAAAGGCAGGGGGCTATCTGCAGTGGATTTAATGTCCTAAGATGGAGCTATCTGCTGCACGGTGTGCACATCGGGTTCCTGAGGAACAGGCTGTTTGGAGAGGCAGGACGTCCCTGGAGGCCCCAGCTGGAATTTGGATGAAATGGCCCAGGAGGGCGTACTGTCTGGGAGTGGTGCTGATTCACATGCTGGCTGATCTCAAGGCAGTAGCCCAGCGTTTTCCCCCCAAGACATAGCTGTACAGGGATGGCCGGGATCCAAAAGAGGCAGAGAGAGAGGCATCGCTTATTTTTAAGGCCACACTTTCCTCTGGTGAGCTGTAATCACCAAGGCCCCCTCCTCAGCCCCCCTCTCCCCCACCTCCACCCCAATAGTCTGGGGACCACCTCATCACTTGCAGTCCCTTCTGGGTCTAGGAATTTTGGGACTGCTGCTGATGAGTTTCCCTTAGTGAAATACTCTTGGAAAGATCCTACATTCATAAACCACTGGGAGTCACAGCGGTTGAAGACGCCTTTTTCAGATGGGTACTCTCTGAAATATGTGAAGCCAGGTTGGACCTGCTAGAGTCACAGCTTCTGCATTCATAAATCCATGCAAATCCCCACCTGAAGAGGACTTTTGTAGGTTAAAGAGGCCCGGTCTCCTGTGGGCTGTAAAAGAGACGTCGGCCTGTTGAGACTGGACATGGCGTTCCCACACCTGTTCACATAGCCAGACAGCAGAGACAACTAGATTTATGGGCTGCTGATAAACTGTTCTATACTTACCAAACATCTGATTTACTGGCACTTCCATTCTCTGTCACAGGCAAGGGGAAGGGGACACAAACACATGTGGGTGAACTATTTATTTACACCTGTGCATTTCTTTGATTCAATTTGTAGCGATGCAGTGACTATTTAAGGAGGAAAGGAAGTTTTGCGGAGCGCCAGAGAATTGCCAAAGAAAGAGTTGGTGGAAGAACGAGGAGTAGAGGGAGTGAGAGAGCTAGAGAGTCACCTAGTGCTACCAGTTTAGATAACAGAGCCAGAAGAGACTGGGTTATGGATAATTCATATTCTCATATATGTGTCTTTCATAAACCTCAACATGACAACAAATCAATATTGAATGCAGTGATGATACCCAATCAAACATTCAGTTCATTTCCAAAGCAGGAAGAGAAAAGAAAAAAAAAACTTGGAAGCACAATGCACTTCACCCTTCCCCTTCCAAGTTCCCAGAAATCCCAACAGTAAGGCGCATTAGGCGTCCGTCAGTCTAAGTGTGTATGCTGGCAGATTATAATATTTCCAAAAATGATGAAACAAACCCTTGTTGAAATTGCTTGTTTTGGTCAGTTAGCTACTTAACTGGCATCAGAAGGATGATTTCTTTTACATTTTGAAGTACAGGAACAGATGTACTCTCCCTGGTTTCCTGTGACTTCTTTTCTGTCCTCTTTCTCTCTTCCGTCTCCACCTAATGTCCGCTTCTCTGCATTTGTCTCTCTAGTCTTTCAGTTATGTCCCCATGACTTTTCTCTCATTCTCATTCTCTCTCTCTCGTTCTCTCTCTCTCTCTCTGTCTCTCTTTTCACCTCTAGACTCTGGGCTGTGATGAGTACCTTGGCTCAGGGAGGGTGATAGATAAATGTGGTGTGTGCGGCGGAGACAACACGGCCTGCCGACTGGTGTCGGGCCTCTTCAAGCACAGCCTGACCAAGGTGGGCTACCACAAGATCGTGGAGATCCCGGAGGGTGCCATCAAGATCAACGTCACCGAGATGATGAAGAGTCGCAACTACCTCGGTGAGTGGCGGAGAGAGTCCAGACAGACCGCAGAGATGTGGAAAACACACACACACACACACACGCTTTCACTGTGTTGGCATTGTATGCTGTCTGCTTAGAATCGGTTGACAGGGTTAAGAGATATGGATCTTAACAATCATGCAATGTTTATAAGGAAGTGGGTATATAACTGCAAGAGCCTTTAGTGGAGTCAGTTTAGCGGTGTGCTTTCAGTGCCATTTTATAGAGAGGTAAGGGGACCATTCTATTGGTCCTTGCTGAGCACTTGAGAGTTGGTTTTGGCTTTACCTCAGTGAAGCGTGGCTAGGCACCGTAACACTTTCCAGGAGCTGCGAGAAGGCTTCCTCTGACTGACTTTAAGGTAATGTTTCACATTTAGCTCTGCAGTAAAACCGAGGGAAGCCCGGACCATTGGCAGCGACTTGTAAAAGCTCTTTAACCGATTCAGCACTTTTTTGTGGTCAATCGGTCCGCTTCCAGGGAACATCTGCTTGTAAAGTTGATTGGATTTCTTTAATTAAAAAGTAGCTGAGACGGGAGGAAAGTTTGACTTCTTTTTTTTTTATGATCGCGCTCAGTGTCAGGAAAACCTCAGCCGCGTTTTCCTCGGAATCCCCAGTTGAAGAAGTGCTTGCTGGATAGGCTACATAATCTCCATGAAACGAACTGGAGGAGTGTGACAGCCAGGCTGTGGCAGGATCAGAAGACTCTCGGGGGAACGGCTGTCTTCTCTCATTGTGGGAGACTTCTCTTTAAAGAGAGCCATGCCTCTCCTCAGCAGCGAGTTTTGCCCCTGCCCCCTCCAACCCCCCTCTGTTGTGGCCACCCCACCCACCCTCAGGGGATTAGTGTATAAACAAGCTTTCATTAGAGGACCCGACTCTCTCCTGCCTCCTGTTTCTTTTTAATTAAGAGGAGGAATGTTCTCCTGCGTAAGCTACTGGCCCAGTACAGGAGCTCACTGAGGGCAGCTCACAGGGTGGCACATGCAGAGGTGCCACGCAGGGTGTACGGCTGTGAGGGGCAATGCTCGGAGATGTATGCAATATACGACACTGAGCTCAGGGACGTATATAATATATGTGTGACTGAGTTCAGAGACTTATATAATATACTGTTATGACACTGAGCTCAGGGACTCATATAATATATCCATATGAGACTGAGCTCAGAGACGTATGTAATACATACGAGACTGAGCTCAGAGATGTATGTTATATAGATGAGACTGAGCTCACTTAGGTGCTATGCACACGAAGTCTAGGGCCTCCGAATCGGATTTACTTTTCACACCAATCGAATCTTTTAATTTTGTAAATACGGAGGCTGGCAACGAGAGATTTGCGTAAACACGGAGGCAGCAGATTGTGGTGAACCGACTGTAGTACATACCTCACGCCTGTGGGTGGCGCTTTAGCGCTTTATTTACACAACTGAAAAAACGTGAAAAACCTAGAAGAAGGTACTTCACAGCACGAGGATAAACACATTACACAAGACATTCAAGCTCCAATTAACAACATTACATTATGATAGTTAATATCAGTGGTCAGACTAAAGGATATGCGAAAATGAATTCTTTTTTCTATTGATAATAAAGAGTTTGGAACAGTAACATGACATGTCCCCATGATGCATTGCTCCGAGCATTTTACATACATTTATGAATAAAAAAGCAAATTAAATCGCTGGCCAATTTATATTTGTGGTCATGAAAGTTATGTTACGTCTGAATAAGAAGAATTAGATCAAGATAGGGGGCTAATCAAAAATCAGAAGACTGGGTTAATGTTAGTGAATTCGAGGCCCACCACGAGTGAGATTTTGAGGGAGAACAAGTTATATATATATTGGTTGGAGATGGCGAAAAGATCACGTGGGGCAGTGACGTCATCAGGTTGCGTGAAACCGTGCAGACGAACACCAGCCCCCGTACCGATTCAAATCTACTCACTTTCTACCCCGGACTGCGATCGTTGCGGAAACAAGGTGCGGATAGAGAGTGTTCGTATGTATGATAGGGCTATCTGTATTAGCTATCCGTATCAGATTGACAAACTAGGCTCCATGTAAACGACCTCTTTTCACTTAGAGCGCCTTGGAGGTAGACCAGTCCAGGGGGCCTCACATGTTGTCAAGCACAGAGCAGCGTCCTGCTGTGCTGTGGTAGGGAGTTAACATAGAGGGTGGAGTTCTGTGTGTGTGTGTGTGTGTGTCCGTGTGAGACAGAGACAGAGACAGAGACAGAAAGAGAAAGAGAAAGAGAAAGAGAAAGAGAAGGAGAGAGAGAAAGAAAAAGAGAAAGAGAGAGTGTGTGTGTGTGTGTGTGAACATGCACATATGTGTGTACAAAGGTGTGCAGATGTGTCTGGGAATCTGCCTGTGTGTGCACATATGTGTTTTCATGCAAGGAACAATGTAGCCTTTCAACCGTTGTGCCGATGTGTACATTGGTCGTGTTTTGGTAACGGTTCAGATGTCCTGGGAGGAAAGCTCTGAGCTCCTGTAACATCCTCTGGTTCCGCACCTTGTCACTAGGGGGCGGTGTTGAACAAGGTATCAGAGAAAAAATCCTCAGTGGCTCCCTCACAGCCACCCTAGACTTCTCCCAGTCTCACCTCAACCATATTTGGAATACGATAGGACAGGCTTTTCCTCACTTAGTTGTTCACTTATTGTCAGGTGGGTTTGGTTCAAAGAGTGGCCTGAATTACATCAACTCAAGGTAACTGCGGTTCCAATCTGGGTGGCAATTTCTGTTTTGGTGCTGCCACTCCCCGCCACCCACAGAAAGAACACCTTAGTCCCTATAAAAGTCAAGAATGCTGGTGAAGCGCGTCTCAATCCTGTACCATCACTGTGTGTGTGTGTTGCGGGTTTGCGTAATTATAGCCTGAGCCTCAGCTTAGTCTGCTGTGTAAATAACATCAGGCTCATCTAGTCCTACCATGTGGCTCCGAAATCCTTAAATTGATGTCTGTGTCCCTGGTCCAAATGCTCATGGCTTCACACCACATGGCACAGACCCACGCTAATGCCCCTGTGTGTCATTTTATTTACCACAGAATGAAAGCTGGTGCCACCAGAACGGCATTTTTGAGGCAGCCGGTTAAGTCATTTGTGATTTGTAGGAACACCATCAGTGGGCTTATATTCAGTGCTGAGCGATGTGTCGATTAATCGGATGTGTTATTTTTTGCACTGGTCACTTATCTGAGGATGACTTCATTTTTTCCAGCAATTATTGTTAGGACCACATGGCTCGATGTGGAGGTAACATAAAAATGGGGAGACCACACCGAGTAAAGGTTTAAATCAAAAGATAATTTATTAACTGAATAAAATGAAAATACTTACAAAAGTCAGTGAATGAGAGGCAAGAGAAAGTAAAGTTCAATGTCGTGCAGATCAGTATAGTGTATGTGTAGTGGTAGAAGGCCAAAAGGGTAAGCTCCAGGGGAAAGTCTGGCAGACCTGTGTCAAAGAGTCCATCTGAGAAAGAGGCCGCCCCCAAGCTCACCTCAGGAACTCTTTTTATTCTGTCCCGCCAATCATCTGCCATCTAGCCACATCTGCCAGACAAGAGGGCTCCCCCTGTGGATCGGAGGGACAGGACAACCAACAGGGTTTTAATGCGGCACACCCAGCATGGCCAAGCTGGGCATGACATCACTCCCCCCACAAGACAGAGGCCCATACAGGGGACTCTGTATAATGCATAACTAGCATTACCTAACTTCCACCAAAAAACAAGTGACTAAACCCATTATCCAGAAAGACTAAATAACCAAAACCACCAGCAGAAATTTCCACTCACAGCCCGCTAATCCTCATCAGGAGCCCTTGACAAAGCATCGGCTATGACGTTCTCAGACCCCTTTATGTGCCTAATAGTCAATCCATAAGGTTGTAGAAAGAGTGCCCAACGCATAAGGCGCTGGTTTGTGTTCTGAAGTGAGGAAAGGAAAGTTAGAGGGCTGTGGTCGGAGAAAACCACCACAGGGTGCACCCCCCCCCCCCACATAGACATCGAAATGCTGGAGCGCCCAGATAAGGGCAAGGGCCTCCTTTTCAATTGTCGAATAATTGAACTGGTGACGATTGAATTTACGAGAAAAATAACAAACTGGTCTATCGATGTCATTGTCATCCTTCTGAAGAAGAACTGCACCTGCCCCCACCTGGCTGGCATCAACCTGCAACTGGAACGGTTCCTCCAGCTTTGGTGCGGCCAGGACAGGTGCGGAACTCAGGAGAGACTGGGCGTTTTCAAAAGCCTGCTGACAGTCAGGAGTCCACTGAAATTTAACTGAAGACTTCAGCATATTAGTCAGTGGGGCAACAACGGACGAAAAATTACAACAAAAACTCCTGTAATAACCAATCATGCCTAGGAAACGCATCAATTCTTTTTTCGTTACAGGAGGTGGAAATTTGTCGATGGCTTGGACCTTAGCTCTTACTAACCGTACTTTTCCCTGCCCCACTACCTTGCCCAAAAACACAACGGTAGCCTGGGCAAATTCACACTTTGCTAGGTTCACAGTAAGGGTTGCTGCCACCAACCGCTCAAACAGTAAACGTATGCGTGAAAGATGTATTTCCCACGTGTCAGAGTAACAAACCACGTCATCAATGTACACCGCACACCCCTCCAGTCTCGCAACAACTTGATTCATGAGCCGCTGGAAAGTTGCGGGTGCGTTGCGCAATCCAAAGGCCATCCTTTTATAGGAATACAAACCAGTGGGCGTTATGAAGGCGGAGATCTCCTGTGCCCTAGGAGTAAGAGGAACCTGATAATATCCCTTTAATAAATCAAATTTGCTCACATAACGCGCAGCACCAACTTGATCGACACAGTCCTCTATTCGAGGTAATGGATAGGAATCTGGTTTTGTCACAGTGTTCACTTTTCTGTAGTCCGTGCAAAATCGAAACGTGTGGTCAGGTTTTTTAACCAATAAACACGGCGATGCCCAACTAGAATAGGAGGGTTCAGCAAGCCCATTATCAAGAAGATACTGAACACTGTCATCTAAACTTTTCCGTTTATCAGGAGCAACCCGGTAAAATCTCTGACGGACAGGCCGTGCGTCTCCCACATCTATGTCGTGCTCGATCAAAGTCGTGCAAGTTGGTGTGTCGGAAAAAAGACAAGAATATTCCACAATCAAAGCTTTTAACTCTTCACGTTGTTGCACCTTCAAATGACCCAATACGACATCCAACTGAGCCAACGTCTCTGAATTGTTTAGACGAGCATGCAACATCGCACTGTCGGGCCCGCGCACATCATCCTCCGCTGAGACCAGCGAAGCATCAGATGCGCCCTCTACCACGACAAGACACACAGATCTCCCTACAGCCTTATCACTCGTCGACGGCAATGATGCATAATATGCCTTGAGAAGATTAACGTGACATAACTGTGTAGCCTTCCTACGCTCAGGCGTAGCAACCAAATAATTTGTGTCAGACACTTTGCGAACAACAGTATATGGGCCAGAATATTTCGCTCCAAAAGGAGAACCCTGCATAGGCAACAAAGCGAGCACCTGGACCCCTGGGCTAAAATCACGAGCTTCTGCTTTTCGATCATAATCGCTCTTCATTTTCTTTTGAGCTCCTGTTAAATTTTCGGTTGCCCTTTTACACGCTAAAAATAGCCTGCGTCGGAAACCATAAACGTAGCTGGACAAACTCTCGGGTGGTTCATTAGTCTCCACATCACTTGACAGCACGGACAAAGGAGTACGCACCTTGTGGCCAAACACTAAATCATTTGGGCTAAAACATGTGCTTTCTTGCACGACTGCTCGAGCTGCCAACAGTAACCACGGCAGACCATCTTCCCACTCCCGTTCCATTTCCACGCAGTACGCGCGCAGCAGAGATTTTAGGGTTTGGTGGAAACGTTCAAGAGCCCCCTGGCTCTGTGCATGGTATGCACTGCTAAAGTTGTGTTGGATACGCAGCTCTTTCAATGCTGCGGCAAAGGTCTTCGAAGTGAAGTTAGAACCCCGATCACTTTGAATTACCTTTGGAATGCCAAAAATTGTTATAAACTGAGACAAAGACTTTACAATAGATTTTGTAGTAATTGTCCTCAAAGCAAATGCCGCCGGATAACGGGTAGCCTGACACATAACGGTGAACAGATAAACACAGCCAGATTTTGATTTGGGCAAAGGACCTACACAGTCAATGATCAAGTGTTCAAAGGGTGTGCCTACGGAAGGAATGGGTTGTAGAGGTGCAGGTTTAATTACAGTATTCGGTTTACCCGTAACCTGACAGACGTGACAAGCCTGGACAAACCGTGCTACATCCCTCTTTATCCGTGGCCAGTAAAAATGCTGTAACAATTTTCTGTAGGTTTTCTTTACCCCGAAATGACCCGACGTTCCCCCATGAGCTGTTTTCAATGCTACTTCGCGATACTTTTCAGGCATCACCACCTGCATGACCTGATCTGCCACCTCAGTATCCGCATTAGGTGACCACCTTCTAAGCAGCAAACCATCCATCACAAAGTAACCATGAGCTACATATTTATCATCCGCAGTGAAGGCCAAATATTTCTGTAAACTATGGTCATCATTCTGAGCCTCAACAATGTCTTTACGAGACAATGGTGCTGGAAAATGGGGGATAAACACCTGAGCAGACGTGTTTTTCGAAACCTCAGACGGGTTAGCTGCCTGCGCATGGGCCATTGAGCGCGTCACAGCGCATGCCGTAAACACCTCTGGGAATTCTTTTTGACACTTATCTGGCTCGGCCTTCAGTGTAGCCTCAATCTTAACAACAGGCGGAGGTGATACCTGATCTGGAAAAACACAATCACGACCAAGATTATTTCCAACTATCAGATCAATTCCCTCTATTGGTAGAGATGGACGCACCGCAATGGTTACGTCACCATTCACAAAACCAGAACATAAATTAATTCGGTGCAAAGGCACTGCAAATGACTGAAGCCCAATTCCCCTAATCAATACACAACTCCCCGTATCCGAAACAGAGGAGAACGGCAATATAGATTGGCAAATGAAACTTTCTGAGGCGCCAGTATCGCGCAATATCTTTATTGGAACTCGACGAGAGTCTCCCACCAACGACACGAACCCCTCTGTGACAAACGGAGCATAATCCGCCACATCGGACACAGAGGTTTCCTCATGCGTACCACATTTCACGTTCTCTAAATCTTCGTCGTCGGACACTGTACATTTTTCACGATTGAACATCTTTGTTTCAGTGAGCCCAGTCACCCTTGAACGTACAACCGGACTAGAAGATGAGCAGAGGCCCACTTTCCCCCCGTCACCTCTCATCTTATTACGCTCCAACAAAATCGGACAATTCGCCTTCCAGTGACCTGGCTCAGTGCAGTAATTACATGTTGTATCCGAATTAAACTCACGTGAATTGTTTCTAGTGCCTGGTATAACCGGATCAAACCTCCCAGGAGGACCCGCATTAAAACGGCTGGGCCGACGCTCCCTCCAACTTTGGTCATAACGCGGAGTGAACTCCCGAACTGCATACTTATGGGTCAGAGCATAACCATCAGCCAGAACAGCCCCCTCTGCTGTTGTTTTTACTTTATGTTCATGGATATAGGTGGCAATTTTATCCGACAGAGTATCCCTAAACTGTTCCAAAATCATAAGGTCGCGCAAAGCATCAAATGATTCCACACCCTCAGCAGTCAACCAGCGAGTGAAACTACTGGTGAGGTCTCTGGCAAATTCCGCATGGGTTTGTCTATCTGATTTTTTCAAAGACCGAAAACGCTGTCTATAAGCTTCAGGTATTAATTCGTACGCTCTTAACACAGCATCTTTAACACATGCATACACTTTTCTTTCCGCAGAAGGTAAGGCCACAAATGCCCTTTGCGCACGACCAACTAAAACAGTTTGTAATAAAAGTGTCTTTTCCTCATCTGTCCAGTTCAAATCATCCGCAACATGTTCAAACAACGAAAAAAATATATCAGGCTCACGCTCATCAAATTTTGGAATGAATTTAACCATGCCAGCCAGGCCACTTTGCGTAGACGGTTTAACGAGCTTTCCTTCAGCTGCCAGCTGCAGCCTGGTACGCTCAACATCGCGCTCTCTATCAAAGTTTTTAATCCTTTCTACCTCCAAACAACGATCTTTTCCTCTCTCCTGAGCATCAAACACTTTCTTTTTCAATTCATGCTCATGTTGCAGTTTCATCATCTGCATTTGTTGATCAAATGATAAATCCCTCGACCTAGCTTGGGAAACATTTTCAAACCCCGATGCTTCCTGATCGCTGCGCCCCTGGGGCTTCGCAGCTGACAGCACTTCCCTTTCTATTAACAATTCACGAATAAACCCTGCCAGCTGTGTCTTCCTGGCTGAACTCGGCAAAGTCACCTCAATCGAAAAGTGCTTCGCCACACTAATCAACTGATCCTTCGTCAACGCTAAAAACAAAGCCTCCGACGGCTCAGACAAAAATTCGTCCAGCGTATTCATTCTTTAATTATACAAAGGCCACCACACAACGATCAACGATTTAAACCGCACCACTATAGTCCTCTCAGGTCAACTTTCCAACCACAAACAAACCTACAATGGTGCAACTCATGCAACTGGACAACAACAAAACATTTTCCCTAACCGACTAACTAACCTATCTTCTGACTGAGCCCGAGAGCTGGGGATTAGTGAAAAATAATTTCACCCACCAATACCGCTGGAGAACCAGCCATCCCGACAAGTCAATTCAGCCTTACTCCACGGCGGTGACCTCCAGCCCAGACTCAGTCTCTGGAACCTAAACGCCTGAGCGCTCTAAATGGGAAAAAGTTTGCCTGTTTACTTTGTCGTCCAGTTCCACCAGCACAACCATATTTCATCAAAACAAAGCAAACACACAAAAACTGGCTGGACTAAATCGCCCAAAGTTCACCCCAAAAAATATTAACCCTTTATTCAAATATGGAACTCCCCAAGCCAAACATACCCAAAAGGTCCACTCATGGACTTCTTTTTTTTTTCCAGGATCAAGTGGCCGGTCGAGCCCCCATATGTTAGGACCACATGGCTCGATGTGGAGGTAACATAAAAATGGGGAGACCACACCGAGTAAAGGTTTAAATCAAAAGATAATTTATTAACTGAATAAAATGAAAATACTTACAAAAGTCAGTGAATGAGAGGCAAGAGAAAGTAAAGTTCAATGTCGTGCAGATCAGTATAGTGTATGTGTAGTGGTAGAAGGCCAAAAGGGTAAGCTCCAGGGGAAAGTCTGGCAGACCTGTGTCAAAGAGTCCATCTGAGAAAGAGGCCGCCCCCAAGCTCACCTCAGGAACTCTTTTTATTCTGTCCCGCCAATCATCTGCCATCTAGCCACATCTGCCAGACAAGAGGGCTCCCCCTGTGGATCGGAGGGACAGGACAACCAACAGGGTTTTAATCCGGCACACCCAGCATGGCCAAGCTGGGCATGACATATGAACCATAAGGTTATATTATAGATGTTCAGCTAGAACATATTTTTTAGAACTTAAAAGCAAGCATTTCTGAAAATAGCGTGCATGGTCATGAGAAGCCGAAGGGCTCAGTTTTGTGGTTACACTTTTCCTAATAGGCATTTTATGTTTTTTTTAGTAGTTGTATCAGCAGTTACAGGTGATTTCTTTTGTTTGTGTGTGTGTGTACGTGTATATGTGTGTTTGTGTGTGTGTAGCTCTGCGCAGTCGATCAGGGCGCTCCATTATCAATGGTAACTGGGCCATCGACCGCCCTGGGAAGTATGAGGGCGTGGGGACCATGTTTACGTACCGGCGGCCCAACGAGATCAGCAGCACGTCGGGCGAGTCCTTCCTGGCCGAGGGGCCAACCAATGAGATCCTGGATGTCTTTGTGAGTTATAGATCAGCCCCCACATCTCCCTCCTCACCTGCTTAATGCCTGTCGTCCGCCTGTCATCACCCTGGCCGTGTGTTGCTTCACACTCTACTGCAACACCTCCTTAGGCTTCTCCCCGAGCTGAGTTTGGGCTGTAGTTCCCCTTCTCCTATGTTACTGTCTGAATCTTTCCTTCCCCTCACCTCTCTCTACTTTCACATCTCTCTCTATCTTCTCAGATGATCTATCAGCAGCCCAATCCTGGCGTTCAATACGAGTTCATCCTTCCCCTGGATAACGGCGGAGGCCCCCACTTCCCCACTGATGGCAGTGCAGGAGGTTAGTGCTGATTGCCAAATGGCTTCTCAGTGCCCAACTTCAACTGGAAGCAGACTGGGAGATTACTGAACGCATCCCTTAGACTCTCTTGTCTCACATCATCACAACCGTCCAAAAAACCTCATGCTAGTTCTTAAGTTGCTAGTTCTTAATGTTTGGCAGAAAAGGGAATGTTAAAGTCAAGTTAAAGAAATATGAGTGTGTCTGTCTGTGTATGCTCGTGTTCGTCTACTCTTAACATATTCAATCCGACATGCTCTGTCTTCTCTGGATGTATGAAACGAAAATTGTGTCTGTTAGGATAATCAGTTTGAATGATGTAGGAATCGTCAATTGTATGCTTGTCCACAGAAACACACAGAGCCTCTGTGCTCTTCTCAATCAGACACTCAGTCTCAAAGACACGATCTCAGTGTCTCCTTGAAAAAGAAACAGTGTTAGTCAATTTCCTTTACAGGAGCAGGGGGGCTCATATGTACCTCTCTACTCAGGGAACACGGTTAACGGTCAGGGTGTGACTGACCGCTACGGTGGGTCCAGCCAGGGGTCTCAGGGTGGATACCCACCCCAGGTGCCCGACAACCAGGTACCACAGGCCCAGCCTCCCCGCTGGCAGCGGGAGTACAACTGGAAGCTTACCGCCACCACAGACTGCAGCGCCACCTGTGGCAAAGGTTGGAACTGCGGCTGTATTCATTCTTGTGTGGTCTTCTCCAAAAAGTAGGCAGACATCTACAACCATCGAAATATTCAAACATGTAAAAAACGGTGTTGATGATAGGGTTTTGTAAGTATGAAAAGGAAAAGGACACAGTACCATGGCAACGCAGTAACAGGTCTCCTCTTCCTCTCCGCAGGTAGCAGGTACACCGTGTTCAGCTGTGTCCATAGAATCAGCCATGCACAGGTGACAGAGACACTGTGTGACCGAGCCACCAGGCCCAGCCCTCAGGAAGAGCCCTGCAATACTGAGCCCTGTCCAGCCTTGTGAGGACCCACCATTGCATATCGACACACACACTTACACTCAGGCATATTTGAGGACCTCATTTCAATTCCAAAATCTTACAATCAGGCATATTTGAGGACCCATCATTTCATATCCACACAAACTTATAGGAGGACATATTATTTCATATCTGCACACAGTTAGATACACACAGATAGGCACATGCGAGGGCACCCTCCTTTTAACATCTCCACAACAGATACACACAAGCATATGTAAGGACCTTCAGACACAAACATTCAGACACAAATGCACACAAGCATACTTGAGTATGCTCAAGTTAGTTTTGTTAAGGTGACATTAAGTGAGCGTTTTGGTAATGGTTTCCCAGTACTTGTGAGCTGAACCAGTGGGCTGAGTGTACAACACTACCGTGACCTTAAGGACTACCCTTGTAATGCGTATGTTATGCTCTGTCCACACAGCTGGGACATTGGCGAGTGGTCCGAGTGCAGTAAGACCTGCGGGCTGGGCATGCAGCACAGGCAGGTGCTGTGCAGGCAGGTGTACGCCAACCGCACCCTCAACGTGCACACCAGCCGCTGCCGCCACCTGGAACGGCCTGAGACAGCCAGCACGTGCCAGCTCAAGATCTGCAGCGAGTGGCAGATCCGCTCAGAGTGGAGTACCGTGAGTGACAGCTGTCAGTCAAAGCGCTGCCACCTGCCACACACACACCACATGAGGAGATAGCAATACTAAAGAGATTTTAGTCATAAAATAACACTCTTATGATTATAAGTTATCTAACCAGGATACAACAAATTATGGGCAGCAAACAAACCCTGAAGTCATCGATTTATATTCCCCGATGCAGCACTTACATCCCTTCCCTAAAGTTGTGGTGTTCTGTATCCCTACAGAGGGGCAGATTGGTTGTCGTATGTGTGTGGCTGCGTAACGCAGTGATCCAATCTCTCTCCCTCCCTGTGCAGTGCTCAGTGCCCTGTGGCGTGGGGCAGAAGAGGCGAGACGTGCACTGCCTCAGTAACTTGGGGGACGTGGTTGCTGACGAGGAGTGTAACATGAACCTGAGACCCACTGACGTGGAAAACTGTGACATGGGACCCTGCGCCAAGAGCTGGTTCTTCACCGAGTGGGGCAGTCGGGTAGGAACTGACTTCCTGATGTGTTGGAAACTAAGACTGTTTTTGGCATGTTTAGTTTCCTCAGATAGTTGTTGACTGCCTCAGGTAGACTTTGCCCACCTACATGAGGAGAACTTCCTTATGAGTTGGGAGCTTGGCTTGTTCAATTGGCTTAAATATTTGTAGCTCTAATCGTCTCTATTGAAAGTGTCAAGTACACATCATATGATGTAAAAACATTCTGGTAACTTCTGTATGTAATGCATGTAGCATAGCAATCTTATCAGTGGCGTAACACAGCACAGCCATCAGAAATTAAGTCATTTGTATTGTGCGGACTTCATTTAGCAGCGTATTTAACGCTTACAGAGGTGTCATGGCTGTCTTCCTTTGCCAACAGTGCTCTGCGGAATGTGGGATGGGTCTGCGCACCCGTGGAGTCCTGTGTCTCATGAATCACATCAGCAGTCTGCCACTGGAGGGCTGCGGCTCAGAGCGCCCCCCAGAGACTCAAGTGTGTAACCACGGGCCATGCGACAGCCGCATTGAATGGCACACTGGGCCTTGGACTCAGGTGTGTTATTGCTCCTGCTTTAAGGATTATTTTAATATTTAACCATATTTAATCGTATTTAACCTTATTTTACCATATGTTGCCACATCTAACCACTGTAATGAACCTGGTTTATGTACTATTCCTACACAACTGCACATTTAAATGTGTAACCCTTTTCTGTAAGACCATTACGTGTTTCGTCATGATTATGTGTTGCAGAGGTAAGTTTCTTTCTGTGTGGGCACGAGTACATAAAAAAATCCATCACCGCTAGACTTCCAGTTTTGTTATAACTGCCTATTCTCGCTTTGCTCACGCGATCACTTCTGTAAGCACAGTAGTAAATACCAAAGAAGAGAGTGTTTGTAGTCCCCACCGAACCCAATGTGCCTCGTCCCTTCTGGTGTCTCCCTCAGTGTTCTGCGGACTGTGGCCGGGGGACACAGCAGCGGTCAGTGGCTTGCCTTATGAGCTCTGATGACGGCTTCACTGTGATGCCCCAATACGAATGCTCCTCCCTGGACAAACCCCTCGGCCAGCAGAGCTGCCAGATAAAAGCCTGTGGAGCCAAGTGGTACCACACTGATTGGAGTGCGGTGAGTCGTGTCAGAAGTCAGGTGCCATTAACTTGATTTGCAACCAGTTAGGAAAGCAAGACCACACCAAATACTGGCCTTCATTCATTAACAAGATTAAAACTGAGAAAACGGTAAATACGATTTATCCAGTACATGAATGCCTGTTCAATGTAAGGGTAAAGATTTGTGTAACGTGAAGTGACTGACTGTTCCATCATACTGTTCAGCTCAGAGACTTTAATGTGTGTGTGTGTGTGTGTGTGTGTAGTGCTCTAAGACATGCGAGGGTGGCTTCCGGATAAGGGAGGTGCGTTGTCTCTCGGACGACATGCTGTCTACGGAGGGCTGTGAAGAGCACCTGAAGCTTCCAGACAAAGAGGAGTGCAGCCCTGAGCCCTGCATCCCTCAGATAGGTCAGTCTGGCTGTCTGTTTGTAGTCGTAGCCTTGGTTGTGCCGCCCAGAGTGCCATGGACTGTCTGGTGTGTGTTTCTCGTACAGTTAGACGGAAGTGGAAGTGATACAGCACAAATGCAGGGTCATGAGTAATTCACTGTACATCAAAAGTGTTACATACAGTACTGTGCAAAAGTTTTAGGCAGGTGTGAAAAAATGCTATGAACTAAGAATGCTTTTAAAAATGTAAACAATAATAAATGTTTATTTTGTATCCATTTACATGGTAAGCCTGAGCACAGCAACAAGACACAACGTAGTTATACTGTATCAGCAGGGTCTCTCCCAGACAAAGATTTCAAAGCAGACAGGGGTTTCAAAATGTGCAGTTCAAGCTCTTTCAATGAAGACATTGAGGATCGTAGACGCAGTGGTCAGCCAAGGAAACTTAATGCAGCGGATGAAAAACACATCAAGCTTATTTACCTTCGAAATCGGAAGATTTCAAGCAGTGGCATCAGCTCAGAACTGGCAGAAACCAGTGGTACCCAGGTACAGACATTTACTGTCCGGGGAAGTCTGGCCAGAAGTGGTCTTCATGGAAGAGTTGCAGCCAAAAAGCTCTACCCCGACAAGGAAACAAGGCCAAGTGACTGAACTAAGCACGAAAACATAGAAACTGGGGTGCAGAAACATGTCAGAAGGTGCTCTGGACTGATGAGTCAAAATTACAAATATTTGGCTGTAGAAGAAGGCAGTTTGTTCGCCGAAGGGCTGGTGAGAGGTACAATAATGAGAGTCTGCAGGCAACAGTGAAGCATGGTAGAGGTTCCTTTCCAGTTTGGGGCTGCATTTCTGCAAGTGGAGTTTGAGATTTGGTCAGGATGAATGGTGTCCTCAATGCTGAGAAATACAGGCAGATACTAATCCATCATGCAATACCATCAGGGAGGCGTATGATTGGCATCAAATGTATTCTGCAGCAGGAACATAACCCCAAACATACAGCCAATGTCATTAACAACTATCTTCAGCTTAAAGAAGAATAGAAAGTCCTGCAAGTGATGGTATGACCCCCACAGAGCCCTGATCTCTACATCATCGAGTCTGTCTGGGTTTACATGAAGAGACAGAAGAATTTTAGGAAGCCTACATCCACAGAAGATCTGTGGCTAGTTCTCCAAGATGTTTGGAACAATTTACCAGTTCCTTCAAAAACTGTGCGCAAGTGTATCTGGAAGAATTGATGCTATTTTGAAGGCAAAGGGTGGTCACACCAAATATTGATTTAATTTAGAATTTTCTTCTGTTCCTTCACTGCATTTTGTTAATTTATGAAGAATTGATGAAAATAAACTGTCAACACTTCCATTTTTGAAAGCATTCTTAGTTTACAGCATTTTTTCACACCTGCCTAAAACTTTTGCACAGTACTGTAAATGTAAATATTAGCTGTATAATTTTTTGGGAATTATCATGCATAAGTATGATGGTTAACCAAGTTCAATTATTTGTATAGTTTGTATTTTAAGACCATAGGTCAGACTAATTTGGAAAGTCAAAGTAATATCCCTGCAAAAGAGAAAGAGCAATCTGAATGGTTTACATTTGGAGTTGTTTTTATTAAAAGGTACAATGCCAGTGTTAATATAGAAAAATTAAAACATAGATATATCTAAATATACATTGGAGTAGCTGACACAGCATTTAGATTGATCCATAATATTCATACTAGTGATCTTGTGGTGAACGTCAGACTTTGAAACCTAGAACATATAAATACATGTAATAAGATATGTGGAAGTTAAATCTTCTGCTACCATGAAAGGGTTGTACGTACTTTCTACTTAAAAAAGGTCCCACAATGTCTTCCAGATGAGAACTGTCGGGACAAATACTTCAACTGCAACGTGGTGGTCCAGGCTCGCCTGTGCGTGTACAACTACTACAGTATGGCCTGCTGTGCGTCCTGCTCGCGTGTTCCCCACAGAACCTCGGGGTTCAGAGGCCGCCGATAGCACCCACATCCTGAGCTGCACTTCTACGGTTGGCCCCCCAGACTCGGACTACATTGAGCCCTGACCACAGCATACACTGGCCCAAGGGAAGCACTAAGGGAGCAAGCCGCTCTTAGACGCATAATGCCGCCATTAAAAGGAGTGCCTGGATTTCACATTGGGAGAACGTTTGGGCTTTTGGAGAGACAGCAAGAGCAAAATCATAGGACTTGGTGTTGAGGAGGCCATTTTGGGAGGTCCAGAAGTTGTCTTTTTCAGATGGATGAAAAGTATGTCTTTAGCCCTGTGCTGGAGGAACTATCCTCGCTCAGCCCATTCTGAATCCTTGACATAAACGCCAAGAGTCATGAACCACTGGGGCTCACCTTGACCTTGAGGCTGCTTGATCAAGGGATGGCACAGGTCACAGGTCCGAACAGCCCTTTCAGGAAGAGGACGGACAACGTAATGTCACATATTCAGATACAAGTGGCAGAATTGAACAAAGAGGAAACAAACTTTATGGATAGAACTGAATTGATGTAATGATGCTATGTATAAATGTACAAGTTTTTATAGGATTTTCTACAAACAAAACAAAAAACTATTAATTACTGTCTATGATGTGATGCATACTTCCACTAATTAGGTCACATAAACTTGTGTAATGTGTAGCATATTAGGGGCAGTAGTTATCAGTGGCTCTCAAAGAAAGGTGTTCACCTCACCAAAGAAACAGCAGACGGGCTCCTGCAGGGCCAGCATCTGTGGTATTCATCTGTCCAGGTCCCCTAAGGGACGGTCCTACTCCCATCAGGCTCGTCCCCTAGGTGACTGCCCTGCTCCGTCAGGCTCCGTCTGGGGCTTCCCTCGGCTGTCAGATCAGACCGGGTGATGCTGCTGGCCCACACAGAAGGTGCATCGTAGCCTGTGGGCATTTAAATACAGACATAACTATTATAAGAACATGCTCTCTTGTGCACTGGAAAATAATGCACACGATGGCCATACCGCCGTATTGCCTTGTCACATTGTCTCACTTGATAAAACAATAACAAAAGCAGAGCAAGTATACCTGGAAACAACTGAAACACACCATTAAGCATTGGTGTATCGCAATCTCCAAGACACAGATTGATGCAGCGTTGAATGATAATGTGGATGTTTTCTAATGATCCCGTCCTTAAACATTAATAAGTAATACGTGCAGGTCCTAGGCACATTGTTTTTGGGGGCATACCTTCAGATAGGATTAAGCTACAATGAAGTGCATATATCAACATAGATTTGTATGTGTTCCTGAAACAGGGAAATTCCTCTCTAAATACAAAGTAACTTGAAAATGATTACAGTTTGGCAACCACAAAACTGAAGAATATTCAGTTGTACTTAGCAATTCCATTATCACAATAACCAATCTAGTCATTTTCTCATGATAAGAAGACACCATTACCAAGAGGATTTGGCATGATGGGGACATTGAGATAATAAACTACTAATTTATACAACTATTTCCATTGCTGTGTGTGTGCGTACTGTACAAACTGTACCTTTGGTGTTTCCCATTATAGTGTCATCCAGTCTTGGCTTCAGCCATTGGTCTGAAGATAGCCTGACAGACTATACACTGCACTGTTCAGAGCCAATAACTATGCATCTGGGCCCTATTCGGCGAAGCTCGCATAAATTAATGAGACGTATTCTATATGGTTTAGCGAGCTAGATTCCAGGCTAAAATAAAAAACGCCCCTCTTTTTGGTTCGGCGAAGCAACTTTCAATATATCCACATAGTAACATATCAATTAGTACTTACCTGCTCCAGGGCAGGCTAACCTAACTTAAGCTGGATAAGCTTGCCACACACCCGGCAAAACGAGGGATCCCATTGACCAAGGAGTCATATTAGATAGTTTGATTAGCGTAGGGAGAGAGTTCTTTGCAATCGCCAAGATCCATTATTCCATCATGATGAGTTCTTGTATGAGCGCTACCGTTTCAGGCGACAAGGAATAATTAATTTACAAGACCTTCTCGAGTCATTTATTTCAAACACCACAGTCAAACTTTTAGTGAGTGGTACATTTTTGTAGTGACGGCGATGCGAGAACAAAGCACCCATAATTATATGACAGTGTTATTTATTAGTACACCATAGCAGATCATTATTGTAGAAAATCATAAAAGGTGGAGACATGGTAAGAATAGAGAGAAACACACACACTTTATTTAATTTTCACTGCTTCAATTTATTGCATTTGTTATTAATACATTTAGTCATTTAACAGGTGCTTTGATTCAACGTGACTTGCAAGGAAATGTAAACCTACACCGATGTAGGGAGTGAGGGGAATCAAACTAGCAATCTTGCAATCTGGCAGCGTAAACCTCTGTCCCAAATCACACTTGCCATTTCGCATTCAAACATAGATATCAGCCAAAAGACATCCTCACACAACACTTCTTGCCTTGCTCTCACAGCAGTGGTGGGGTTGAATTGTGCCATGATTATGGTCTTGTATTCTTCATAAGCGTTCCTGTTTATCTCCTGCTCGCCAGGGGAGAAAAAAAGTGCCATTTTCTTTAAGTTTATAACCATTATACCATTAGAAAATCATTGTTTTGGTGACCTTTCCTGCCCTGATAAATTTAACCACATGATTAGGATGCGGATCAGCCGTTGACGAGCCGACATATCCTGTTCTCATTAAGCGTGATTAACCTAACGTGCTTAAATGACAATTGATTAACTTAGCTACAGTTCTACGCCGAACGGACCCCTGGTGGCAGGTACAATCCATGATCTGTCCCCCAACTTCAATTCCACACTTAGGCCACTCCAGAAAAATATAATAAATAATATCCCTATTTCACTATGCAAATATTACTGTGCATTCCTATCATTAAGCAGGAGATGGCACAACTGAAAAAAGGTTTGCAATAAGCGGGAACACAGACCACCCAGGGAATAACAACAGAAGAGTAAACACTGAAAAGCTTGCTGGCATACGAACAGCTGTCTTTTGATAACATATTTGGCAACGTATTCCTGTGAAAGCTTTTCTTACATTTTTGAGGGGGTTCCAACCAAGAACATGCATCTTAATATTGAATAGTCTGGAAAGCTCATGAGAACAACTGGGGTGTTCAGTCCTTCTCACAAATTGAAACCATGATTTAGAGGATGATGTGCAATATATTCATAGTTTCCAAAACAGTGCAATGTTGTCGTTCAGAAAGCAGTGTCTCTAATGAACATTTCACTGATGTATAGATTTCTCAGGTGACCTGGTAAACATGATCTTTTTATAAATCTTATGAATGACTTATGTTTTGTGTATAAAGTGTTTGATAGCAAAAGCTATGTATCATACCTTTAAAGTCTGTAAAATATATGACATTCTGCTACGGCTGCTCAACTATGGCAAAAATCCTAATTACAATTAATTATTATATCACAATAACATTTAGTTGGTGCACTGGAGCTCACACCAAAACACACTGAATATACTACTGCTAAAGTTACAGCGATATGGCTAACATCAGGATAATTTTATTAATTATTGGTGTATCCTCCATTTATTTACCACGGCATCAAAGGAAGATGCTCAAACGCAAGACATAGGTCCAGTGCGCAGCCAACTAAGAAATGCTTAATTGTGTACAATGCAGCCTAACCTAACTATACTGTTCTACAGTCATGTACAAGAAACATGATTCGGAGTCAACTATTCCATATCTTCTTTACATCCCCTGCTTGCCTCATATCCACCCATTACTTAGTCACACATCATTATTATTTAACCCAATATCAGGGGAGAGCGCGAACGCAGTCCCCCACTACCAGAAATTATGCAATCGAGATTCCCACATTTGGGGAATTCGCATAGGTCAGCACAGCCGGAGTGCAATGGCTGAGCCTCGCCATGGGTGAACCACCTTCTTGATCATGGTATCTCCCTTGCCAGGTAAGTATGAGTTCCTACTGGCCAGTGAGGGTACTAGACTAACTGCCATACATTTCACAAAGATGGTCACACTATAATTATGCTTACAATTAAACATCTCAAGCAATAATACATTCACAGGCACTTTACTGGCATTAACTGTACCATACAAAAATCATGTTGTGCTTGAAATAAGACATAAAACTGACAACAAATAAGTATGTACCATGATGCACTAGCAGCCATGACGTAGGCTACACACAAAGCAACCCATGGGATCATCATTGCTAAAATAGTAACACGGAGTCTATGGCCCAGAACTATATAGTAGGTGTACATCTCTATTCATACAACTGAAAACAACAGACTACCAGCTTGTGTTGTATAAGTGCATGTATTCCACTATTGCTCTGTTTGTAAACGTCGTCAGGATCAGCTGCATAGTCTATTGTTTACATTCAGCCATCTAGAGGAGCATGTAAAATGATGCTACGTTTCTCACGAGCATCTGACTGCAAACGTTTAAGTTGTGTAACGAGTGAATAAACACGTGCATTTTAGCATACTGAAAGATGCTTTAGCATTTCTAAAAACTTATATATAAATATTTCTGTGTTTTATCTGATATACTACAAACGGAAATGCCTCCATTTTTGTCCAGCTCGTAAACCTTCCGACGAACCCTCGCATCGCATTCCAAACTATGGTTCCAGTCTGTAACCATGAATAAGTGCACACAAGTATATCTATATACATATAGATATACTTGTGTGTATATATATACAAGCAATATTCTGACGAGGCGCCTTTATTCTATGCCCTAAATATTTCAATTAATACTTCATCAGAGATCACCCAAATGAGACACTGAAAATACGCAATCTACCAGTTATGTCTAGTATTACTATACACTTGGAACACACATTTATTTATATTTCACAGATAAATAAAAATACCTTTATAGTTAATGTATCACAGGTTAACAAGTGGTTAATACTCTTGTCCACCCATAACAGTAGCGAAAAGCTGTATTTTCCATCAACAGCCCAACTAACTGGATTTAAAAAAAGGAAGGTTTCAAGGCTACACGGTCCGCTACCTTATCCGTGACATTTCAGGTAACCTACAGCTTCCTATCGTCTTATAGTTCATCTGCCCAGACCTTTCAAGGACAGGCTTACCCACCTACTTTCAACACTCCCGTCTCTGCAGACCGAATGTCTCTGACACACTATCCGAAAGAATAAAAGTCGACAACGTTGTATCGACGATTAAAGACAAATGGCAATTCATTTCATATACATTTACGATGATACACTTTACATTTAGATAGGTACGTTTGCAATCGAGGAAGAAATCACGTCGGACACCATACTAGCTTGGCTACCTGTTCATAGCGCAATGTGGCCTACATCCCAATCAAAACCACCCAAACGCAATGAAACTCGATATTAAAAAAGACCCACTGTCAACTTAAACTCTTGCCAATGGATTAAAGAAAACCCTCTTACCTTTTCATTGATGCACTGTAACACTAGCGAAACGCAAAACTGGAGTCCTACAAAGATAACTTGTAGCATTCGTACATTTCGGTGATTGCGTCCTTGCAATGGAAGAACACATGACCCAACATGGATGCAGAGCACATGTAGCGCCACGTGCACTGACTCGCCACAAGGCCATGGCAGACATCCCGAGTCTCCCGCATATTGATAACTACTCCCTGATGCCCCTACATTTCTAAAGCGAGCGAGCAAGACCACGCACACGAGACAGACGTGCTCCAAACCGCGTTAGCATCTGTGTAGTGCGCGCACTACAGCGAGGGAGAGGGACCTAGAGACTGTGGGTGTGTGAGGCAGTGTACGTTTGTGCCTCAGTAGAATCCTGATTGGCCTGTTTCGGTAAATCAATCAATTTTCAGTGAGGACGGGCTTTTCTCTAGCCTGACGATGACATACTCATAATTCTATTCAGAATATGAGACTGATACTGACCCATTGGGCTGTGATTATGGGGCGTGTTTCAACCAACCAGGGAAAAAAAATGCCTCTCCGCTCAATTGGATACCTACAACCAATTGGAGCAACGTAGTATGACCATCTGATACATTAAAACGTTTACCGGATCCCGTAGGAAGACCGGCAAAATCATATTTTCGATCGACAAATGCCTTGATCGCGTTTCTCTGTTCCTCTTTCAAAATTAATCTGTGTCAATATCTGTGAGATATGCCTGCTCACGTTATACTTATTAGCAGCGAGGCTAGCTAGTTACTTTGTGTTTCAATGGATTTTTGGTCTAAGCAATTAGCAATAACCTATCAATAATGGTCTAGAGCGCTTCAGTTAAGACCTACAATCCTTGGCACATTCGTGTTGCACATACACAACTAACCGAGTCAATGTACTACAACTACAAGTTCAACAAGTTTCATTTCATGTGCATATTATTCATGCACGCTAGTCGCCAGGACTACATGAAAACAACAAGCTCCTTATACTTGTTTAAAGTTGCAATGGAATACAAATAAAAGCAGTTGACATAAATAGGATAGTATTAGCAGCATATAATAAATAGTAAAAGTAATCTAGTCATATTTAAACATAATTAACAAAGAATTGCATAGGGCTATAGCCTATAGAATGATATTATGCTTTTATAACTTTTAGGAACCACAAAAGAAATATGTAGTGAGTGGGCTGTATTTCCCCTTCTCCTATGTTACAGTGTGAATCTCTCTCTCTTTTCCCTCATCTCTCTCTCTCCCTTCACATCTCTCTGTCTCTTCTCAGATCTTCTATCAGCAGCCCAATCCTGGCGCTTACTATGAGTTTATCCTTCCCCTGGATAACGGCGGAGGCCCCCACTGATGGCAGTGCAGGAGGTTAGTGCTGAGTGCCAAATGGCTCCTCAGTGCCCAACTTCAACTGGAAGCAGACTGGGAGATTACTGAACGCATCCCTTAGACTCTCTTGTCTCACATCATCAAAACTGTCCAAAAACCACATGCTAGTTCTTGAGTTCGATGAATGTTTGGCAGAAAATGGAATGTTAACATCATGTTAAGGAAATATGAGAGAGAGTGCATGTAAGTGTCTTTGTGTGTGTGTTCGTCTACTCTAAGCATATTCAATCCGACATGCTCTGTCTTCTCTGGATGTAGGAAACGAAAATTGTGTCTGTTAGGATAATCAGTTTGAATGATGAAGGAATCGCCAATTGAATGCTTGTCTACAGAGACACACAGAGCCTCTGTGCTCTTCTCAGTCAGATACAATGTGCACACCAGGCTCTGCCGCCACCTGAAACGACCCGAGAGTGACAGCTGCCAGTCAAAGCACTGTCCCTCCTCCCCCCCACACACAAAGCACTGCTCATTTGTTAGTGACAACTTGCGCCCTTTCAGGCCAAACTCTACCAGCACAGAGCAGAAGATTTCCAGCTTCTGAAAGCCTGGAGGAGGGTTTGGACGTCATGCATCCTCCTGTTGAAAGAGAAAAAATAAAAAGCCATACGAATGCAGTAAGTTGAAATGTGTACAGTTGTGTTTGTTTGTTTTGTTTGGACAGTGCATTGTCATTGCACTGTATTTCATTCCAGCAGACACCCACAGCAACTCACAAAGGCTGGAGGGTGAACACTGGAGGTTTCCTTGCTGGTGAGCCTGATGGTGTCAGTTCAACAATGCATCCTGCCCTGATATCCAGTAATTATGAGACGGATCAGACTTTTCTTTAACATCAACTCGGAAAGAGCGTAAACATAGTCCCCCACTACCAGAAATTATGCAGTAGAATTTCCTAAATCTGTGCAAAAATACAGTAACATCCATTCTGATTGGGCATTCAGTGACTGTAGGCAGTTATGCGTTCTGATTGGTCTAAAGTCTACAGTGACTGTAGACAGGCATTCAGATTGGTTGAAGGTGACTGTAAACAGTTAGGAATTCTGATTAGTCTAGAGTCTGACCATACTGCCACTAACAATTTAAAACCGAGATTTTTACTGTAGACATTTCAACGTAAAAATTGAGTGAAAATTGAATAGTAATAAGAAAGGTGTCTACATTGAGAACTACTGGATACCACTCCCCGGCACGATATAGTAAAACATGTTTTTTGCTTTAGCATATTGCAACATCTACGAGACGGGGGATGAGCCGTACGTAGCCTATAGTGCAATAAATCATGATTGCGATAGAGTCCACTGCTTATAACGCCACCATCTCCGTTGTATCTGTAAGCAAATGCTATGCAATTTGTAATGTATTCAAGTGTTACTGTACTGATTACAATAAATGTAGCCTAATGTGTTTTGAAAGCATACTTGCTTGTGAGTGCTTTGTCACTTTCTAAATGCACTCCCTTATCACTTTTGGGAGGCTGATTTTAAAGGTAGTTTTATACTTCTATTGCTCCATGTGCAAAAGCACTGACCACTTTATTGAATGAAGTGCATGAAATGGGAACACCAAGAACAACAACAACAACATCAACAACACAGCACTATTTAAAGACGACAAAGTATCATTGAACATGATCAAGAATGTTTTAATGTCATGAAAAAGAAAACTGTTTACAATATGTAAAAGGCACAGGTAGCCTACAGTACAGGACCCCGTTAGTCGTAGGGCTGAAGCTTCGTTAATCAATCGTCCTTTTAGCACGTTAACATTAGCGAGCTGACTAACAGTATGTCGGCTCCTCGAAGGCTGATCCTCATCCAGATCATGTGGTTAATTTTAACCAGGCTAAACGTATTAGGGCAATTGCGCGTGCACGTCCTACTTCAAAAGGCAGGAAAGGTCGATCAGCAAAACAATGATTTTCTAACGGTATTATGGCTGAAAAGACAAAACAGAGAGCTGTTATGTTCTCGGCATCCGAGCAAGCGGTAATCATTAGTCTGTACGAAGACCATAAAACAATTATCATGGCGAAGTCCAACACCGCCACCGCATCCAGAGCAAGACAGGCAGCATGGCAAAAAATTGCCGATCAGCTAAATGCGTAAGTTTTGGGGATGTATAGGCTCATCTTAAGTGCCTCATTACCCCAATCAATGAAATAGTATTTCTTTAAATGTGCCTGCTGGCAGTATGCTATATATGTGTATATGCATGTAGCCTATGTGAAAATGTCCATATAGAAGTAGGAGTTTGAATATTTGTGTGGAAATCTGTGTATGGGCGGAACAGTATGTATTATTCATATAATCAGAAATTCAATCAATTGAAGCAGTGAAAAGAAATTGTGTCAGATTAGAGTCCACCTTAATAATTTTCAACAAAAATGAAATGGTATGGTGTACTAATAACACTGTTATATAATTATGAGTGCTTTCAACCCCCATGTAGTTGCAACGCGGCCAATAAAAGGACTTGGGAGCAAGTAAAGGTCAAGCATAAAAACATCATTCAGGCTGGTGAGTCAATACAATATGTGCCATGGTAATGTATTCAACAGCTTGTTAGTGTCATATCCTTCATATTTCAGCAAACAAAAGGGCTGACAATGCGAAGATGGGGGGAGGACCCCGAAATCCAGAGTTAACGCCTGCTGAGGAGCTGGCATTGGCCAACAACAGGGGTAGGCCCATAATGCAGGGCATAGATGGGAGCTGCTCCTCTGGAGAGGTGGTTGCAGGAGAGAATCCTTATGTCCAAGGTAGGTTCACTTCATTCTATACGTTTCCCTCATAATTAGGGTTCAGGCTCTGGGCTCTGTAAAGCGCCTAGAGGCAATTGTATTGTTATGGTGCTATATAAATAAAATGTAATTGAATAATTAGTCATTTGGTTAACCATTGTCACATTTTGCAGTGGCAGAATGTCCAATCACACTCCTGCAGCCACCACCCAATGTGTTGGTTGGGGGAGAGGAGCCCACTGATGTAAGTGCATATTGCTGCATCATTGTGTAATGATTCTATACATGTTTATTGTGTGTGTCTTTTAAAACCAAAGGCAATTTTCTACAGTTCCTAATAATTCCTAATTCACTAACAGGAGGTCGGTCTAGACAATGAGGACACTCTGTCCGCGTTCTCCAGCGATTTGGTAAATGCAAGTTGTGTTAACTAATACTCCTATCCAACTCACTACATCAATGCATTCCTTTAGGCAAATCCTGCTGGACCACTGCCTGATCCGCCAGAGCCTAGCCCCTCTCACTCTTCTGGAACTGGGGAGGTGAGTTTTCATTAAATACCCTCACATTGTGAGGTGAGGTCTGAGTTTAGTTGGCATCTGGACACCACACTGTACAAAGTTACGAATGGTTTTCTTGTCTTTTTTTTTTAGGCTGAAGATGAAGATGTGCGCATGCTGTATAAGCGATACTTGCGCGCGAAGATCACCAACCTCAACTTAAGCTCAATGAAGCTTGAGGTGGAGGTTCAATTGCTTAAACAGCAGCTGAATGTAAGTGTAACCCTGTAAAGCAAAGCTTTGGCTTAAGTATTTGTGCGCTTTGCCATGAATTGTAACTGACTGAATTCTTATTTCTTCTGCACCTTCATTTACAGGATAAAAAATAAAGGCTTTTTTTTGTACAACATGGATCTCTTGCATTATTCTTCAACATTTTCCTCTATTCAGAATCAGAATTATTTGTATTGCCAAGTACACTCTCATATACAAGACATTGACTTGGTCATTTCAGAGCATGGGACCTAGACAACAATATACAGCCGCGGAAAAAATTAAGAGACCACTTCAAAATTATCAGTTTCTCTGGTTTTACTATTTATTGGTATGTGTTAAAGTAAAATGTACATTTTTGTTTTATTCTATAACCTACTGGCAACATTCCTACCAAATTTCAAATAAAAATATTGTCATTTAGATCATTTATTTGCAGAAAAATGACAATTGGTCAAAATAGCAAAAAAGATGCAGTGTCTTCAGATCTCGAATAATGCAAAGAAAACAAGCTCATATTCATTTTTAAACTACACAATACTAATGCTTTAACTTAGGAAGAGTTCAGAAATCAATATTTGGTGGAATAACCTTGATTTAAAATCACAACTTTCATGTGTCTTGGCATGCTCTCCACCAGTCTTTCACATTGCCGTTGGGTGACTTTATGCTACTCCTGGCGCAAGAATTCAAGCAGCTCGGCTTCTTTTCATGGCTTGTGACCATCCATCTTCCTCTTGATCACATTTCAGAGTTTTTTTTATGGGATTCAGGTCTCGAAATTGGGCTGGCCATGACAGGGTCCTGATCTGGTGATACTCCATCCACACCTTTACTGGCCTGGCTGTGTGGCATGGAGCATTGCCCTGCTGGAAAAAAACACTTCTCAGAGTTGGGGAACATTGTCAGAGCAAAAGGAAGCAAGTTTTTCTTCCGGGACAACGTTGTACTTTGCCTGGCTGAGGTTTGTAAAAGACCATAAGGATTGAACCAAAGCCGACTGGAGGGTCTCCTAGTTCGTCTTCTCTGATGAGTCCAATTTTACAGTAGGTGCAAGACTCTGTGGCTTGTAGGCCTCTCCAGGTCTCCGTCTAACCATCAGACGACCATGTGTTGGGCAAAGCTGAGAATTGGACATGAGCAGCAATAGTGGTGTTTAGTGCAGATGTGATATAGATATGTGTAAAGTGCAGGTGAAGTACAGGTGAAGGTGGCAGTAGAGGTTATAAATGAGGTAGGAGACATGAGATATAAATACTATGGATATGGACCATTTTAAATAAAAAGATCTAGACAAATTAACAATGTAGTGCAAATGTTCAGTGGCTGGAGGGAGGTGTGTGGCATCAGGCCAGGGTAGAGGGGACAATACAGTCACTGTAGGAAGGAGTGTGAGGGGGTAGCCAGGGGGGCTATCACTGTGGAGCAGAGTTCAGCAGGGTGACAGCCACAGGGAAGAAGCTGTTCCTGAGCCTGCTGGTCCAGGAAAGGAGGGCCCTGTAGAGCCTCCCTGATGGGAGGAGGGCAAACAGACTGTGGTTGGATGGGAGTTGTCCTTCTTGATGCTGCACGCTTTCTGCAGACATCTTTTGCGCTGGACAGCCTCGATGGTGGGGAGTGGGGAACCAGTGATGCCTTGAGCATACTGTGCAACAGAAAGTGTTAACAAAATAGCAACAAATGATGTGCTCTTGCTATGATGTGTTGACTGAATAAGGATGCAATTGTGTGCGGGGGTCCCAGAGTCAGTGTGGTGCAGGGGGCTTGTTTGTTAGCCCCACTGCCGTGGGGAAGAAACTGGTCAGGTGCGCGAGGTTTTGGTTTTAATGGACCAGAACCTTTTGCCTGATGGGAAGAGGTGGTGGCCGGGATGGGAAAGGTCAGCAATGATCCTGCCTGCTCTCTTGCTGGTCCTGGAGTGGAACAGGTCAGCGTGGGACGGCAGGTCGCAGCCGATGGCCTTCTCGGCTGACCAAAGGATCTGCTGCAGTCTGCCTTGCTCCTTGGCAGTGGAGGCAGCAAACCAGACATTGATTGACGATTTCGGATGGACTCGATGATGGCTGAGGATGGACTATTAATGGGTAACTTAAAAGCAAAGAGGGTGGCAAACCATATACCCATACAACATAAAGAGAAAAACATTAAATGAGTCCAACATTACCCAAAGGGGAAATGATGTCCCTTGCAGCCGGTCCGGACCGCTCATCTAGATGGACAGGTTCCAGATCGTCCTCAGGATGGGCCACGATCACTGGGACTCTCTCCTTCCTGAGTGTGGCCACATTTTGGAGCACTGCACATGCCACAGTGATCGCACAGGCCCTGTCCGGTGCCACCCTCAGCCCCCACAGACAATGAAATCTGCCCTTAAGTAGGCCAGAGGTCATCTCTATCCGTGCCCTCCTTTTAGCGAGAGCACCGTTGAACCACACTGCAGGGCCTGGGGCTGGCTCGGGTTAGGGGGTCTTAAGCCCGGGCCTGCAGGCGTAACCCCCGTCTCCAATTAGGAGCCCATCATAGTTACCTAGTATATGATATGTAGAATGTTAGATCACCTCTACATAAAATAATCCATTTCTGAATGGAATGAGATTTGCTTTACCTTGCTCGAAGCTGTGGCATAGTGTTGACTCTTGGAATATCCGGGAGTCTTGGACAGAGCCCGGCCACTTGGCCTCAACATTCCATGTGAGGCAGGTGGAGTCTCAGATCATCTAAGATGAATTGCAGTCAAGTCATGGGTATTGTACAGTACATGGGTAGCCTACAGC
This sequence comes from Sprattus sprattus, assembly GCF_963457725.1. Classification (NCBI taxonomy): domain Eukaryota; kingdom Metazoa; phylum Chordata; class Actinopteri; order Clupeiformes; family Clupeidae; genus Sprattus; species Sprattus sprattus. The sequence goes on along the minus strand of NC_137927.1, from coordinate 7,609,676 downwards.
AGGTAATTGCAAGGTCTATGACCCCTATTGTCAAAGACAAATTATTGTTTTTATAGCAATGTAATTTGAGGAAAATTATGTCATAAGTACCTGTGCATTCTACCCGCACAACAGATGTGAACACTCTTCGTCACCAACTCTTCTGTGCGTTTATATTTTAGCAACAGAGTGTGTGTGTGTGTGTGGATGTGTGTCAGTGACTGGCTTTAATTAATTCAGTTTGACCGATCGGTACCCACATGCTTCAAGACCTGCTGTCAGTGAGGAATCCTTCGTTCTAATCCGCCAAATCCCTTTGATAACGGTGCAGGAAAAAAGCCCCAGGATAGTTATTAATGAAAAATGAACTATGGACTACACGGACTGGTTTAAAGTAGCAATGGCGATGGGCTGAACTGGAGTGCAACTGGCCATGCTTGCGATTGGTTAAAGTATCTACAACTCGCTCGGGGGGTAAAAGTTTTCTCTATCATGGTGGCTGCCTTTATATTCAATGCATAAACTGTAAAACTTGAAGTCAATCTATCCAAAATATGTAAAACATTAAGTGAATCTTGCCAGTATCTGATTTAAGTCAGTTTATTTATTGTGTCATTGCCTGAAGTCATTACAGATTTTAACTTATACCATCTATGTTGTAGTTGTATAAGCCAATGCTATGCAATTTTTCATTCACTGTAACTGTACGGATTACAATAAATGAAAATTGCTATTTAAAGCATATTTGTTTGTGAGTGCTTTGTCCTTATCTAAATGCACTTATCATAATCGGGAGGCTCATTTTAAAAGGTAGTTTTATATTAAGGTTTATATTTCTATTGCTCTTTTTTGCTAAAGTATCTGATATCATCGTACGAGATAGGCACATGTTCTTACAACTAACTTGCAATCTGGCACTTGTTTTCTGATAGACAACTATACCCCCATGGTTGCATTAATTTATTGACACTCCACAACGCATTTGAAGTACTGAATTAAATGAAGAAACATCAACAACATAGTGAACAACACAGGCACTACTAACAGACAATAAAGTATCATTGATTTAGCATTTATAAGGCATGAACAAGAAAACTATTTACAATATGTACAGTACAAAGCACAAGTCACTCAAAGCTATCGAAAACAGACATGAACTGCTCATAGCTGTCATACACTCTCCAGTCCAAGCCTTTCGATGGGGACATCATTTTCACTGGGCAGAAAGACTTTTATTTCATTTTTTTTTATGCCCCTGCATGGGCTGGCCACAGATTTTGCAGGCTGGCAGTCTTTGGAACCGTGGCAGTTTGGTGCCCACATCTGAGGGGTGGTTGAGCTTGCGTTTGTAGTATGTTGCCCTTGACCAGGACAAAGGACTGGTCAAGGGCATTGGACTCTGCGACGTGGTGGCAGGCATGATGGGTATGGGCTGAAGACAGGCAGGCATCGTGGGCTATGTGGAGGGGCCAGCTATTGCAGGGGTAGCAGAAGATGGGGAGGGCCCAGGTCTGGTGATGGTAGAGGTGTCGGCGGGGGTTCCCCTTATCCTCAGTGGCAGTAGCGGTTGAGGGGCTCTGATCGGCGGTAGTGGTCGAGGCTGGGTCAGCGCCATCACTACACCAGCCCTTCCCTTTAAGGCCTTTGTCCCTGCCATGCTGGGTGTGGGCTAGGGGTGCAACGGATCAAAAAACTCACTGTTCGGATCGTTCCTGGATCAGTCACGGATCGGATCATTTTTCGGATCAGCAAAAAAAAAAAAAGAAATAGACAAGACAAATAAACATGTGGAGGAAGGGGCTGCTTAAATGCCGCGGTGATGAGCGGTTGTTGAGCCGCTTTCGGTTTCACTCCTGTCAGAGAAACACCGGGGTGATGTTGCTGTAAATGCGTGGCCATGATAGATGTGTTTCCTCTGTTGTATGGCTTCTTGTGCCACAGTGCCTACACACCATCACGGTTTTATCCACCAACCTCTTTCCTTCTGCATTCAATTTGACAGGGGAGCCAAAATGCTCCCAAACAGGGGATTTAAATGTGGGGCGTTCAAGTTCTTCTGTTCCTCCGCTCGCCATGACCACGCTGTGTTGCAGGTTTTTCTTTATGTTAGCAATCGCCATGTCAGCTACGTGTTACGTCTGTGTGGTAACCTAGGCGACAGGTTTGTGTGGCAGCGCGAGTATATGGAAACAGACGTAGCACTAGAGGCAGCAGTTATCGTTACAGTAGTCACTAGTCACCGAAGTCTAGCCTACTTTTATTTTCCATGCCCACTGTTCTACATGTTGTACGCTGAGGACAATAAATCACAACGAGCCATAGGACTGTTTGCTTATTGAAAAGGGAACTGTTGCAGACTTTTACCCAGAGCGTGTTAAGTAGCTCTGTCCCTGGAACTAGCAGGAATGGTTACGGCTGTGTGTGGACTGAACATGCGCACTTTTTTTTTTTTTTTTTCATAAATCAATCCGCGGATCATGCGTGTGACGAACCGAAATAGATGATCCGAACGGATCACGGATCAATGATGATCCGTTGCACCCCTAGTGTGGGCACATAGTCCATCAGGGGGTAGTCTGGTGGAGGGAGGATGGCTGGCTGGTGCGTGCGGGAGGTAGCTCTGCTGAGGAGATGGAGATTGTTTTTGTGATGGTCGATGGCAGCCTCGTGTTATTCAGGTTGAGGAGCCTCTCCTGGCACCGGATGAAGTCCCGCACAGTCTTAATGTTTATCTTGGGGATCCTTGGATCCTCCACCAAAACCCGGTGCTGGATTCTCTCATACGCCTTTAAGATGGTGCCCTTCTCAGGACTGGTGCGAGACCCTTGAGGTGAGCGCAGCACAGCAGTTTCACCAGCGTGTACATCAGCCTGTTGTGCTGAGCACTAATGTCTTGTTGTGCTAGTGCGTAGCGCTTGGCCATCTTCACCCTCTGCACAACAGCTGCCTCCGCGAGGTCATCCCTCTTAAGTGTGGCAGTAGAGGGTGTTGCCCCAGTGTGTCCTGTACAGCTGGTTGAACTGCTGTGGCTGCTTGTCAAGTTCATCCACCACGTTCCACACCTCAAGGACCCTGTTCCTCTGCTCCTTTGTGAGAGACAGCTTGCCCTCTGTCAGGCCAATCTCCAGCAGCACGGAGCAGAAGTTCTCCAGCTTCTGAAACCCTGGCAGAGGCTTCTGGCTGCAGGCATCCTCCTGTAGAGAGAGAGAGCGAATACAAATGTGGTAAGTTAAAATGAGGACAGTTTTGTTTGTTTTGTTTTGCATTAATAAATATATTGTATTTCATTCTAGCAGACACACACAGCTACTCACAAAGGCTGGAGGGTGAACTGCTGACGTCTCGTTGCTGGTGAGGCTGATGTGGTGCGGGACGGCGTCCAGCCCATCGTCACGTGCCGTCTCTGTGTCGCTCTGGTACGCCTCGTCAGCCTCTTCTGAATCATCGGGCTGAACCACCTCCTCTTCTGGACCAGGTCCATCGCTGGCAATGTCCTGCAGGGAGAAGGGCCCAGACTCCCCCGTGCTCTCGCTGAAAAGGTACTCCAGCCCGAGCAACTCATCAGAAGGCACATCAGCAGGGGCTCTGAAGTTCTCCTTTGGCAGAAACTTGTGGAATTCCTCTAAAGGCTGTTGCTTCCACGCAGACCTTTGTTAAAGGCCACGTCCACGGTGTTGAATTTTGTGGTGCGTGCCACCCTATACATCGGCATGCCAGGTGGATCCTGGAGGCACTCCAGGCTTTGCTGCTGCGCCATCCACATCTGATCAATGGCTCCTATGAACACACACACACACACACACACACACACACACAGTTTTATTGTCGCTTTGTATGCTACTCTATCCATACCGATGTTATGTAAACTTTTTTTATGGGGTGTTTCATACCGGGTGATTTGAAGAGGCTCACTCCACTCTCGTCCAGTCCAGCGGGACCTTTCAGCTCCTCAATGGCCTGGTGAATGAGGCGGAATACCTCCTGAGGGCCGATTGTGAGTCTCCTCACGTGGTGTCTCATCTGATCCCTTGTCAGGTGACTCCGCACCACATCCTCATCAGAGAGAGAGCCCAGCCTCGCCTGGTCTCTGGACCTGACGACCTCGATGAGCAGCTCCAGATCTCCCCGGTTGTAGGCCAGCACCGCCCCAGCTAGCGCAGACTTAAACGCTGCGTATTAGGAATGGGAGTCTGTGCGGATGGCCGCGTCGAACCGGTGAATCCAATGGAAGCTGTCCAGACGCATGACCATCCCACCGTCCACCCAAGGCTGGAACCGACGTTGGCCCCTGCACACGGCAACACCCGCAGTCCACGTAGAGGATTTTGGGTACCGGCTCATTGGCGAGTTTGAACCTCCACTCCACAGCACATCGCCCCCAGCATCGCTGTGGACTCCTCGCAGGTGAGTACGAACGTCACTATTTGGCAGTGCTGGTTTCCAATGCTTGTGAACCACTCTGCCGAGCCTTTACCCTCCCCAGACAGCTTCTTCACCACCTAAACAGCAGGACAAATTTACACACAGGTCACAGTTTTAGTGATGTTGAAATATGTAGTATAGTGTTTTGTAGTGTACAGCAGTGGTCCCCAACCACCGGGCCACGGCCCGGTACCGGTCCGTGAGGCATTTGTTACCGGGCCGCACAGAAAGAATAAATTATTTATATCAATTCCGCTGTATTAATTATTAGCGTCTGAAAGGTGTTTTATTTTGAAAAAAGACCGGATTTTCCCAGACGTCACATTCGCCTGTGCCTTTTGTCACGTCAAGACGCTTCTCGTTCAAGTGATACGTCACTCAAATAAGCCCACAAACTTAAACTAGCGAAAATTAGTAAAAAAAACAAACATCTTTGGAGAGCTTCTTTGCAAAGGTGAAAAGGCCAACTAAGGAGCCAGAAGAGGAGCCTACGACCTCAAAAAAAGAAAGCTTCTTTCAACAGACAATACCTGGAGTCATACTTAAAATACGGGTTTATCGCAACAGGTGATTCTCACGCACCAATTCTGCTCTGTTTAATATGTGGCGACAAGCTAGCACCAATGAAGCCTTTAAAACTGCTTCGGCACATGGAGACCAAGCACTGATTCAGAGTTTTGGTGAGTTGTATTTTTCATGCACTTAACGTTCGTAATACAATGGTGTTGGCAGCAAATTGACTCCACCTAACGTTAATGTTAGTTTTTGTGTATGAGCAGACCGGGCTTCATTCTATCAAATTCGCGGTTGCCTCACGGGTGCAATTGAATGATTCACATCAATATGAATGGATGACGTGTAAAATGACACCTTGAAGCCGGTCCGTGAAAAAAATCCGTACATTAAACCGGTCCGTGGTGCAAAAAAGGTTGGGGACCCCTGGTGTACAGTATGGCACTATGTTTTGATTTACATACTTTTTTGGTAGAATCCATTTTCAGCACAGTGCCAAAAGTGGAGAGGATCTGGGCAGGGTAGTCCTGTACATTGCTGGCCTCTGCCATCAGGAAAGCGTGACGCAAGAGCCACGCAGAGGGAAGCTCTCTTTGAGGAGGTGGAGGCTTGAAAGTGTGCCTTATTGCCGAGACGGTCTCGCTGGGTGCAGTTACAGCCACGAGGAGAGTGGTGTACAGGTCCACACATTCGAGGTATTCCTCTACGTGGTTCTCCTGCGCCTGCCGCCACACTTTGATCATGGTGTTACCTTGGTGTTACCTTGGTTACACTACCTTCTTGTCCACACCACGCCTGTAAGTAGATTCACAATCAATACATTGAGTTTTTTTTTTTTGTGTTTTTTTGTTGTAGTTGTTGTTTTTTGTGGTCTTTAAAGTTTGTCATTATGTTCAGTGTACTCACTTGCTGGTGGGGATGCCAGGGAACTTTGCTTGATGAGCCTCGCTCAGTTGGGAAATAATGGCAGGATCCCACGCAAGCGAGCGGACCCAGTTTGCCTCCTCCCTCTCTGCTCCTGCCTGCCTTTAGGCACGGTCCGCAGCACAGCACCTCGGTAAGCAGGGAGTCACAGATGTGACGTACCTGAAGTCGCTATGGGGAGAGAATCAAGGCATTCCAAAGCAAGAAAACTATTATTTTGGCATGTTTACATACATAGTAATAAATATTAAACTGTAATGTAATAACTTAACACAGGTGAAGTGAGTTTATACCCGGGGGTGGTAGCCGGACTTGTATAGGTGAACGGTGCGTCCTGCTCCAGGACACTTGTCACCCCGAGGACACTTTAGGGAGTACTTCCACACCCCAAGCGGGCGCCACACAAACACACGACTCCTAAAAAAGAGCTGTGCTGTTGGCAGACCACCAGTCACGTAGCCAGGAGATTCTGGTGCGTAAAACCACATGCAGTCTGACTTCATCAACCGCCGCCCCTTGAGCTGACCAGTGATGTCCTTGTACGTGTGTACTGGGGTGAACAGCCCTCTTTCTACGTTCTCTTTCAGCCAGGACACGTCCGCAGATGGGATGCCATTGGGGTCTTCCGAAAGACGCACCGAACCCTCTAGCTCCACCTGGAACACACATATAAATGTATTACAAGAGGTGGTTATTATTGTGTCCCAGGTTATGTTAAAACATACAACCAATTTACAGAAAAACCTGTCAAACTAATTGTTCTCATTTACACTGCTTGTCAATCATGTGAGGATCGCTTACAGGTGAATCAGTCTGAGGCGACTCCATTGGATAGTCATGACCCTGTGCTGTGGACGGGGACTCGGGCTGCGTGTAGCAGCGGACCGTGGTGACCTCAGGCTGCTTGTCCTTGGACGAGTGCCTCGACTTCTGCTTGGGGTGCACAGCAGCGGTGACCTCAGGTTGCCTTGGCCTGGACAGCAGTGGCGTCAGGTTGCCTGGGCTGGACAGAGGTGGCCTCAGGTTGCCTTGGCCTGGACAGCAGTGGCCTCAGGTTGCCTTGGCCTGGACAGCGGTGGCCTCAGGCTGCTTGTCCTTTGACGAGTGCTTGTGCCTGCGCTTGGGGTGCACAGCAGTGGTGGCCTCGGGCTGCATGGCCTCAGCTCTGGGCTGAGACTGACTGCTGGACCGAATCTGAGAATTTACCAAAGAAAGTACTTTGTATTTTGAATTAATAATAAATAAAAGTTTGATGCTTTAATAAGCTTTGTATCTCACTTACCTTCCACACACTGGCTTGCAGCTAGCAGTTCGGTGTCATCACCAGGCCATGGCAGTTCACACTTGAAGTTCTGTGAGGGGGTGCTTGCCTGGGGTCGGGGTTGCTGGACAACAAATGTAATGCAATTATCTGAATTTTGAAACATTCCAGTTTTTAAATACCAAAGGCAAACAAACACATTAAGCCAAAGAGATATAAACAAATCACTAATTTTAACAGTGCTCATTTACTGTGCTATTCTGCTCTGATACCCTGATTCATAAACACTTACTTGCTCCTTGTCAGTAATGTATTTCCTGAACCGCTTCATTTGCACACTTGTAATGTGGGTCACTGGCATGTGCAGCCATCTCGTCACAGAACTGTGTGCCCTCTGTATAGCTTCCCTCTGCTGAGAGCTATATATCTCTGGCCTGTTCTTCACAGCGAGGTACTGGCTGTACAGCTCCCACATCTCCAAAAAGGTGCTGTTTCCTAAGCCCCTCTGACCGTAAATACAGCGGTCAATATTGACCTCGAGGTGACATGCCACTCGTGGGAAGCTGTGAGCGTACTCAGTGAGGAAATCTTTCACCCACTGGTTCCCTATCTCTGCCTTTCTCTGTGGGTTGGTCAGCTCAGCCCTGTATTTGTCTTGTAGGCTGCAATCACATACATCGACTTAGTACTATCATCACTAGATATCATTGCAATCAAAGACACTTTGCAAACATGAATAGCAAACAGCCAAACTGGTACTTTAAAATGCTAAGCCTAAAATGGTATGAAATATATATTTGACTTACTACTTCATGTAGCCCACATCATTTTCCACAAGCCAGTGAAATGGTGCATACAGGTCCTGGCCAGATTGCACCACCAGCTTCCCCAGGCACAGTTGACGCGATGGCCTGGGGATGCCCTCTGCTTGCAGGAGCATCTCTGTGTGCGTCAGAGCAGTGGCCTGGCTCAGCAGCTCCTGCGGAGGCTTGGGGAACACCATCCTCTTCTCCCGATAGTGACGGGACTCTTGAGACGCCACCAGTGCAGCCTGTTGCCGATTTTCAGGGGCATCTGGGTTGACAACGCGGATAACTGGGCTTGCCATATTCAACACTGTAAAACACTAATACAGTTACGCCCCAACATCATTAGTATTGCTATAATAATAAGCGAATTACGAATATAACAATGAACGCCAACAGTAACTGCGTAATTAGGTAATCGGGGTCGCCGAAATGACTTGACTGCACAACATTATTCAGTGTTGTATAATTATATATCTGTTGTCCAACAAAAAACAGCATCCAAGCTCCTATCCGAGTTCCACCGTGTAATGCCACTAATCAAGTAAACCTGATAGGGCCGGGCTGTAGTGGGGACCTGATCACAATAAAAGGTATAAGAAAAGACACGTTTTGATTTGTTACAAGACAAAGTATATAGTTAAGTACACAGACTACACTTGTTGTACCTGGAATCATGCTTGGAAAAAAATTGTGGATACCTTCCAGGCTGTTGCTTCCACGCAGACATTTTTGAAAGGGCACGTCCATGCTGCCGAATTTAGTGATGCGTGCCACCCTATACATTTGCATGCCAGGTGGATCCTGGATGCACTCCAGGTGTCGCTGCTGCGCTGTCCACATCTGATCAATGGCTCCTATGAACACACACACACACACAGTGTTTTATTTTCACTTTGTATGCTACACTATCCATATCGATGTTGTGTAAACTTATTTATGAGGGGTTTCATACCAGGTGTTTTGAAGAGGCTCACTCCACTGTATTCCAGCCCAGCGGGACCTTTCAGCTCCTCAATGGCCTGGTGAATGAGGCGGAATGTCCACGTGAGCCTCCTCACGTGGTGTCTCGTTTGATCCCTGGATATGTGATGGCGCACCACATCCTCATCGGAGTGTGTCCAGCGTTGCCAGGTCTCTGGCTCTGATGGCCTTGATGAGCAGCTCCAGGTCTTCGCGGTTGTAGGCCAGCACTGCCACAAGCTATAATTTAGTTATAATACGACTCCCCACCCAGCGGAGAAAAGTGGTATTACAGCATAACTGAAACTCACGGCAAACTTATACCCAAAACTTTAGACTCCCAAGGCCAACCATTCTCTCCAACAGCGCTGAAGTCTGACTACGTTCCCCCCATGCAGTAAGAAGCTATGATACCGCAAGTGACCACACACAATCATAACATAGCAAATATTATTGCACATTACTTTAATTAAGCAGGAGACACCCCCACTGAAAAGAGGTTTGCAATGAGCCAGTACACAGTCAAGTCAATTTATTTATAAAGCACATTTAAAAACAACTGATGTTGACCAAAGTGCTGTACAATTAAACAAGCGCTATCAGAGATTTCTGACCTCCAGCAAGGCGGTACACAAATCCGGATCCAGATCCGGATCATCCTGAAATTTTAATGGGGCTGTCCCAGGACCGATATGGAATTTCAGAAAGATCCGCCCAGTAGTTTCTGAGAAATCTTGTCCACAGACAGACAAACGGACAAATAAATAAATAAATTAACGGACCCGATCGCATAACCTCCTTGCTGGAGGTAAAAATAAGAAAACAAAAGCAAAACACTCAACGAAGCATCTATATACACAGAGTGCAAATATACAAATTACAGAACACCCATTTGATTACAGAACACACTTGGAATAACAGAATAGTAAGCACTGAAAAGCTTGCTAGCGAACTAACGGCTGTCTTCTGATAACATAGATGGAAACATCGGTCTATCTCCAACAAATTCACTGCAACAGCAAAGACTCATGATGTATAAAATGCTCATGTTACCTGGTAAACATGATCTTTTCATAAATCTTTGGTCTATAAAGGCTTTTAAACAAAAACTTAATATCAAACCTCTAAAGTCTGCAAAATTAATGTAATTCTGCTACAGCTGCTAAATTACAATTATGTTGGTCAATATTGAAATAACAATTGAAGCATAACATTCAGTGTTTCCCCTAGGATTCATTTTACAGCAAATAAGGGTTCTACGAAGCAGATCTGAGCCAGTGGTACTGGAACCTAAATGCTATTATTTAACAGAACTGTATTAGTAGCATCAATACTAGGGGTGTAAATCTCTCATGAAAAAGACAATCCGAATCGTATCTCAATACATGGGCACGATACGATAAAAGAAAAGATAAATGTTGATTAAAAAAAACCGATTCAGTACGATTCGATGCAGTTCAATGATTGAAAACACAGAGTTGACAGGAAACAATGGAACCTTATTCTCAAACTTTTTTTAAAGTGTCGTCTTAAATATCTTCTTACCAACTTTGAAAGACCACCGGTACAGAGATGGAGGTACTGTTACAGAATGTAGATGTGTCCATTCTATTCCACTATGGCTATATCCACAGGTTTGAGTTTAGTGCTTATTTATTCATTCACTGCCATTTGCAGTGTTCATACAGTGCTTTTATTTATGTTAGGACATCACGATGGCTCGGTCTCGGAATCATGCCTATAAATGTTTAACATAATTGTTAATGATACAAATATTCTCCTCTTTATTATAATTATTGAAATCCGAGGATGTCTGTAGTATCACGCAATCAACAACGATTTAACGTCCTTGGCTGAAGTAGCTAGCTAGCATAGCATTGGCCATTGAAATGCATAGCGTAACTAGCATAGCATTGGCCATTGAAATGAATAGCGTAGCTAGCATAGCATTGGCCTTTGAAATGAATGGGAGTTGTAATCTGTCATTCTCTCCAGGTAGATAATACCTCCATGAACCTCGGGACGTTATTTGCGAGAATACAGCCTGATTGGTTTATGCTATGCCGGCTTGGCCAATTAAAGGCTGTCATTGTTCTGACTGAGATAAAATGCAACAGGTCAGTGAGTGTTTTGTGTGGCCAAAAACCGGTTTATGTCATTTTAATACCGATACGGGACTTCACGCTTGTATGTAGTAGTATCTCACAGGCTAAAAACGGATATTGATATGTATCAGTTATTTTTTACACCCCTTATCAATACTTTTTTTTCATATTATTATATTATAAAACATTGACCTATAATTTGTCTTCTTTACTCATGTTATTTAAAAATTAGCTATAGTCAATGTGTGTTTTGTTCCAATTCAGTTGAAAAGATAAGTACCGTAGGCTTACAATGATGTAGGCCTACACTAATTAATGGTGCACTACAAAACTAAACTAAAAAAATTTAAAAAAAAAGACTGGTTTGGGTTATAATTTTTTTTTTGCAATTATGGCTGTTGGTTATTCATGTTTGCAAAGTGTCTTTGATTTCACACCCACAAAGGAAGGGAGAGATAGGGAACCGGTGGGGGAAGGATTTCCTCACAAAGTACACACACAGCTTCCCACAAGCCTCAATTCACCTCGAGGTCAATGTTGACCACTGTATTTACGGTCAGAGGGGCTTTGAAAACAACAACTTCTTGGAAATGTGGGAGCACATTACAAGTGTGCAAATGAAGCGGTTCAGGAAATACATTACTGAGAAGGAGCAAGTAAGTGTTTATGAATCAGGGTATCAGAGCAGAATAGCCCAGTAAATGAACACTGTTAAAAATAGTGATTGTTTAAATCTCTTTGGCTTAATGTGTTTGTTTGCCTTGCGGGGTTCTGTCGACAGGTAACGGTACCGCTACTCGAGATCGTACTACTTTTAAATTGTGGATTTTACTGTAATATATTGTGTTAAATGGGTTGAATTATACGACACTGAATAACTAATTTGTGCAGTCAAGTCGTTTCGGCGAGCCCAATTACCTAATTACGCAGTTACTGTTAGCGTGCATTATTATATTCGTAATTCGCTTATTATTATAGCAATACTATTGATGTTGCGTTCATTACTATATTCGTAATTCGTTTATTATTATAGCAATACTAATGATGTTTGGGCGTTACTGTATTAGTGTTTTACAGTGTTGAATATGGCAAGCCCAGTTATCCGCGTTGTCAACCCAGATGCCCCTGAAAATCGGCAACAGGCTGCACTGGTGGCGTCTCAAGAGTCCCGTCACTATCGGGAGAAGAGGATGGTGTTCCCCAAGCCTCCGCAGGAGCTGCTGAGCCAGGCCACTGCTCTGACGCACACAGAGATGCTCCTGCAAGCAGAGGGCATCCCCAGGCCATTTCGTCAACTGTGCCTGGGGAAGCTGGTGGTGCCATGTGGCCAGTACCTGAATGCATCATTCCACTGGCTTGTGGAAAACGATGTGGGCTACATGAAGTAGTAAGTATAAATATATATTTCATACCATTTTAGGCTTAGCATTTTAGAGTACCAGTTTGGCTGTTTGCTATTCATGTTTGCAAAGTGTCTTTGATTGCAATGATATCTAGTGATGACAGTACTAAGTCGATGTATGTGATCGCAGCCTACTAGACAAATACAGGGCTGAGCTGACCAACCCACAGAGAAAGGCAGAGATGGGGAACCAGTGGGTGAAAGATTTCCTCACTGAGTACGCTCACAGCTTCCCACGAGTGGCATGTCACCTCGAGGTCAATATTGACCGCTGTATTTACGGTCAGAGGGGCTTAGGAAACAGCACCTTCTTGGAGATGTGGGAGCTGTACAGCCAGTACCTCGCTGTGAAGAACAGGCCAGAGCTATATAGCTCTCAGCAGAGGGAAGCTTTACAGAGGGCACACAGTTCTGTGACGAGGTGGCTGCACATGCCAGTGACCCACATTACAAATGTGCAAATGAAGCGGTTCAGGAAATACATTACTGACAAGGAGCAAGTAAGTGTTTATGAATCAGGGTATCAGAGCAGAATAGCACAGTAAATGAACACTGTTAAAAATAGTGATTGTTTTAATCTCTTTGGCTTAATGTGTTTGTTTGCCTTGCGGGGTTCTGTCGACAGGTAACGGTACCGCTACTTGAGATCGTAGTACTTTTAAATTGTGGATTTTACTGTAATATATTGTGTTAAATGGGTTGAATTATACAACACTGAATAACTAATTTGTGCAGTCAAGTCGTTTCGGTGACCCCAATTACCTAATTACGCAGTTAATGTTAGCGTTCATTATTATATTCGTAATTCGCTTATTATTATAGCAATACTATTGATGTTGCGTTCATCATTATATTCGTAATTCGTTTATTATTATAGCAATACTTATGATGTTTGGGCGTTACTGTATTAGTGTTTTACAGTTTTGAATATGGCAAGCCCAGTTATCCGCGTTGTCAACCCAGATACCCCTGAAAATCGGCAACAGGCTGCACTGGTGGCGTCTCAAGAGTCACGTCACTATCGGGAGAAGAGGATGGTGTTCCCCAAGCCTCCGCAGGAGCTGCTGAGCCAGGCCACTGCTCTGACGCACGCAGAGATGCTCCTGCAAGCAGAGGGCATCCCCAGGCCATTTCGTCAACTGTGCCTGGGGAAGCTGGTGGTGCCATTTGGCCAGTACCTGAATGCATCATTCCACTGGCTTGTGGAAAACGATGTGGGCTACATGAAGTAGTAAGTATAATATATATTTCATACCAATTTAGGCTTAGCATTTTAAAGTACCAGTTTGGCTGTTTGCTATTCAGGTTTGCATGCAATGATAGTACTACATCGATGTATGTGATCGCAGCCTACTAGACAAACACAGGGCTGAGCTGCCGAACCCACAGAGGAAGGCAGAGCTAGGGAACCAGTGGGTGAAGGATTTACTCACTGAGTACGCTCAGAGCTTCCCACAAGTGGCATGTCACCTCGAGGCCAATGTTGACCGGTGTATTTATGGTCAGAGGGGCTTCGAGAACAGCACCTTTTTGGAGATGTGGGAGTTGTATAGCCAGTACCTCGCGATGAAGAACAGGACAGAGCTTTATCATTCTGAGCAGAGGGAAGCTATAACAAGGGCTCACAGTTCTGTAAAGAGATGGCCGCACACGCCAGTGACCCACATCACAAGTGTGCAAATTAAGCGTTTCAGGAAGTACATCACTGATAAGGAGCAAGTAAGTGTATATGAACCAGGGTATCAGAGCAGAATGTGCATTGTTAAAATTGGTGATTGTTTAAATCTCTTTGGCTTAATGAGTTTGTTTGCCTTTGGTTATTCAAAACTGGTATGTTACAAAATTCAGATAATTGCATTACATTTGTTGTCCAGCGTCTGTGGGAAGACCCCAATGGCATCCCATCTGCCGACGTGTCCTGGCTCAAAGAGGATGCCGACAGAGGGCTGTTCACCCCAGTCCACACCTACAAAGACATCAGCGGTCAGCTCAAGAGGCGACGGGTGATGAAGAGTGACCACATGTGGTTTTACCCTCCGGAAGCTCTGGGATACGTGACTGGCGGTCTGCCGACGGCCCAGCTCTTTTTTTAGGAGTCGAGTGTTTGTGTGGCGCCCGCTTGGGGTGTGGAAGTACTCCCTAAAGTGTCCTCGGGGTGACAAGTGTCCTGGTGCAGAAAGCAACGCACACCTATACAAGTCCGGCTACCACCCCTGGGTATAAACTCCCTTCACCGGTGTTAAGAGTTATTACATTACAGTTTAATATTTATTCCTATGTATGTAACCATGCCAAAATAATAGTTTTCTTGCTTTTGAATGCTTTGATTCTCTCCCCATTTGTACTTCAGGTACGCCACATCTGTGACGTGTCCAGCTGGTACTCCATGCTTACAGAGTTGCTGTGCTGCGGACCGTGCCTAAAGGCAGGCAGGAGCAGAGAGGGAGGAGGCAAAATGGGTCGCTCGCTTGCGTGGGATCCTGCCATTATTTCCCAACTGAGCGTGGCTCATCAAGCCAAGTTCCCTGCCATCCTCACCAGCAAGTGAGTACACTGAACATAATGACAAACTTAAAAAAAAAAAACACAAAAATAAAAACCTCAATGTATCAAATGCGAATCTACTTACAGGCGTGGCGTGGACAAGGTTGTGCGCCTTCTGCGGGAACGGACCGAAGGGAACACCATGATCAAGGTGTGGCGGCAGGTACAGGAGAACCACGTAGAGGAGTACCTTGAATGCGTGGACCTGTACACCAGCCTCCTCATGTCCGTAACCGCACCCGGCGGGATTGTCTCGGCGATAGGGCACGCTTTCAAGCCTCCGCCTCGTCAAAGAGAGCTTCCCTCTGCGTGGCTCTTGAGTCACGTTTTCCTGATGGCAGAGGCCAGCAACTTACAGGTCTACCGTGCCCAGATCCTCTCCACTTTTGGCACTGTTCTGAAAATGGATTCAACCAAGAAAGTATGTAAATCAAAACATAATGCCATACTGTAGGCTACAAAACACTACACTACATATTTCATCATCACTGAAACTGTGACCTGTGTGCAAATTTGTCCTGCTGTTTAGGTGGTGAAGGAACTGTCTGGGGAGGGTAAAGGCTCGGCAGCATCGGAAACGAGTTCTCCCAAATAGTGACGTTTGTGCTGACCTGCGAGGAGTCCACGGCGATGCTGAGGCCGATGTCCCGCGGAGTGACGGAGAGGTTCAGACTCGCCAATCAGCCGCTCCCCAAAATACTCTACGTGGACCGCGGGTGTTGCCGCGCGCAGGGGCCAACGTCGGTGGAGATTGTTCCAGCCTTGGGTGGATGGTAGGATGAACGTGCGTCTGGACATCTTCCACTGGATTCACCGGTTCGACGCGGCCATCCGCACAGACTCCCACGCCGCGTTTAAGTCTGCGCTAGCCGGGGCGGTGCTGGCCTACAACCGGGGAGATCTGGAGCTGCTCATCGAGGTCGTCAGGTCCAGAGACCAGGCGAGGCTGGGCCCTCTCTTCGACGAGGATGTGGTGCGGACTCACCTGCCGAGGGATCAGATGAGACACCACGTGAGGAGACTCACGATCGGACCTCAGGAGACGTTCCGCCTCATTCACCAGGCCATCAAGGAGCTGAAAGGTCCCGCTGGACTGGACGAGAGTGGAGTGAGCCTCTTCAAATTGCCTGGTATGAAACTCCCCATAAAAAAGTTTACACAACATCGGTATGGATAGAGTAGCATACAAAGCGACAATAAAACACTGTGTGTGTGTTTTTACAGATGCCATCGATCAGATGTGGATGGCGCAGAAGCGACACCTGGAGTGCCTCCAGGATCCACTTGGCATGCCAATGTACAGGGTGGCACGCACCACAAAATTCAACACCGTGGACGTGCCTTTTTACAAATGTCTGTGTGGAAGCAACAGCCTTGAGGGATTCCACAAGTTTCTGCCCAACAGGATTCCAGGTGAGTCTGTGTACTTGACTATATACTTTGTCTTGTAACAAATCAAAACGTCATGTCATTATTCTAATACCTTTTATTGTGACAATCAGGTTCCCACTGCGCAGCCCGGCCCTATCAGGTTTACCTGCTCAGTGGCATTGCGCGGTGGAACTCGGACAGGGGCTCGGACGCCGTGTTTGGTGGAAGAGGACGGCACAAAAGAACCTACTCCGCGCCGTTCATGCACCGCCTCAACACTCGCTGTCAGCAGCTGTTCGGGGAGACGGTGGAGGAGAACTTCGGTGCTCCTGCCGACGTGCAGTCTGACGAGTTGCTCGGGCTGGAGTACCTTTTCAGCCAGAGCACGGGGAGTCCGGGCCCTTCTCCCTGCAGGACATCGCCAACGACGGTCCCGGTCCGGAAGAGGTGGTGGTTCTGCCCGGGTAGCCCGACGACGAGGCGTACCAGACAGACGCGGAGACGTGCTGGACGCCGTCCCGCACCACATCAGCCTCACCAGCAGCGAGACGTCAGCCACTCACCCTCCAGCCTTTGTGAGTAGCCGTGCGTGTCTGCTAGAATGAAATACAGTGTATTTATTAATGCAAAACAAAACAAACAAAACTGTACACATTTTAACTTACCGCATTTGTAGGAGGATGCCTGCAGCCAGAAGCCTCTGCCAGGGTTTCAGAAGCTGGAGAACTTCTGCTCCGTGCTGCTGGAGATTGGCCTGACAGAGGGCAAGCTGTCTCTCACAATGGAGCAGAGGAACAGGGTCCTCGAGGCGTGGAACGAGGTGGACGAACTGGACAAGCAGCCACAGCAGTTCAACCAGCTGTACAGGACGCACTGGGGCAACACCCTCTACTGCCGCACCAAGAGGGATGACCTCGCCGAGGCTGCCGTCGTGAAATAAATAAATAAATACGACTTTACATAAGAAATATAAGAAACAAAATAGAAAATAAAATGAAGTGCAGGAATGTAACTGTTGTAATTGCAAGTTAAGCACTAGTCGAAGTGCCAGTTAGGACGGGAGGTGCTCTCTGAAGAGTTGGGTCTTCAAAAGCTTCTTTAAAAGGTAGAGAGGGACGCCCCTGCTCTGGTAGTGCTAGACAGTTCACTCCACCAACATGGAACAACAAATGAGAATAGTCTGGACTGCCATACTTGCAGACAGCAGTGCCATACGTCGCTCACTAGAAGAGCGCAGCAAAACATAGTATCCTTTTATAAAACAAGTGAATGTGTTACCTGGCCTAGAACTGTAAATATATATTTTCATATATCTTGTCACTGTAGTATATCTTGTCAGTATTGATGTACTATTGATCTGTCCTATTCATATACTGAAATATACGGGGATGCTGTTTTGCCTTTTTTGTTTTGTTCTGTGTTTTTTCCCCCCCCTTTCCCTTAGGTCTGTGTCATGTGAGATGTCAATTGTTGTTGTATATATACCCACATTATGCGTTAAGACAAGCCCCATATGTTAATGTTGAGCCTTATGCTGCAAACCGTTTGTCTGAGCATGGGCGACTTAGATGGGGTAGCGACAGGTGGCATGTACCACAAACATGGTGTGCCCTTCTGCAAACGTCTCGTACTACAAAATGCCAGGTCCATCGTCAGCGATTTCCTGAAGAGGTGATTCAGCCTGGTCAGCTCGATCCAGATGTGGCTGAAGAGGTGTACCAGAGCGACGAGAAGGCACATGACGATGTGCTGATGACCTTCGGCGCCACATCAAAATCAGCAGTAAGGAAAGCTCCACTGTTCACTGTTTGTGAGTAGCTGTGCGTCTTCTAGAATGAAATACAGTGGAATGATAATTTGTGTTTTTGCAAAAATCATGCTAACAAAAACATATGTACACATTTTAACTCACCTTATTCATAGAGCTTTTATTTTTTTCTCTTTCAACAGGAGGATGCCTGCAGTCCAAACCCTCCTTAAGGCTTTCAGAAGCTGGAAATCTTCTGCCCTGTGCTAGTGTAGACTGCCCTGACAAGAGGGCACGTTGTCACTTATGTCAGAGCAGAGGAACAGTGTCCTTGAAGTCTGGAATGCAGTGAAGGAGCACGACAAGCAGCCACAGCACTAGAACAGCTGTGCCCATTAAGGAAAGGTAGACAAGGCATATAAAAAGCAAAGCGCATCGTACCAAGAACAGGCAGTATGATGGAGAGTTGGTTGAAATAATATTGACAAATAAACTAAATTCTTGTTACAATTTTCATTTCTAATTTCTGGTTAATTAAGAGATATTAGGAGGCCACAGTGCAGGGAAAGCAGCTGGCATGGAGGTGAGGACATCAGTCTTAAGGTATAAATCGATGTTAAAAAAGGCCAAATTTTGTGGTCGGCGGCCGAACGCTTCTGACTCTAAATTCTCACTCTTGTCATTTTCTGAAACTTGGCAGCCCTGATTCAATCATTATTTCGTTATTGAACGTCGACATGATCAGATAGCAGTCAAGCTAGCAGATACATAAGCTATTGTTTACATTCAAACTTCCAGCAATACTGAGTCTGTAAAAGGATGCGACGTTTCTCACAGTCAAGTAATAAACACATGTATTTATGTACACTGAAAGATGTTTTGGGCTTTCTAAATACATACACATAGAAATGTTTTTATATTATGTCGAATGCACTACAACCGGAAATACCGCCGTTTTGGCCTAGCTAGTAAACCTTTCGACGCAACCTCGCATCAAATTCTAAACAATGGTTCCAGCCCGCAACCAGGAAAAAGTACACACAAGTTTGTCTAAATTTGACCGTTTACATAATTAGGTTTTTTTTTTTTTTTTTTTACCAAACAACGCCTATACTTAATGCATGGCATAGAGGGTAATATTGTTTTATAAGGTAGTAGGCGACAGCCCTAGGTGGAACCATGTCTGGGGTGGACGGAGCACCAGAGACGGCATTTGAGATGGCTAAGACGATTCATTTCAAACAAAACTCAGATGCTTTCACAAAGCAACAGATACATGACCTTAAGGTCAAGGAATCCCTAGAGGCTGACTAAAGTCGCTTACAACTAAATTAACGGACCCCTTGCTAGCATCTGATCATAGGCTTGGCTAGTATGCTGTTAGCTGTGCCAGTCACTCAAGGTCCGACTCAAAACTGGCCAGATCAACCCAAAATAAATGTATAATTAAGCAACTCATTACCATCTAAAATGCTGTGTAATGAACACCACTTCACCTACTTTCAACACTCCCTGTCCTTGCTGTAGAGTAGCAGGGACAGTAGACCATATGCAGTGTTGGGAAGGATACTTTCAAAACGTATTCCGTTACAGAATACAGAATACATGCCCAAAAATGTAATTTGTAACGTATTCCGATACATTAACTAATCTGAGTATTGTATTCTGAATACTTGGAATACTTCCACATTGAATTGCATTTTATAAGTGTAGGAATGCGGCCATCAAATCCTGCTTACTAAACAGGCCTATTCTGGTGTGTTCTACTGTTCCAACTGGCTGAATGGGTTGGGCCCAAGTCTCCCTGAAAGTGCAATTTTGTAATTATAATTTGCTGTAGAGGAACAAAGACTATAAGACCATGTTAACGCAAAAGAGGTTTTACTTGGTTAAAGTAGCCACAATTTTCCCTTTACAGTTTCTTTATTCTTTATTTTCTCAGATGTGAAATGACACACTAAAAACTGTCCATCAAAACAAAATGTAAGCTCAAACTGAATGAGATGATGGCAAAGAATATCATTTTTTTAAACTATGCAATCAAATATCATTTTGCCCACATGAAACAATGTTAAACTCAAAAACCAATATTACTTAAGTTTATTTTGAATTAGCCAAGGGAAGCTGTAGTTTTACTGGTCACCGGGGCTACTAAATCAGCACATAGGAGAATGTAAAGGGGCACATCTGGCTGATACAACTATGTTATATAGCAAGATGACCAGTTAAACTAGCAGATGACTACCCTGGGCGAATTCAAAAATAAACTTACTTTTAGATGCTTTTTCAAGTTGGAGGTGGAGTCTTTCGAAGCCGAAAGGAGGTTGCACAGTTATATTCCGTCCTCCCTTCTCTTGCTTTAACATGAAATGCTTATTAAATGTCCAGGATAGAAACGCATTCCTGCCCTGGCTCTCTTATGCCGGCTCTGGCACCGGCTCCTCTTCAGTCTCCATTAGCAGACTGATCACGCAAATAACATTTTCATTCGTTTTCATGTTGGGGCTTCTGGGAAATGCATAAAGTTGCCTTATTTTATTTAGAGAGTGAATACAATCGTGAAATAAAGAACCGTCATGTATTCCATTGATTTCAACAATGTAACTGTATTCTGAATACCATCGATTTAAATTGTAACTGTAACGGAATACAGTTACTCGTAATTTGTATTCTAAATACGTAACGCCGGTACATGTATTCTGTTACTCCCCAACACTGACCATATGTTATATATATATATATATATATATTATGTTGTAAAATGTAGCCAAACACACCATATGAACGGAATTAATGTCGACAACGTTCTATTGACAATTAAAAAAAAATGTGCCAATGAATTAAATTATACACACACTTTACATTTAGATGGCTTAATGTGCGATTGAGGCAGACATCATGGCGGTTATAATACTAGCTAGCTAGACTACCTGCACATAGCACTAGTTCAAAATGAGCTTAATCACAGTAAAAACCACAAAAACGCAATGAAACTCGATATCATGAAAGGACTTACTACCCAATATCAACGTAAACATTTGACAACGGATTATAAAAACCGTTCTTACCTTTTCATCGATGCACTGTAACACTTGACATGAGTTCTGGAACAAAGTGTTGCTAGAACCAAAAACGCCATGTGGCCATGCACACAACGGATGGAAAACCCCATTCAAACAAAAAGTGAAACGTAACACTGTAGGCCTAAAAATAATAAGAAATTTTAAAAAAAACTGTAGCATCTGTAAAAATCGGTAATGGTTTCCTTGCAATGCAAGAACACATGGCCAGACATGGAAGCATGCATGCATTAGCCTACATGATCGCCACGTGCACTGACTCCTCACACAGACAGTCAGACGACAAACGTTCTTTACTGACAAAACCAATGAATTCTTCATTCGTTAACATGAGTAATTTTTCCACATTCTTATACAGTAGGAGGTCGTTACAAAAAGAACAGTATGGTGAGATGTTCCGTCTACTACACAGACCTCACTGAGAATCAAATTGTCTCTTCAGGAACATTTAAGGAATATTTTTACCCGAATAGGTAGACTTAACAATTTGCTAAACTATTCTAAACAATTCTTCCCATACCCACTAGCCTACATAACGAACTCATCATCATCATCATACAACGAAGCAAATCAAAATATATGTAAAGCATAGCCTACTTGAGTTTTCCTTATCAGCTACGGGAAAAATATAAGTGATTTAAGAGAACGAAAGAGACTAAAATCCTAACTGAAGTTTAGCATTTTCAGCATTAAAATCCTAACTGAAGTTTCGCATTTTCAGTGCCCTACCTCTGAGTATAGGAATTGTGGAACTTGTCTTCCAGGAGAGATAGGAGAAAGAAGCAGTCATTATTGGCGTTCATTTCCATTCCAACGATTTCTGAAAAAAATAGTTATAGGCATGCTTGTTTGACAACGCAGTTTCAAACAGCTGAAATGATTGGCCTTGGCACACCTTAACACCATGTAACCCAAATGTTGTTGTTTTTTTTTTTTTTACCAAAGTAAATTAGCAAAAACACGCCACAGTGCACAAAAGGGCACTCTTAGTCTGAAAGTCCATCTATTGATTCTTTTTTTCTGACAGCATACTATGTAGTGTCCTCCAATAAGTCACTTCATATAGACGCCGTCGGAGTTTTCAATAGTTCCATATGTTTTAATAACAGAAATATAAATTATAAAGTTGACGATATAACTAAAACAGATATGTTAACTGATAGAATCAACAGAATCAATTGAAAAACCTGATAGCGTCTCCAAAGCTCCAATATTCCAAACGACAGGTTCCACGAAAATAAAATGTCCAAATGCCCTAGCCTAGTGGTTATTCACATCTTAAATTAACACAGGTGAGGCGGTACTAATCAACATGCCAGGTGTCAGTAATTAGCTCTGCCAGTAGGGTGGCTCAACCTTCAATTAAAAGAAATCCAACAAATGTACAATTGGCTCCTACACAGGGCCCCCCGGTACTGGTGACTTTGCAAGGTGTGAGACTTGTGAATGACGAGCACTTAAAGAGCCATTATTCAAACTAAGGTGTGCCCCTCCCCCCCTTAGATATTTTCAGTGCCCATGATGTGCAGACAGTCATGGTGCGGTTGCAGCCTGGCCATGCACATCACTGGTGGGAAGTGTGTGTGTGTGTGTGAGCGCCTGTGTGTGTGTGTGTGCGTGTGTGTGCGTAAGGTGGCCAGGCTCTGTGTTGGACTGCAACTACCCTTAGCCCCTCATCCCCCATATTGAGAACATTTTCATTTGGTTTTTAACTGTCAGAAGTAAGATCATATGGATGTGTTCTTTTACCTGCCTAGCCCATGAGCCGCTTGTGCCATTGCTGCATAATTTCTACTCTATCTAACAGTGCTACGTAAGCAGCATCCAGGAGCACGTTCAACCCAAACAAAACGTACCAAAGATTTTTCTATCAACTTTTTATTGGTATCTTGCTTTTGTAAAGGACTTTGGTTTGTTCTATTGTGTTCAGTGCCATTTTAATACGGAATGGTTGAGCTGCATGATGCCTGCTGCTTTGCTTAAGGGCTGTTGCCTTTGATGGGCCTGTATTGGATGCATGTTGGATGTCTATCAATAAAGACATGTTACGCTGTAAAATAAGCGTGCGTTTTAGATGACAAACAGCATTGTGCTCTTCATATGGATCATATGCAAAAAAAAAATTAGCCTGTATCTTTATGGCCTAGCTGGTTTGCTGTGGAGTTGACCAGAGGATAAAATAAGGTGTTTATGAGCTGAAAGCAGAATGTAAATGTTTCTTATTCATAGCTTTAGGATACTTCTCAGTGTTGGAAACATGGTGCACCTTGTCCCACATTTGGTCTGCTTGCAGCTCTTCCCCCCTGGGGAGGACGGGACCCAAGTCAAGACCCCAGTCTGTGGTCCAGTCCAGCACACAGGCAGTTGTCAGCCAGCCCATTACAACACATATCAAAAATAATATGGAAGTAGGAGCTTGTGTTGTGTGTGTGTGTGTGTGTGTGTGTGTGTGTGTGTGTGTGTGTGTGTGTGTGTGTTCTCACAGAAAGAATGTCCCCCACCCACTCCTCTTCTGTACTAGACTGAAGCGGCACAATTAAGAGGCAGGAACAGCATGGTATTAGGTCCCTCTAGTGGTTGAATACAGAAAAGTGTTGTTTGGTTTGTAATAGAATATAAATATTTATTTGAACTTATTTATGAGTCATCCATAATACAATTGTTTTTCTGATGGATTGTTTTGATTCAAATTGATATTCATTAAAGTAATACAATCTCCATTCAAACTTGCACAATGTCATCCAAATGATCCTTGCTTTGAGGGGTTTTACTGAGGGAGTGTGGCCTATCAGGGGTGAGTGATTGTTTTTCTTCTAAAACTAAATTGTCACTACTGATCCTTTAAACTCAAGGATACTTTAGTCTCTTTGCTTGTCAGTAAGGATGATTGGCTTTAAAACACACACACACACACACACACACACACACATACACAGAGACACACACACACACATAGACACACACACACACACATACACAGAGACACACACACACACACACACACACACACACACACATAGACATAGACACAGTATATCTCATTCAGGAACTTAGCGCTGTGTCTTTGAGATTGTTACAATGTTGAGATGAGAGCACGGCTGGTAGGGGTTATGTTGGCTGCTCCCGTATGGAGATGGTCGCTCCCGTATGGAGATGGTCGCTCCTTGTGCTCTTGAGTCTGAGGTCAGTGTGCGGTCATGGAAGGGTAGTGTGAACACAGGCGTGACACTTCACACAGGCATGTTCTGTGGAGGAAGGAGGCTATCTGGGGACGGGGAAGGAGTGTAAATGCTATCACAGAACTTCTCACATAATCCATATGAATGCAAATTAGTCAGTTATGGGTTCTTACTGAGACATAGACAGAGTACATATGAGGGATATGGGTAACACAGTAAGATGATACAAAATTATGTAAGCACTACTTCTGACACAACAGGAAAACATCAATATTCAGGTCCATCAGAGGTGTGTGGGGAGGTGAGCAAGGATAGGAGAATATTTTCCAAAAGTCTTAGGTTTTGTGGAAATGTGTTGGAAGAAGGTTCTACTGTGTCAGGCACAGCTGGTGCTTGTGTCTGTATAAGTGCTTCTGTGTGTCAGTGCGAGGTCAGTTGATTTCGTCGTCGTCACTGGCCAGGTCGTCCAGTGCCTTGTCGCGCCGCTCAGCATGCTGGGAGCTTTGCCTCGTCAGCTCGGCTTCACTCTCACGAAGCTCCGCCTCCAGGCGCTCTCGATGCCACGCCCTTCTGCTGCGCAAATGTTTCTTGGGAAACGGGTTGAACTCACCGAAGGCCACACTGCGCAACTTCCTGTCAGGGGGATAAGTGCAGACATGATTGTGTGAGTCAATAGCAGTCTCCCTGCCTATGTGCCTGTACCTGTGTAAGTATGTGTGTGTATAACTTCTTGTAGGTCAACACTGCACCCAAGACTACACCCACACACACACACATACACACATACACACACACACACAAGCCTGTGCTTGTTTGATGAGTGTGCATGTGTGACCTGGCATCAGTGATGGTCTTGGGAAAGAAGAAAAGATACTGGAAGATCTCACTGCTGTCCTGCATCTTTAGGATCTCTTCCTCCTTATACTTCAGCAGGGCCAGCGCATAGCGGAATATGACCTGACCACACACACACACACACACACACACACACACACACACACACACACACACACACACACACACACACACACACACACACACACACACACACACACACACACACACACACACACACACACACATAACATAATGGCAAAATTGAACAAACAAATCAATGCTTCATGGAAAAGATACTACGGTTGGATACTACGGTTCGACACAGTGCATTGCAATAAGGAGTTCCAATCAACTTATAATATTGCAAGTTGTTATAAATTATAACACAAAATAACCATTTCGTCCTGTTATGCCCTCTCCAATTACCAATTAGTGCACTGCAGTAATGTTCATGAATCAACTTAGTGACTTAGTGATCCCACAGTTCTCCTGTGCAACACACAATAAGGGAGCTTGACACAACCCCTTCCCTTTCCCAAGTACACATATAGACATGCACAAACACTCACACACATATGAGCGTGCGCTTATACACATGCACACACACACACCTTGCTACCCTCGTAGAGGAAGGCATCCCAGAG
>NC_137927.1:7563899-7576399 GCF_963457725.1 Sprattus sprattus | reverse complement strand
TTAAGGCAATCGTCAGGCCTCAGGCACTACACACTTATAATGACACACACTCACACCACATTTATATCTGGACATGCATGACATACCGCACACACAAACCAGAGCTACCAGTACACACAGCAGGCACGCAGTTACTGTTATCTTCTCAGACAGACAAAACACACACACTTGGACTCTTCATAGACATACAGTATATGACTCTAATTCATAGTTATAATTTTAAGGATTGGGTCTGCTCCACTTAGCTCAGTGTGTGTGTGTGTGTGTGTGTGTGTGTGTGTGTGTGTGTGTGTGTGTGTGTGTGTGTGTGTGTGTGTTGTGTGCATATGTTTTGATGTGTGTGTGCGTGTTTCTGTGTATGTGTGTTGTGTGTTTCTGTGTGTGTGTGTGTTGCTCTGACAGGAAACTGTCTGCAGACTGAAGGTATGATGAGCCATGCAACCTGTCTTTGATTTTCACACACACAAATACATATCATTTTTGTGCGCAGTGTGTGTGTGTGTGTTTTACCAGCAGTGTGTGTGTTTGTGTCTCCTCTCTGCGTCCTGTGTTGCCATCGTGTCAGCTGCAGCTGCTGCAACCAGTACATCATCAACTCATGACTAGCAGCCTGAAACACAAACACACACACACTTTTTTGTGAACTCTAAATGTACCCTCTTCAGCATTGACAGTTGACAGTAAAACATTCAAAGATCAAAACAACACCATTCTCTGCCTTTGATTTCAGCCTCAGTTTTCAATTTGACTTTCACTTGAAGCAACACATTACACACACACTGTACTTTGTAAGACAGAACAATTAAACCCTTAACATCTGTGAGCACTTTAAGGCCCTGTTTCCCAAATAGGAGGCTGGATACACAGTCTAATTTTCTGTGTCATGCACAAAGGCTACATTTCACATTCAGCACAGTATGGTGTATGATGTGTTTAGAATAACCCTTCCAGCCCTGCCCCAGCACTCGAATGTCCTTCCATTTATGTGTCGACTGAGTATATTTCAGCTTTCTGTAAAGACAGTAGTAGAAATGTATGTGTGTACATGTGTGTGTTTGTCCATATATACTAGTGTGCGCGTGCATGTGAAGAGGATGATGTTTAAATACAGGATGAAGGTGAGAGAGAGGGGTGCATGTGTGTGTGGGGGAGATAGATAAGTGTGCTTGTGTGTTTGTGTGAGTGTGTGAGAGAGGCAGAGTATGTTTGGGTGTGTGTGAGAGATAGAGTGTGTGTGTGTGTGTGTGCGACCGTGTGGGAGATAGAGTGGTGTGTGTGTGTGTGTACACTCACTTTGAGTATGAAGGTGCGTTGTGGTGTGTGTATGTTGAAGGTTCCCTGCTCTTCTTGCGGTTCCAGCGAGTAGCTGAAGGTGGCGCTGGAGAGTTCCACCTGTCCGAGGGGCGTGGCATCCTGCGGCGTGCGCCAGTACAACAGCAGACTCCGTCCATCGTCGTGGGAGAACCAACGTGTCTTCCAAAGCTTCAGTGGCCCGCCTCTCTTCCCCAGCCAACCACAGAGCCGGTGAGGCAGCTGGGGGCGGGCCAGAGAGCTGCCTACAGCCGTCTGATTGGTGGTGAGGGACTGCTGGGACCTGTCTGTCAGTGACTGGCTTGAGGACTGGGGCAACTGGGGCGCCTGTTCCTCTGCAGGTTCCCTCATGGTGCCACTGGTACACACACACATTATAAAAACACACATTATAAACACACACACACACACACACACACACACACAGACCTATAGCCAGCCTATATGCCCCCTCTCCATTACTACTGTACAGGTACACACTCACACATACATTACGAACACACAGACATTATAAACACACACACAGACATTATAAACACACACACACACACACACACAGACATAAAGACATTAGGAACACACACACACACACACATTTTAAACACACACACACACACACACACACAGATAATATAAACACACACACACACATGCACACATACATTAGGAACACACACACAAACACAGATATTATAAACACACACTCACAGACATTATAAACACACACACATGCACACAGACATCATAAATACACACACACACACATTATGAACACAAGCACTCTAGGGATGCAATGGTACACAGTATATTGTCGAAGTGTTCAGTACAGTTCATTATGCACATGTGAACCGCAGAATTGCGGTACACCTGTACATTTCCTATCATTTTCAAAACATGCAAATAGGAGCTGGAGAAGAGAGGGGAAACTAAAAGCAAAATTATCTTTGCTCCAACTTGACAATGGCGAACGCTAGCTACATAGGGAGGAGCACATTTGGAGAGGCACCGCGTCTTTCAAATCCGCTGTGTGGTAACATTTTGGATTCAGTGTTTAAAATGATGACAAGACTATAAACCAGGGGTGTCAAACTCAAATACACAGAGGGCCGAAGTTAAAAAAAATGGGTGTAAGTCGAGGGCCGGCCAGTGGGGCAAGCGCTCCTTAAATTGACGTATGCTACCAACGCGGGGACAGTGCATTGTGGGACTTGCAGTATTTGTGGTGCGTTCGACATACCAGCGGCCGCAGCAGGCAAGCTCTGATAGATAAATAGATGGATACTTTATTAATCCTGAGGGAAAATTAGGCAAACCAAATAGAATTTCACCTTTGTTTATTCAAATCAATGGAACTTTTTGCAACATTCTGAGGAGCTGGCGGGTCAGATTAAATTGCATGTCGGGCCAGATCAGGCCCGCGGGCCTTGAGTTTGACACATGTGCTTTAAACAAACAGAGTAGAGTCTGCAGCATTGCTTTGGCACTGTTGGCCACTGGAGTGGAAACAGTTCTAACATGATGTCTCATTAACGACGCCATCACTCTGCCCTATCACAGGTGGATCAAGGAGAGTCCACTCATAAGCAAAAACACAACAATCTCTCGCTGTTGCCTTCCAACAACAATTTGTGACAAATGAAGAGAGACACCCATGCCCCCTGTACTGATAGATGGACCTCCAGAGCAAGTGAAAGCTACCTCACTGAAGTAGAGACAGAAACCCTGCCTTGTCAGTCATGCTGCCATTTTTCTGAATAGAAACTTTAATTTGTCTAAAGGCAAAATAAATAGTTATTGTTTAAATGGTGTTTTTATTTTTTTCTCGACCGTACCGTAACCATGGCCCATAAAACATGGTACATGCCGAACTGTGGGCCCTAGTACACACACACACACCACACGATCAGTCAGGCCATAACGCTCAAACTCTGTTCACGCACACACACACACACACACACACAATCGGATATGCCACAAAGACCATCAGGCTGCAATGCTTAAATTCTGTTTGCACACAACTCAGATACACCGGATACAGGGCGGTAGGGGAACATTCTAGAGCCTGACTGCTAAATCAGCGTGTCAATATTATCGGTCATTGTAAGCTAATGGCCGAACTATCTGTGTGTGTGTGTGTGTGTAAGGGAAAACTGAAGATTGATCCTTCAACAAAATTACCAGTTATGTCATTACATAATGTGTCCACCAGAGGGCGCATAGCAGCTTTGCCCATAGACATATAGAATTACTAATCTATATGTCTATGGCTTTGCCAACAATCTTGCCAACAAGTCTGCAAATCTTAGCTGACCGATGCACAGTGTTGCAGTGCCTTCATTGTAGGGTCATAGCTAATTGTCATTTGGCAAATGTTTTATTTATCTTGAGGTAAAATAAATATTTTATTGTTTGAAGGGTGCTTTTATTTTTTTCTTTAATGTGAAGATACACAAAACACACACGCTTCATAAACAGACGCACGTTATGAACACACACACAATAAAAAGTCACACACTCAAGCACAGGGGAGGCCAGACACTCTCAGACTCAGCAGCAGATTACTCTGGCCCACAAGGGTCTATAACAGGGGTCGGGAACCTTTTTTGCCTGGAGAGCCACTTTTACCATTTTTTATTTTTTTTTATCTCAGAAGAGCCACAAAAAGACAGTTACAAGAAAAAGTTTGGATATTTAACTAACAGTTACTTTTATTCAACAGAGTATTTTAAATACATTTTCTAGTAGTTTTTAAAGTTATTGTACTAGTAACATGAAATGTAAATGGCAATGGGAAATGACAGAAGTTAACAACGTTACAGCGTAACAACGACATGAAGTTAACAACGTTGACAACACAACACTCGAAATTGAACATTAGGCCTACCAGAGATTAATGCGACTTCTGGTGCTGCATAGACTTGCTGATGGCCTTGTAGTCTGGCTCATATTCTGTGAGGTGAAGCTTCATGCAAGCATTGAGGCTTTCGTCGTTTAAACGCGAGCGCAGGTTCGTCTTTATATTTTTCATATGTGAGAAAGATTTCTCGCATGCATAAGTGGAACGGAACATGGGTAACACAGCAATACTAACATATTGCAATTTGCAATATGAAATGGGCAGTTCATTCCATGTTTTTAGAAGCAGTTCGTCTTGAGATGGAAGCTTTCCCATGTCAGTCCACTTGTGTTTGCTCGCAAGCTGTGCTCGCTGACGTGCGATTCCTTCCAGCTGATCGTTCAGTGATTTGAACTTGCCCACCCAGATGCCAGACGAGGTCAGGTCGGCAACCTCTATTTCGAAATCTCCGATAGAAACACCAGGGATGCACAATACGTTTTTTCCTTTTCAATATTTTTCTCTAGCCTATCAACTTTAACAATGGAAGTTTTCTCGTTGACGGAAATGTAGGGAAATCTGTGATTTTGTTAGATATTGGCATGGCAACCAGCCGCGAATGTAACAATATTTTGCAGGCTATGGTTACGGAGTCAAGTGAGGTGGAAAGTTAAATTTAAATAACTCAGATAGACCTACGTATTTGTCACGAAGCCTTGTCATTTTAATATAACTAGTATTGACTGTTATTTAAGCCTTCTACTAGGCCTAGGCTGATCTCTTGATTACACGTTTTTTTTCTCCGTGTTTTTCTCCAACCCATATCGTCCGAGAGCCCCGACCATCAGCAAAAGAGCCAGTGGTGGCTCGCGAGCCATAGGTTCCCGACCCATGGTCTATAATAAAGTAGCGAGCGCGCGCGCGCGCACACACACACACACACACACACACACACACACACACACACTCAGTGTTCCTACATAAGCACTATAAAGGGCGTCTCCGCTGCTCTCCTCTCCAATGCATTTCAGGAAACTTCAGTGCGCTAAACACAACGCATAATCACTGCAACCATGGCAGGCCTCCGGATCCTCATCTGGGACCCCGTTAAAGGGGAGAGGCAAAACACTCTCTGTGAACAAAACTTAACACAGTGTTACTTACATGCTGTCCATTCCCTGTGCTTCAGACGCGACCCCACACAGCGCCAAACTTCTCTTAAAACTTCGCGAGCCTCTCTGACTGCGACACAAACACAACTATGCTAGCTAAACGGTGGCAGAGTGCCACTTCCTTGACTGCGTCTCTGCCGAACGGAGATATCGCTCATGAGTAGACCTGCTCAAACCCAACCACACACAAGCACACTCACTGCAGAGCGAGGAGCCCCGGTTACGTCATGCTGTGCAAATTGAACGCCCAGAGAGGGCTAATGGAATGTTTTAATGTACTGCTGTACCAATATAATTTATGGTGTTCTTTGTGTTGTTGGATTGTCACCATGCATCTATAAGAGTGGGCTAATGGCGTCCGGCGCGGAGTGTGTGTGTGTGTGTGTGTGTGTGTGAATATATTGCCAAAGCGGTGCGTCATCCACGTATAACGAAAGTTTCGTGTTTTGACAGGGTGTTGCGCCAAGTGAAGCTCGTGAGTCAGATTACAGGAAATTCTCGCATCGCCGGGACAAGTCCAATCAGGGCAAAACTTACCCCTCCCAGGATACCCCTCCCTCCTTTGTGCTGTACTGCAAACGTGAAAAGCATCAACCAGGGGCAAGGGGCAAAGCAAAATGTTTATTTAAACGGAAACGGTGGTGCATTGAAAACCCCTTTGTGTTTTAATAATAATAATACATCATATTTATATAGTGCTTTTCACAGTTCTGAAAGACTCTTACAATAAAAACATAAATAAAAAAAGATAACGAAAGAAAAGAATAATACAAAAAAAACATGGTGTGTGTGTGTGTGTGTGTGTGTGTGTGGGGGGGGGGGTAGTTAGGAAAGGCTTGTCTGAAGAGGTGGGTTATGAGGGCCCTTTTAAATGCTGACAGTGTGGGGGCATTTTTTACATGGTGTGGTGATGAGTTCCACAGGGAGCGGGGGGTGATCGAAAACGCCCCATCACCCCAGGTTCAGCTATGGTCCTCGGTATTTGCAGGAGGATAGCATCGGCAGACCTGAGGCATCAGAAGGGTGCGTTTTGGTGGAGGAGGTCGGAGAGGTAGGGGGAGGTGGCCAGGTTGTTGAGGGCCTTGTAGGTGGTGAGGAGAATCTTGCAATGTTTCCTTTGTTTAACCGAGATATAGAGAAGGTCATGTAGGATTGGGGTGATGTGGTCACTGAGCGGGTATTAGTAAGTGGGCGTGCGCCAGAGTTCTGTACGTACTGCAGTTTATTAAGGATTTTTTTTGTGGTACCGTAAAGGATACTGTTGCATTAGTCAAGGATGTTATTAATGCATGAATGAGTGTTTCTGCAGCAGTGGGTGACAGTGAGGGTCACAGGTTTTACAAGTGTACTCTGGGTACGAGTCGAAAGGCAGAATACAAATGTTTCTTATTCACTTCGATAGACATTGTATCAGTTTTAGGTTACCTGTCAGCGTTGGTAACATGTCCCACATTGTTCCACACTACTCATCCCACATCTGGTCGGTCTGTTTGCATCTGTCCCTTCTCCCCCTGCCTCTGGCCACCCTATCCCTGCCTCTGGCCACCCTGCCCCCTGCCTCTGGCCCCCCTACCCCTGCCTCTGGCCCCCCTACCCCTGCCCCTGCCCCCCCATACCCCTACCCCTGCCTCTGGCCCCCCTACCCCTGCCTCTGGCCCCCCTACTCCTACACCTGCCCCCCCATACCCCTACCCCTGCCTCTGGCCACCCTACCCCTACACCTGCCCCCCCATACCCCTACCCCTGCCTCTGGCCACCCTACCCCTACACCTGCCCCCCCATACCCCTACCCCTACCTCTGGCCCTCCTACTCCTACACCTGCCCCCCCATACCCCTACCCCTGCCTCTGGCCCCCCTATCCCTGCCTCTGGCCCCCCTACCCCTGCCTCTGGCCCCCCTACTCCTACACCTGCCCCCCCATACCCCTACCCCTGCCTCTGGCCACCCTACCCCTACACCTGCCCCCCCATACCCCTACCCCTGCCTCTGGCCACCCTACCCCTACACCTGCCCCCCCATACCCCTACCCCTGCCTCTGGCCACCCTACTCCTACACCTGCCCCCCCATACCCCTACCCCTGCCTCTGGCCACCCTACCCCTGCCTCTGGCCACCCTGCCCCCTACCTCTGGCCCTCCTACTCCTACACCTGCCCCCCCATACCCCTACCCCTGCCTCTGGCCACACTACTCCCTGCCTCTGGCTACCCTGCCACTGCCCCTGCCTCTGGCCACCCTACCCCTGCCTCTGGCCCCCCTACCCCTGCCTCTGGCCACCCTACCCCTGCCTCTGGCCCCCCTACCCCTGCCTCTGGCCACCCTACCCCTGCCTCTGGCCACCCTACCCCTGCCTCTGGCCACCCTACCCCTGCCTCTGGCCACCCTACCCCTGCCTCTGGCCACCCTACCCCTGCCTCTGGCCACCCTGCCACTGCCTCTGGCCTCCCTGCCACTGCCCCTGGCCACCCTACCCCTGCCTCTGGCCACCCTACCCCTGCCTCTGGCCACCCTGCCACTGCCTCTGGCCACCCTACCCCTGCCTCTGGCCACCCTACTCCCTGCCCCTGGCCACCCTACCCCTGCCTCTGGCCACCCTGCCACTGCCTCTGGCCACCCTACCCCTGCCTCTGGCCACCCTACCCCTGCCTCTGGCCACCCTACCCCTGCCTCTGGCCACCCTGCCACTGCCTCTGGCCACCCTACCCCTGCCTCTGGCCACCCTACTCCCTGCCTCTGGCCTCCCTGCCACTGCCCCTGCCTCTGGCCCCCCTACCCCTGCCTCTGGCCACCCTACTCCCTGCCTCTGGCCTCCCTGCCACTGCCCCTGCCTCTGGCCACCCTGTCTCTGCATATGGCCTACCGACCCCTACCCCTGCCTCTGGCCTCCACATAGTTTAAAAGTAGCCTAAACTTCATTCTCTTATTTGTTCCTCTTCTGGCAAGCCCTCTCGAAGCATCCTATTATTGGACAGAAACAGAGAACTGCTCATTAACTCTCACCTGGACACTTACCTGCCACAGGCCCTGTGGGTGTGAGTTGAGTTGTACTCTATGTAACCATGGATACTCTAGTCCCACGTGTTGCCATAGGCAAGCGACATCATAGTCCATTATTTTCTTTTTCTTTATTTTTACGAGACAAGAGAACAGCTCGTTACAAAAGACCTGATAACTACATTTTACCTCATCAACCCGTTTTCCTATGTTTTTCTACTGGCGTTGTTTGCTCACACCTTATTTTGAAAACTCATTCAATTTTCTAAAGGGATTTTTTTCTTTGGAACCAGGAAGTGTTGAAATGATAACACAAAAGTTCCATATTGCTAAGCACCATGTATTACAAAGTAATACACACCATGTATTACTTTGACATTCTATTCGTCATTTGGACGAGTTAAATTACTGCCATTTTATGTCTCGTTTCGTCCTTAACATGTCATGTCATGCACATTAACCTACATCTTTAGGAGTCAAACACACATTTAATTTATAATTTATAATAAAAAAGACAAATATCCTACCTAAACCACCGGCTTTCTTCTGCAGCCTTCTTTGAAGATAAGTCATTGATCAAGTCGTGAAAGTCCAGTCAGCTCGGACGAGTTCCGATTCAGTGGCCACAACAACATGTTCAGGCGTCTCTCTGTCTGTGTGACATCCTTGCCCTTCATGTTTAACCCTGGACATTTGCGTAAAGGACCGTTCTCCTTGGCAGTTGCGTCAGATACAGCCTGAAGTTATCACTTCATTGGCAAGACTTCTGTAGCCTGACGATGTCATACTCATAATTCTAGTCAGAATATGAGTCTGAGACTGAACCATTGGGCTGTGATTATGGGGTGTGTTTCAACGAACCAGGAAAGAAAATGCCTATTCGCTGAATTGGATACCTAGAACCAATCAGAGCAACGTAGTATTACCATCTGATAGATTCAACTTTTACCTGATCCCGTAGGAAGGACGGCAAAAACATCTTTTCAATCGACAAATGCCTTGATCGCGTTTCTCTGTTCCTCTTTCAAAATGAATGCGCTGTCAATATCTGTTGAGATATGCCTGCTCATGTTATTCAAGGCTAGAAGCTACCATTTGTTTCAATGATTTTTTTGTCTACGCGTTAGCATAACCTATCAATAATGGTCTAGAGTGCTTCAGTTAAGAGCTACTATCCTCGGCAACATTCGTGTTGCACATACACAATTAACCGAGTCAATGTAGACATAAAAAAAGTCGTGTAGATAGCTTAAATCATATCAAATATGTCCCACTAAGCTCCCGAGACGGCGCCATCTTTGTTCGATGTATATTTTATCTATCATCAGGTCATCTGTCCATCAACGTATAAAGCCCGCCCTTACAATTTGATTGGTTTAGATTGCTTTCTCAACTTTTTCGAAACGTTCAATCCCTCCCAACTAGCTCGACTCCAGACTGAATCTCCCAGACCAAAAATGTTGTGGGCGGAGTTCAGGCTGGTATCCAGGCTAAGACTTCTGTTGAAATCCGAGGGAAATGTTTTTTCTTTTTTTCTGCTGAGTTTACACTTTGCTGACCAGCTAGCACCTGTTTCTCCCATTCTAAGACGTTGACCGCGAATTTGACGTTTGACCTGTTGATATCCTTCTTCAATACGACAGCATGTGGTTTAATCAGCAAATTTACAAAATATTTCAACAATTTCATAATCATACAGCGTTTTCAAAATCACGATTACTTCCATATTTTTAAAAAACCAATTGGCTCCAGGGCCCTGGGCACGTGCCCCCTGTGTGCCATGGTGCCAGTTCTGCCCCTAGCGGGCCGACACTCCACTGGCCTTTTTCTATCTGGGCAGACACAACATTTGCCCTAGAGAAAGACGTCTCTACAAAACCAACCGTAACTCGCTTAATTTTAAACCGATTTTCATGAATTTTGGTGGTAATATTGGTGGTGGTGGTAATATGCATAATAGGTGGTAATAGGTGGTTACTTATTGGAATTAAGTGCAGGTAGGCTACTGGGGGGTCCCATGTGTCCCCTGTCATTAATCATCAAAAACAGAAGAGTTCGACTAAGACACAGTGTTAATAATTAAATAAAATACTTAATAAAATAAACAAGACTATTTCTCCTCCCCAGACTCCAGTTAAGGGAAGAACATCCAGTCAGTTAATTATTCAAAATCTATAATAAATGATAATAATACATTATTTTAGTGCATGCAAAGCAATGATTCACTCAGCTCTAACTGCTTTATGTAGAAACTTCATTCAAACTTTCTGCCTACCTACCTGTTTCTTTATTAAGCCCTTATTTTTCTCTTTAATGCTTAACACATTTTCTGTCTTTTTTTTCACTCACTCACTCTTACACAACTCTTCTATCTCACTATCGCTCTATTCCTATTACTTCATCATTATCACTCTATCACTACTACTCTCTTTCACTCTATCCCTTTTACTCTATCACTTTATTACTATTACACACTCTCTCTCTCTCTCTCTCTCTCTCTCTCTCTCTCTCTCTCTCTCTCTCTCTCTCTCTCTCTCTCTCTCTCTCTCTCTCTCGCTCCAACACACTCTCTATCACTCTATCCCTATAACTCACTCACTGTCTATCACACTAGCCAAGACTGATTATGGACAAATCCAAAAGTAACAGGAGGTAGAACTACAACCCTTTACCAACCTCTGCTTCCCCAATATAATCATTGCCCATCCCAAAAACATAGCCAAAAGTAGAGACCTTACGTCAAAACATGATTTAGAAAAAATAATTTGTGCCTTTATCTCCGGTAGGGTTGACTACTGCAATGGTATTTGTACAGGCCTTTTCAAAAATACTATCAAACTGCTTTAGCTGGTACAAATTGCAGCTGCTAGAGTTCATACAAAACCAAAATAATTTACCAAAATACTCCAATACGTACATCCTGACACTGCCTCAGGACCAAATGGTGTTGCACGTTCACTCCAAGCCGGAGGGGGCGCACTCGTGTCTCTCTGTACAAAAGTCTATGGAGTGGCGTCACAAGTTCAGAGTTCACTAAAAGGAAAATCTGACAGCGTGCTTGTGTTGTGTTCTAGAAATAACGTGAGCTCATGCGTGTTTATAGAGTTTAATATTTACTGAAGCTGAAGACTTAAAAGTGAAGGTATGTGCTATAATTATGCTAGTGATAAATATTTATACGGGCCTGTATCGGACATTTTCCACGTAGCTTTAGCTAACTAAACACTGCCATAATCGTCTGTGATGACATTACTGTATTTTACATTACATTTACTTACCGCCCTAGATGGTGTCACAGAATTAGTTAAAAGTTGTTATTTTAAGGATTTTTTAAATATTTGTGTGAACACTTATAAGTACTTGTATTACCGAGCTAGCGTTTAGCAGTACCTGAGCAGGCAATATCATGTATAATAATAGGAAGCTATTTTGTTGTGTGTGACCAGTCGCTTTAAGGTCATCTCGTAAGATGTATGTTTTGAAAATGAACACTTGTGTGTTTGTGTTTTGAATGTGCTTTTGAAGACAAGATGAGTTGTTAAGTAATGTGTAGGTGTACATTAATTGGTTTGTTATGTGATGGGGGTAATGTTGGTGAGATTTGTGTTGGTTTGTGTGTTTGTGTGTGTGTGTGTGTGTGTGTGTGTGTGTGTGTCTGTCGTGTGTATGTATGCATTTGTTGCGTGTATGTATGTGTTGTGTGTCAGGCATGTGCAATAACCCATGATCAATATAATAACCACTGTACAATTACTGCCGCAATCATATTTATTTATTTTATTCTCAAATACAATATACATCAAACCTTACTGTATAACTGTCATACTCTTTATCTTTTTATATTTATCCCTGCACTTCTTGCACTCTCCACTTCTTTGCACTATTTGTTGTGTTCACAATTCATAGCTCCTGTATAAAGCCGCTCCTCCTTGTATATCATTTCTTAGACCGTTGCACTGTTGTGTTGTCTTGTGTTGACAATGTATATTTGCTGTAAGAACACTGAGAGCCACTTTACCCCGAGTCAAATTCCTTGTTTGTGCAAACTTACTTGGCCAATAAACCTGATTCTGATGTGTGTGTGTGTGTGTGTGTTAAGGTATGAGGAACCTGAAGCTGAAGATGAGTGTGTGCTCTGCGGAGCTGCAGGCTCCAGGCTCCCCTCAGTGTTTCTCAGTCAGGATGGAC
>NC_137927.1:7556399-7561399 GCF_963457725.1 Sprattus sprattus | reverse complement strand
GAACAACATTTAAGTGGAACTTCATTGAAAGAAAAAATCTAATGCAGTGCTTTACAATAAATATAGTAATTTTGGTGTAATTTTTCCTAAATGTAGCCTTTATAAATAAGTTTATAACTGGAGTGGTTTGCAACAAACAGGGCTGCAAAACATGTCATTTGAATTTCATTGAGGGAGATAGGCCTATTTGGCTGTGTGGCTCATCTTGTATGCAGGCCATGGAAGACACATCTTTCTGACTAAACATATGTCAAAATGTTGCAGTAATCAAGATCACTTTGATCTATATATGGCCTAATAGGTCTAATTGAAAATATTGGACATTTCTACCTCAAATCTTCTCTTGCCTCACGATTTTGTCTTAGTGGAATTCATTAGACTGAAACCGCGTTCACAGTCGACGCTAGATGCTTGGAATGTTCCACAAATGTCAAGAAGTTGTACCAGATCTGGAAAATGCTCACTTTTCAGCGACCAGGTTACAATCTCAGATAATTACTTAAGGAGTCCGCTTTTCCTTTTTTCATTAACCATGAACTTGAATTCGTTGTTGACAAATGCGTCCCAGGACCGCATATTATGCTTCCTCCAGAAGCGCTTCGAACCTTTTGCCAGATTGGTCACGTCATTCAGCCCATGATCAAATTCACTAACTGCACGATCCAACGTGTCCGGCTCAAAGGCAGCCCACTCAACTCATTTTCAGGAAAACGGGCATTCAAGTGCTCACAAACTTTACGGATTAACAGAAAAATGTCACTTGTGTGCACTGCATGTTTTCCCACGAGAGAACTCTCTTTTCGCGTTTGCCTCCGAGCGTAATTTGCAGATCACGCCACTCCTTTCTTCATATGTAAATATGTCTGAAAGTTTTATCCTACCTGTGTCAGTTTGGACTATTTCATCTAGCCACTCATGTTAGGCAGACCTTTTTCTGGGGCACCTGCTCTGCCTTTCTTTTCGCCATGATAGCCTATAACTGCTGGAGCAGAGCCCGCCAAGAGAGCTAAAGGATACTTTCTATGTAAACATTCTAACACACATCCGGCTTGGTTGTCAGACATGTCAGTATTTTAAATGTTTATTACCTAGCCTATATCCCCTCTGATGCTCAGATTTTTAACCCCTAAAAAAAAAGTTTGTGCCGTCTGAAAAATGTGCGCAGTCTGAAAAATCAATTGCGCTACCACTTCAACTGGCCTGCGCGGCCGCGCGCGCGCAGCTTAGAGGGAACATTGCAGGGGACTAGTTTTCGCTAGCGGGGCGTGGATCTTGTTTATTTTTAGTGCTCATGCCAGCCTATGACTTGGTTCTGCAGCCCATTATCTAGGCGCAAGCCTTACATTTTTGCTTATTTCTATAGGCGCACGCGTGCGACCGTGATTTCAAATCAAGTCGCACGGCCAAAATTCCATGTGCGACCAGATCAGTCACACTGGCAAGCCCTGTACATATACAAACACACACACACACATATACACACATGCACACACACATATACACACACACACACACACAAACATGCATGTATGCGTAGACATCCCACATATACACATTCACACACACACACACCATACACCCCACCACACACCACAAACACATTACACATCACCCATAGCATAAGCTTTTATTCTATTCTATTTTGCTCCAGGAAACCGCTTGTTAAACTCAAGTAACCATAAACATTATGTGTGTGTCTGTGTGTGTGTTTCTGTGTGTGTGTGTGTGTGTGTGTGTGTGTGTGTGTGTGTGTGTGTGTGTCTAGGCCCTCGGGTAGTCTGATTGCCTCTACTCAGCGTCATCCAAACAAACACAGTGTGGTGTTTCTGGAGAAAAACGGCCTCCTGCACGGAGACTTCACTCTACCTCTTCATAAGGACCAGGCCAAGGTACACACACACAGACACACACACAGACACACACACAGACACACACACACACAGACACACACACAGACACACACACACACAGACACACACACAGACACACACACAGACACACACTCACACAGACACACACACAGACACACACACAGACACACACACAGACAGACACACACAGACACACAGACACACACACAGACACACACACAGACACACACACAGACACACACACACACAGACACACACACAGACACACACACAGACACACACACAGACACACACACAGACACACACACACACAGACACACACACACACAGACACACACACACAGACACACACACACAGACACACACACACAGACACACACACAGACACACACACACACACACACACACACCACACACACACCACACAGACACGACACCACACACACACACAGACAGACGCAGAAACACATAGACACACTCTGCCTCTCCATAAGGACCAGGTGAAGACACACACACAGACACACACATACACACTCTGTCTGTTCATAAGGACCAAGATTGTGTGTGTGTGTGTGTGTGTGTGTGTGTGTGTGTGTGTGTGTGTGTGTGTGTGTGTGTGTGTGTGTGTGTGTGCGTGTGCGTGTTTGTGTTTGTGTGCAGGTGAAGGAGCTCCTTTGGAACAGTGACTCCTCGGTTTTGGCGGTTTGGTTGGAAGACATGAACGCAGGAGAGGATGGCCACATAAACACACAAAGTAAGACACACACACACACTATGCGTGTTTCCACAGTCGTTTGAGATTTCTTAGGTAGGATTGTGGTCACAGAATGTGCCTAAGTGTCTCTCTTTGTCTCCCTTTGTCCCCCCCAGTCCAGCTGTGGTCAGTGGGGAACTACCACTGGTACCTGAAACAGTCGCTGCGTTTCAAGGGGGCTCAGGAGGCTCCTGTGTGTGTGGCGTGGGACCCGGAGCGCCCCCTACAGTTGCACCTGGTGACCCGCGGCTGGAACTGCCTCACCTACAACTGGGGCTGGACCACCGACCGCAGTCAGGAAGATGCTCTCCATGACAACGCCAACGTGGCTGTGATTGATGGAGGTGAGGGCCAATCAGATGTTTCTGGGGCTGGGTGGAGGAGGGATGAAGGAAGTACTGTACACATTTTTATATAAGGTGAGTGTGTAAGGTGCTGGTTAGTGTGTTTTGGCAGTGTGTGTGTATATATGATGAATGT
Organism: Sprattus sprattus; assembly: GCF_963457725.1. Lineage (NCBI taxonomy): Eukaryota > Metazoa > Chordata > Actinopteri > Clupeiformes > Clupeidae > Sprattus > Sprattus sprattus. The sequence continues at coordinate 7,558,294 of NC_137927.1, read as the reverse complement.
GATATCTGTGTGTGTGTGTGTGTAGATAAGGTGCTGGTGACGGCGTTTCGGCAGTGTGTGGTGCCTCCACCAATGAGCTCCTTTGAACTCCAGCTCCCCACTCCGGTTACCATGGTGACATTCTGCTCTGAGGCAGGACACTCCAATGACCTTGCTGCCCTGACCGACGATGGGCGCCTGTGTGTGTATGGACAAGGTTTGTGGCCATCTGTGTGTGTGTGTGTGTGTGTATATGTGTGAGTGTGTGCGGGCATGTGTGTTTACTCTCCAGTTGTGACCCAACTTTGTCTCTGTGTGTGTGTGTGTGTGTGTGTGTGTGTGTGTGTGTGTGTGTGTGTGTGTGTTACTGCAGGAGAGGGAGGGGCCAGTGCATCTGGGACAGGGGGGTTTAGAATCATCACACCCCCTCCTGTGCTGAAGAATACTTACAGGTAAACACACACATATATATATGGATTTACACACATGTATGCTGTACGCACATCTGTGCAGAACAATGCTTGCAAGTTCACACACACACACACGCACACACACACAATGTTACAATATGTTGTATGTATGATGTGCCTTTGTGTGTGTGTGTGTGTATATAGAGTGGAGCTGGGTGGGGCGGAACCCCTTGCTCTCCGATTGGTTGTCTGGATCAGAGAGGACAGCTTCCTGGGTGTGACCTGTGGAGAAAAGCTCAACGAATCAAAAGTGCTCCTGCTCAAACCCTCAGCCAATCACAGCATGCTTGAGATCAGGTAGTTGTGATGCATGAATGTGATGCCAGTGCACACAAACACACACACACACACACACACACAGATTGTTACGACCCAGCTTGTGAGCGGCAACATAAATTGGAGACAGACCACAGAGTAAGGGGTTTATTTAATTATATAAGTATTTAAATTCTAAGGGATAAATATATAAACGCAAAGCACAAAAAAAAAACAGGGAGAGGGGCGTAACACACAGACACACACACACACTCGGACACACAGTCTTCTTTTGTGTGCCTTCATCCCTTCAGATGCTCAAGCCCTTTACACTCTGAAATACGGGGTGTGATCTGCCAGGGGGAAATATTTTTAAAATGTACAGTGCTGCAATGTCAAAAACAGTCAAGTGCCTGGTTCCATTGACCTTGATCCATGCACAGCTTTTCAGTATGTCACCAAGCACAAATAGTCATTACGAAAACTACATTCTAAACCTGATTGTTCAAATCCTTGATTGTGATTGGCTAAAAGCCGTTGTAAAATCCAGCATTACCTTACAATTTGACCTGATTACATTCCATATTACTGCGCAGCGAATGGCAAGGCATTCATATAGCGCATTTCATACCCAGTGTTCCATCTGGCTGTTGCGTTGCTTCAAGGGTTGCGTGGCAACGATTTATTTAGGAACTATAATTTTTTGTGGCGGAAGAATGACGGTTTATCATTAAACTATTGTTTCTTAAATTGAATTGTCTTTATTTATGAAACCATATAAATTATGTGTAGTAACAGGTTTAGAAAAGCAATAAGCCCCGCGAGTCCGTGCTTTGCGCTGATTTTAGAACAGGTAAGGGGGTTTAACGGCACTCCGCTTCGCGTCGTGCCTAACAACTCCCTTACCTGTTCTAAAATCAGCGCAAAGCACGGCCTCTTAGGGCTTATTGCTTAAGCTAGCTAGCTAGCTAGCCAAAATTAAAGATAGTGTGAAGAAAGGGTCAGATTCCTGTTGCTGCACCAAGCGTTTAAAGTTAATGATTGGAATGGAATGTCTGACATCTGTGGGTACTGCTGTCTAGCGAGCTTCTTACTTAACAATTTGCGGGGGGCGGTGTGTGTGTGTGTGTGTGTGTGTGTGTGTGTGTGTGTGTGTGTGTGTGTGTGTGTGTGTGTGTGTGTGTGTGTGTG
>NC_137927.1:7526399-7546399 GCF_963457725.1 Sprattus sprattus | reverse complement strand
CCTATCCTATCCTATCCTACACACACATACACACACACACACACACACACACACACACACACACACACAGCAACTCTCGCATCTCAGAGTAAGAACACATGTACACACTAAGAATACTTTATGAACTGTATGAATGTGTTTGTGTGTGTGTGTGTGTGTGTGTGTGTGTGTGTGTGTGTGTGTGTGTGTGCTTTCAGGCGGTCCTCTAAGAATCGCCGTAAAGCAGAGGGGAAGAAGCTTAGTCTGAAGGAAGGGAGTCCCTTTGAGGAGACGGCTCTACTGCACGCGCTCACACACATCACACACACCATCGACAAGATGAGAGGTGACTCACACACACACATTACACACACACACACACCATCTACAAGATGAGAGGTGACACACCATCTACAAGATGAGAGGTGACACACACGCCATTAAGTTCAAGTCACTTATGCTTGCCTACAGATTGATAGTGGTTCTGCTCCTACCTACCGAAATGCTCTTGTAAAGGCAAATGTTACACCCAGGATGCTGCGCTCGTCTAGTGAGCGTCGTTTGGCATTGCCGTCTGTGCAAGTATGGCAATCCAGACTATTGTCATTTGTAGCTCCACGTTGGTGGAACGAACTGCCTAGCACTACCAGAGCAGGGATGTCCCTCTCTCCCTTTTAAGAGGCTTTTGAAGACCCAACTCTTCAGAGAGCACCTCCCTTTCTAACTGGCACTTCGATTAGTGCTTAACTTGCACTTACAGCAGTAACATTCCTGCACTTCTTTGTTTTTATTTCTTTTTTTCTATTTTCTTATTGTTACACTAGCTCTATTGCTCGTCGCTTGACTGTTCTCTCCCTTGTACGTCGCTTTGGACAAAAGCACTGCTAGATGACTAAATGTAAATGTAAAACATGCACATCACACACACACACTATCTACAAGATGAGCGTTGACACACAAGATTATGATGTTTGGATTGGCAAGCACTAAGTAATATACCACCATATTCTTTCACTGTCAAGAGTCAGCTGTTATACACTACAGACTGCCACACTGTGCAAAGAAAAGCATGCAAAGGTGACATGGTCTCCAGAAAAGGTCTGCGCTGATATCTGATTATCTGTCCAGTATCACACACACACACACACACACACACACACACACACACACACACACACACACACACATACACCAACAGCAAGATGAGAGGTGAGACACACACAAACACACACAAGGGATGTATGTGCAACTGCTCTCGGGCGAGTTGGACGCTGAATTAAATAGCTAGCTAAATTAGCTGTTGTCATAACAAATATAAAATCTATATCTTATGTATTTACCATTAATTAACCGTTTGGTATGGGTATGTAATCTGTATGTGTGTAATGTGTGTGTGAATGCTTGAATGTGTGTGTATTCGTATTGCTTGCTTGCGTGCGTGTGTGCGTGCGTGCGTGTATGCTTATGTAATGCGTGTTTGTATTTCAGAGGAGATCCACGGGCTATTGAAGGCTCTGGTGTTGTTCCAGTATGATGACCAGGCGGGGGCGCTACAGCGAGAATACAGCCAGCTACTCACACTCATAGAGAACAGCATCCCACTCATCTGGACACAAAACAACACACAAACACTGGTGAGAATACACACACATACCCCCACACACACACACACACACACACACACATACCAGAGAGTCTAGAGCCAGCTATTGGACCAACACATCCCTTTCATATGGAGCTTAAACAGGTGTGTGTGTGTGTGTGTCTGTGTGTGTGTGTGTGTAGGTGACTGGACCTAATTCCACAGCCAACAGCATCACAGCATCTTTCCAGGGGCACAGAGCGCCCCCTACAGCTCAACAAGGTCAGTGCTGCTGAGCCTCTTACAGTCCTGGGGCCTCGTTTATAAAACCTTCCTACGCACAGATTTGATCTCAGAATGTGCATATGCTAAAATCCATGAGCAATGTTCACATGTATAAAAACATAGACAAATCCTAACAGGTAATCTAGTGAATATATATTTCGTTTTTGCTGTATAATTGTTTAAAGATTTTGGTCAATGGAGGTAAAATGTCTAAATACGCTAGTTAAGGAGAATGTCAGCATTTGCGGTCATGATGATTATTTGTAACTGCAAAATGAAGGGATTTTTTTTTTTATGTGCTCATGGCGTACCCGTATCACTACACCACCTAGTGACAGAGATTATCCTCTGAAGACATTTACCATAGCTTATCCGGAAAATTGTGTGTGTGTGTGTGTGTGTGTGTGTGTGTGTGTGTGTGTGTGTGTGTGTGTGTGTGTGTGTGTGTGTGTGTGTGTGTGTGTGTGTGTGTGTGTGTGTGTGTGTGTCTTCATCACTGTTGTTCCTCTCTCCATACAGACACTGAGAACTTGACTCCTCCAAAGATGAGAACCCCCGTAAAGTGGAAGCTCTGTGTCCTGGACTAACCTCTATGTGTTTGTGTGTGTGTGTCAGATCTGCTTCAGATATAATCTGCTCTTCAGGAAAGGGTAGAGAAAGAGAGAGAGACCGAGAGAGAGAGAGAGACTGAGAAATAAGAAATAAAAAAGTGTTTTTCAGGAACTCTGGGGCTGCTGTCAATATGAACAGATAGACATTGGGCGTTAGTGATGTTCCCAATATTTTTTATATATAGCTTCCATGCGCGTCATGTTGGATCTGTAGAGGAATGCTGATGGTAGATGGAGCTGGCTATATCCTTAAACAGTAGAGTCTGCAACATGTCACATATGTCTGTGTGTCTGTCTGTCTGCATGTCTGTCTGTATGTGAGTACTTCTTACAGAAAGAGTGTATAATCAGGTCAAACGTACAAATAAAGATGTAAATGTCTATAAGTCTGTGGAGTTCATCTTATTTTGTTTTTCTCTAAAAACACACACTGTATCTGTCATGCTCTCTCTGCGTTGGTCAGGAAAGGTAGTGCAAAGGTGTTTTTTTTTTTTTTAATTATTATTTATTTTTTTAAACATGTCAGAAACCTTCACATGAAGCTCCGGTAAACGGCGTTTGGGCCTTTCTCCAGGTACTCGGTCCTGCTCATCCACATCGACTGGAAGGTGGACAAGGCCGCGAGGATGGAACCTCCAACCCACACCGCATGTTTGCGAGTGTCTGTGGCCACCACGCGCACCCCACCTCCGGGAACCACGCGGTCGAGCTCGCTCTGCATGCGTTCGGGTAGCCCGCGAAAGAGCGTCGATCCGCCACACAGCAGCACGTTCTGCAGCAGCTCCCGCTTAAGGCTGATGTCGCACATGTTCAGACAGTTCATCACCAGCGTAGGCAGTCCAGGCTCCCGCGAACCCAATACGCTGGGCTGAAAGAGCGCCTCAGGGCAGAGGAACCGTTCGCGCCCGAGCTGGACGCGCTGACCGTCTGGCAATACATGCTCTACGTAGTTGTCAATTTTGTGGAGTTCCATGTCTAGGTCGGGAGTGACATAACATTTACGCTTGATGTCCTCTGTCGCGGCACCGGCATCGTCAGCAATCTCTGTGCCAGACTGTCGCAATAGTGTGCGCAAATACCGGTCCAAGCTGCTTCCTGCGTAGTCCACCCTACATGTATTACTGGGTAGATAAAAGCCCTCGTGAACCGGTGTGGCGTAGGAGCATCCCTCGCCGCTCTCCACGACCAGTCCTGAGGTTCGACCACACGAGTACACCGAAAGGACCGACTGGTTTTCTACATACAGGGCTGGAACGCAGAAAGTTTCGAACAAGACCTCCGCGAGCTTTTCCCGGTTCGTGCGAGGACTCAGGGGAGGATCCGAGAGCAACACCGCGTGCCCCTCAGGGGATGCGTTCAGGTTGCGGAAAGCGCACTCCCACACCCACTCTATAGCCGCCCAGTCCGTTATTATCCCATTACGCACGGGGCAGACTGTGGGGTCGTCCACTGCTATGTCCGCCCCCACGAAACCCGATCTAGGACGCGCGGAGGAGCTGTGGTGCGTCATTTTCGCCAAACTTGGAATGACACACGTCGGGGCAGGCTCTCCTGCAAGGCCCGCTCTGACAGAGCCGCTCCCGACATCAAAAACCACCGCCCTCGTGGACTTCATCCCGGACTAGCAGATGGCTAATTTGAGTCTTCCCCGGTGATCTGTGTTAAGGGCACGCTGACGATCTCGCGCCTGGTTACTGGACGTACTATGACGCAAGCAACTGTGATCAGGCCAGCCAGGTAGGGAGGGCAGGGGGCTCCAGCAAGAGGGATGAGTGGCCGTGCGTTAGTTATAATTATATAACACAAGCCTACAAGCCTGCGTATTACAACCAAGCTCAGTCTTGGTATAAATATCAGGCTTGTTCCTCACATCACAACTGTACATGTTTGTTTGCGATGAACAATGGAAAGTTTTTTATTTTGATTAAAAAATGATGACAAAATAGTGATATTATTTCACAGGTGTTTTTATTGACATGTATGTAAAGAGCTGTTGGTATGAGCTTGACTGCATATTATCATATCCTACACAAAGTTTAGTTGGAGGACATGGTGCTGCTGATCCAGGAGTTGTAGTTGCACACCTTGGCGTAGACACCGGGCTTGTTCCTCATGGCACAACCGTATCCCCAGGACACAACACCCTGCAGCACACCGTTGCACACCACGGGGCCACCAGAGTCTCCCTGTACAAGAATGTGTAACAGTGTGGTGAGAAAAAGGCACACATCACATAAAATATGTTGCCGGTCAGATTGACTGAAATGAAAATGTGACAACACTTGACTGCACTTTACCTGGCAAGAGTCCTTGCCTCCCTCCATGAATCCAGCGCAGAACATGTTGGAAGTGATCTGACCGGGGTAGGCGCTTCTGCAGGAGCTGTCACTGAGGATGGGGAGATCCAGGCACCTCAGACGGTCGGGGTAGTTGCCTGTGGATTTACAACAAAGAATGTGAGTGAGGCCAAATCAATTGTGCAAGCGTAGCACTGTCACTTTGTGTATGGCCTACTCTAGTCCACTTACTGCCACTCCCACTGGTGTTGCCCCATCCAGAGACCAGGCAGCGGGTTCCAGAGCTGGCACAGCTGGAGGGCAGGGCCACGGCCTTCACGTAGCTGTTGAGGGTGGCGGGCTTGCTCAGCTTGATCAGCATGATGTCGTTGTCCAGGTTGTTGCCGTTGTACCTTGGGTGGCGGATGACCTTGGCAGAGTTGATGAACTGCTCAGTGCCCTCATTGGAAGCAATGTTGTGCTCACCCAGACGCAACTGAACGCGGCTATAAAAAAGAGAGGAAAAGAGAATTAGCTGTAAATTATGTATTCTTTAAAAAAGCAATTGTTTGGCAAACAGTGAACTATCACTTACCTAACCAAATATTTAAAAAATAGCTGTTTAGGGAAAACAATTGGATACTCACGACTTGTAGCAGTGGGCAGCAGACACAACCCACATGTTGTTGATCAGGGAACCTCCACAGAAGTGGTAGCCAGAGCTCAGAGACACCTGGTAAGGCAGAGCGTTCTTCCTACACTCATACCCACCAACGATCTTATCATCCTCCTCCAGAGGAGCGGCATCTGAACCAAATGCAGGTGTGATTAATGATGCATTTATAAAATGATGAGATACAGTTCCATTTAATATAAGGCACATATTGATCTGCTTTAAATGTAGTCTCCATACAGGCCAAGAAATACCTGTACAATTAATATACTACTGACTATGTCATGGGACCTCTGAGTCCACAATAAAAAGAAAATTAATTAAAAAACCCATTTTCGTTTTCAGACATAAAAGGTTCAGAACGTACATGCCACAGCAAACAAAGCCAGGAGAATGAGAGCCTTCATGGTGAGATCTTCGGTGATGACAGAATGCCAGACCAGAAAACCTCCCTTATATACTCTGCATTTGGTTTGCTATCTAACATTCTCAAGGACATACGTTGCACGTTCACACGTGTCTGTCAGATGGGTCAATTCACATAGCGTTGGACAAGCCGTTTTGCTGATAGGGCACTATTCTTAGACTTGCTTATTCCTGTCACTCTGTGCTGAAACCTTTTTTCCACTGAGCTGAAAGCAATGGAAATAACAGGACGTTCCAGTTGTTTTCAGCTTACACCAATCAGGCACATTAAGGGACAGTTACAGATTCTTGACTTAGGCCCTTTCAAACTGTTAAAACTAGAAAACAATCACAATCAACTTGACAGTTTTTGAATTCTCAATTGTGAGAAAAATATTTTCTCCATACTGGCAGTAAAGACAGTCAGTGAAGTGGTGTTTCCTCATCACTTGTAAATAAAGTTATTTGGTAAACAAACCAATTTTTAAAGCTACTTTTAAACCCATTTGACTGACTCTCAGTACTTCTGGCTTTATTCAAACCAAAAATGTATGTATGAACTTCAAATTTATATATATTTTTTTAACTGTACACCTATTGGTGGTGAATGATTTCTGCTAAACAACGCCTGTTTGTATTTCCAGAAGACCTGGTGGATTTATTACAGGTAACAACAGGTAACCAGAACATTAAGTCTAGTTTGTGTGTGAAAAGCGATGTTCTGACACGCAGGTTATTCTTTTACAGAGGCTGGACAACATGAAATCGGGGTATTCGATAGTAAAGGCAACAGAAAATATATAAGAGACGTTTCAGGTTTGGAAATTCCTGCACCACACAAGATCACATGATGAGTGTCATTGTTCTTCTGGTGTGTTTTGCAGTTGCATGTGAGTGATAAACCATGAAACCATAGTTCTACAGACTGCATGCCTGTCGGTACACCGCTTCAAAGATATTTCATAAATTTGCAACAAAGAACCATATTTAAACTAGTCTCCCCATCAAATCTCATTAATGCTTTATCTAAATTTCATTGGAATGTTAAGGTCTCAATGCTAAATAATGGAAAGTGGATGTAATTACTAACATTAACATTTAACTTTGTCTAAGCTGCTGCCCCTGCAAGGAGTGAGGATGATAAGATAGTCGAAGGGCATGAGTGCAAAAGACACAGCTTGCCCTACCAGGTGTCTCTCAACGCTGGCTACCATTTCTGTGGCGGCTCCCTCATCTCCAGTGAATGGGTTGTGTCCGCTGCTCACTGCTGCCAGTCGTAAGAACATTACGCCCATTGCTTTACTGCATATTCAAGTTACGTGGCTTAAATATACACGCCTTTTAGAGAACTTTGGTATTGTTGTCAGAAGTGTCTGTTGTGAGATGTATTGTAAACATATCAAACACATACATCCGGCACCGAGCCACAAAGTCTCTAACTCCTGAACACCCCTACCTCACTCCCTTTCATGTCGTATCCAGGTGCGTCTGGGTGAGCACAACATAAAGAAAACAGAGGGCACTGAGCAGTTCAGTAACACCGCACAGGTAATCCTGACGTACACCCCAACTACAACAGCCAGAACCAGGACAACAACATCACGCTGATCATGCTGAGCAAGGAGGCGGTTCTCTACCAGTACGTGGGCACAGTGGCTCTGCCCTCCGGCTGTGCCAGTGCTGGAGCCCGCTGCCTGGTCTCTGGATGGGGCAACACCAGCGGAAGTGGCAGTAAGGAAATCCTTGTACAGTTAAGAATGACATACATTCAGAACTGACTCCCTCCATACCTAGATTACTATCCAATTCATCTCAGATGCCTAGAAATCCACATCATAAGTGACAGCACCTGCATAAACACATACCCTGGTGGTCAGATCACTGACAACATGTTCTGCGCTGGCTACCTGGAGGGAGGCAAGGACTCCTGCCAGGTAATGTTACCTGAGATGTCTATTCTTCAGAACAAAACGTGTCTACAGGCGAGAAAGCCATTAAAAGCAGGATATGAACCCACTGCGATTGCTGCTTTTTTTTGCCCCTTTTTAACCTCCATTGTTTGTTCTGTACATTTAGACTCCATTTTACTGTCTTGTTTGCCCCTCTCAGGGTGACTCTGGAGGCCCTGTGGTGTGTGACAGTGAGCTGCAGGGTGTGGTGTCCTGGGGTTATGGGTGTGCCATGAAGAACAAGCCAGGTGTCTACACCAAGGTGCACAACTACTGGATCAGCAGCATCATGTCCTCCAACTAGACTTTGTGTAGGAAACCTCATAACCTTTCTTTAAAACTGGAACTAGCATATTTGAATCCTTGAAGCTTCTCAAAGTGTACTTGACAGGTAGACCTGTACACCAAAACTCTAATCATGACATAAACAGAGTATCCGTGTTTCGTCCTACATGAAACCGTCTCTTCAGGCATAACTGTGAGGCCAGCCTGTGGATGCTCACATGTCATTGCTTCCCAACACAACAGACTGACCACTGGGACCTGTGGCGGCCACAGTGAGCTCGTTCTCTGAGTGGTCTCTGCTGTAGTCAAACGTCTGCAGGATGTGGCCCTCCTTCCCGTAGGCCACAATCTTTTTATCGCATCCCCCTGCAATGAGGCTGTTGGCGCCCAGGCAAGAGCATACAGAGGGCAGGGGTGTGTGAAGATCTTGCCCTAGTGAGTGCGGAGAATAGGAAAATGCTTTGTTGTCCTTCCACACGATGCATTTCTCTCTTCATGTGTCTTTAGTTTAATGATCTAAGGCAACATGAAGCCTATTCTAAACTTTTCGTATGGTGCCTATTTCATTAACTTTGTCAAAAAACCCTAAACATTATTCCCCATACAGAAGAGATGGTCTGGACAGTGGCAAATGCTGACCAATCGGGACGACGTTCCCTCCGAAAAAATACAATATTGAATTCTTGAATACTTGAAAACTGGAGGCTTTGGGAGTTCGACTCAGTGATGACCGCAAAAAACTGAAAAGCAAGAAAAAGCTGAAGAGGGAATTCAGAAAATCTACTAGGGCCACTAAGGTCCCTATGGAAACAGAAATGGACAAGGTAGTAAAGATCAACGGCAGTGACACTGCGAAGGGAATGAAAGAAGAAAAATGATGAACATCTGGATGAATTGTTAGATCAAAAAAACAGAGCATGCTAGAACTGAGCCAGCAGACAACTGAAGTCCAGGCCCTGCTGAATGACCTTCCAGTTGAGGTGGATACTTCTGCAGGTGAGTATACGCTCTAAGCATATATATCACATATTTGAATGCCCTTTTCTAGTATTATCTGAATAATCCTCCATGAAAATCTGTGCTGTAGATCAGAAAACAAAGCAGGAAAGCGTACCAAACCAGGGGTCACTTGAAGCCCAGGCCCTGCTGAATGACCTTCTGGATCATGAGGCTGACACTTCTGCAAATGATTATGATCTCAAAACAGACATTCCTAAATTTGAATGTTTTCTAGTATTGTTTGGCCAAACACATACTCTTAGATTTAACCAACCCCATATTGGTCCCTCTTTTATATGTTTATCTTTAGATCCACCAAGAAAGCAGGAAGGAGGAAAAGAGGATGTTACCACTGAGGTGGCCGCTGTACTGAATGATATTAAGACTCAAAGCGGGTATCAGGACAAAAAAAATATGTATTTTAACAAGCTAGCTAACAGTAGTGCTTACAACGAACCACCTTACTTCATTTTTTACTTCAGATCTGGAAACAGAGCAGGACAAAGTGAAGGAAATAGAGCATGATATAAAGGCTGTGCTTAACAGCATTCTTGATCAGGTCGTTGCTACTTCAAGTAAGTATATACAGTGGGGAAAATAAGTATTTGAACCCCTGCCGACTTCGCAAGTTTGGCCACTTGCAAAGAAATGTGTGATCTAGAATTTTAATGGTAGGTGTATTTTAACAGTGAGAAAAAGAATATCAACAAAAAAATCCAGAAAACTGCATTTTATAAGATTTATGACTTTATTTTCATTTGATGCAAAAAATAAGTATTTGAACCCCCAGGCAAACAGCAAGAATTCTGGCTCCCAATGGCCAGTTATGTGCCCAAAAAGCACACAGATTATTCCTCATTAGGTCTAACAAGGCATACCTGATCTCAACTGGTGACCTGTAAAAGAAACCTGTCCAAAGAATCATACTTCACACCTTCAACCTCACCACCATGGGCAAGACCAAAGAGCTGTCCAAGGACGTCAGAGATAAGATTGTAGACCTGCACAAGGCTGGAATGGGCTACAAAACCACTGGCAAGCAGCTTGGTGAGAAGCAGATAACTATTGGTGCGATTATTCATAAATGGAAGCAACACCAAACAACTGTCACCCGCTCTAGGTCTGGGGATCTATGCAAGATATCCCCTTGTGCGGAATCAGTGATCATTCGAAAGGTGCAGAATAACCCCAGAACTACACAGGGGGAGCTTGTGAATGATCTCAAGGCAGCTGGGACCAGAGTCACCAAGAAAACCATTGGCAACACACCACGCCGTAATTTTTTGAAGTACTGCAGCACTCGCAAGGTCCCCCTGCTCAAGGAAGCGCATGTACAGGGCCATCTGAAGTTTGCCATTGCACACTTGAATGATTCTAGGGAGGATTGGGAGACAGAATGTGGTCAGATGATGCCAAAATCAAGCTCTTTGGCATCAACTCGACTTGCCGTGTTTGACAGGGGGGGGGAATGCTGAATATGACCCCAAGAGTACATCATACCCACCGTCAAGCATGGAGGTGGAAACATTATGCTTTGGGGCTGTTTCTCTGCCAAGGGTACAGGACGACTCCACCGCATCAAGGGGACTATGGATGGGGCCATGTAATGTGGAATATTGGGCTTGAACCTCATTCCCTCATTCCCTCCCATTGAAAACACAACCTTAAAGATTTGGAGAGGATCTGGAAAGAGGAGTGGACCAAAATCCCTCCTGAGATGTTTGTAAACCTGGTGACCAACTACAAGAAACGTCTGACGTCTGTGCTTGCCAATAAGGGTTATTCCACCAAGTACTAAGTCATTTTTGTCAGTTAGTTTTGGGGGTTCAAATACTAATTTTTTGCATCAAATGCAAATAAAGTCATAAATGTTATAAAATCCATTTTTCTGGATTTTTTTGTTGATATTCTGTTTCTCACTGTTAATATACACCTACCATTACAATTATAGATCACACATTTATTTGCAAGTGGCCAAACTTGTGAAATCGCAAGGGGTTCAAATACTTATTTTCCCCACTGTACATGTGGCTGTACATACGTGTGTGGCTGTACATTTTAGTCATTTAGCAGACGTTTTTATCCAAAGCGACGTACAAAGTAGTAACAATCAAACATAAATATCTGTGCATTTCCAATTATATATTCTATTTCTATTCTATTCTAATGCACATTAATGGAATCTCGTGAACATTCCACTGAATGATGTATTCACCTAGGAACAGTAACTATTCATCAAACTTCAAACACTTGTGATGTCATAAAGGTGACCAGGCAACATGATGATGTCACAGAAAGTCAATGCATAACTCCAATGCATGTTGGAATTCTATTTCAGTGTGTACTGAGTCAGCCTAGAGAGTGGTTGATAGTTGATGAGCTAATGGGAGCAGTGATCGGGGTTAGGTGCCTTGCTCAAGGTCACTTCAGCCGTGGATGTGAGCATGGGAGAGCAGTGCTCTCCCACTTCCCCCGCCCACATTTTTCCTACTGGTCGGGGAACGAACTGGCCACCCTACGGTTTCCAGCCTGAACCCTAACCAGTAGGCCACATACGCAGTAAAGCTCATACCAACAGCTCTTCAATCTTCAAATGCCTGGATTGTTGAAACCATGGCTATGCAACATGAATAAAGACAGGACCTGACAATAGTACAATTACATATGCTGTAAATCTGTTCAACTATACAATCATTGACATTATCTGAGGTCATTCAACCCACTCATATAATTCTAATATATTTTTGTGTGATGTAGGGCTTTTACCTTATCAGCATCATTAACTTTTTAATATATATTGTTTAGCAAAATGTTATATTGATTTATATTTATAGTTTTGCAGAATGTCGCAAAAATGGCAGCATTTTATGAGTTGCATCTACTGTCACATTATTTTCAAAGACCCTTGAATATTGGAGTATCACATGACTGCTAAGCATCCAGAAGCCCCATTCAGTCTGGCTGCCACAAGGACACCCCCCAGTTCCTGCAGCCCCATCAGAACCTCCGGGGGTCAACAGAGACCCTACTGCTGTTTGACATCCTAGTACACTTTACCTTACCTGCTTACTCTGGTAATATAGTGGCTCTGGCTAGGTGGTTACGGTGGTAATAGTGGTAACACTGGTAACCAGATAGTTAAAGCAGAGTGCCCGCCTGCCCTCCTCAACTCAAGCTGCCCCTCTGATGGGAAAAAAAGTTTAAAACTTAATTAGTATAACGGCTGCAGAATTTCATGTAGGCCTAGATAAACAATATCGCCACCCGAAGCATTTCATAAAGTAGCCTATGGGAAACGACAGTGGAAGTGAGTAGTGGGAGGATGAAGTAGCTAGTTTAGTAACTGCAGAAGGGCACTCTTTTTAAGCCACTGGTATGATGACCCCTGGCTGGAATGTTCTCCACAGAATGATGCCATGCTCAAATGAATTACTGCATTTGAGTGTTTTTTTTATTACTATTAATAAAGACCCTGTTCTTCTCAGCTCTCCATACAGTCTGTGTGACATTTTAGTTTGCGGGGGGCTGCCCTTATTTCAGGTCAGTGCCTGTCCCTGATTGTTGCTATGGTATTGTGAAGGTTAGTCTCAGTGCTCCTGGTTCATTCTGCCAGAGCGCAGACTTCTTGTCCTGTGCGTTTGGTACCAATCAAAACTAACTCTGTGGTGGTGAAGGGGCATATAATGCTCTGTTGGACCAGAGCTGATAACGTTGCTGATACTTCCACAAATCATTCAATCAAGAAGCAGTTTCTATTTTTGAGTATCTTTCTCTGTACTCTGATTGGATGTTCTTTGGACATTTTAGCAACGTAATGGTTATTAAAAAAATACAAATATTTGTAATCTAAAATGGTTTTTAATGACAAACAAAAATTGCAAAGGCAGGAATCAAAGTACATTTTAACTGGGTATCAACGGACCAAAAACAATATATATATAAAAAAAAATTGTTTTTTGTTTTTGTGGTTTTGACAGGTGTACCTTGAAACAAGCACTAAATTAAAACAAAAGTGTATTTACAAAAACACACTGCAAACACCCCCCCCCCCCATTCTGGTTTCCATGGCACACTCTCAGAGGCAGAGCTTCCTCATGGTTTCCATAGTTTCAGGAGGCCATCTTCACTGTAGGTGGCAATAAGGTTCTGATGAGGGTGGTGGCCAATGCCAATCACATCCTTCTCATGGACCTAAACACACACAAACACACACAATCAGACATCTCTTTTTCTAGGCAGCAGAGCAAACACACTGCACCACATTATTTCACAGGTAGGGCAGAGTACGTGTGTGTGTGTGTGTGTGTGTGTGTGTGTGTGTGTGCTCGCTCCAGTTTGCCAGTGACTGTACAGAAACAGGAGAGTGTGTGTGTGTGTGTGTGTACCGTGAGGGTTCTCTCCAGTTTGCCGGTGACTGTACAGAAACAGGAGAGTGTGTGTGTGTGTGTGTGTGTGTGTACCGTGAGGGTTCTCTCCAGTTTGCCGGTGACTGTACTGAAACAGTACAACACAAAGTCCTCTCCCACGCAGTAGATCCATTCGCCTCTCGGAGACAGAGAGCAGCACACGAAATCACCTCCCTCACGCTTACCGGAGCTGAAACTACGCACAATCTACACACACACACACACACACACACAGGGGAGCGTGAGAAAGACAGGTGATTTACACAACAAACAACGAAAGACATTTGTGATAAATTGATATAATGAAATTATGTCTTGCATGTTCATGACTGCGAGATGGAGCTGTTTGTGTGCGTGTTACCTGGCCTTGCATGTTCATGATGACCACGGTGTTGGAGCGGTTGCACACCACAAAGTGTTCAGGGTTCTTGGGCAGAAGGATGACGTTGTTGACGGTGATGTCAGTTCCAGCAGATGTTCCTAATGACTTGAAGGTGTTTGAGCATTCCGTGGTCTTTACGTTCCAAATCTACAACATACACAGACACACACGTCAGTATTTCTGTTGATCGAGGGATCTTTTCTGCTTTCTTTTTTCCCATCTGGTCCATATGACCTCTGCCAGCCCTGCATGTTCCCAACCAATAACATTCACTGTGAACATGAGTGTGTTTATCTGTGAGTGCGTTGTTTATCTGTGTGTGTGTTAGGCCTGCAGCGGATTCGAATTGTATCCGAATCCGTTCGGTTTGTTTACCACAGTTCGGAGCATTCTGGAGATCCGCGGATTTCGGTTTCATGAAGGCATTGCCTTATGTAGCGTATTTTGCCTACTGTAGCCTACGTCCGATACAAAAGGGTGTTTAGGACCCAGCAGAATGCAATGGTAACCATAACAACAGTAGTAAAAGTAGCCTAACCGACGGTTGATTGACAAGTCATGGACGGCGGAAAAGACATCGGAAAAAACGATGAACAGAATAGATGATTTTGTTATCAATTTTGTGTAATAAAATGTTCTTGGTGATTTAACATTTGAACAATGGCTTGAAGAGGCATTTAATGAGACTGACAAGGGGAGATACACAAGTTTGACAGAGGAAATTGTAAAGGCACACTTGACCGTAAGGGGCTATTTTACTGTAACTCTCTAGTGTAACGGTAGCTGTAATAGGTTGTTTTCTGAAGTTCAAGCGCAAGATTCCTAAATTTAAAGAAAGTAATTGATACAATTATATTCTAAATATACGGGAGATAAATACAAACGGGTGATAAGCGGGATAACGGCCTTCGAGGTCGACCGGTTCGATGGAAATAATGGACAGGTAGAGGCAACTTTGGCTTCATGCTGCGCTCGTCGCCTGAGTTCTAAGCCTCGTCGGCCGTTATACCTTACATTTTACACTCAGTGCACCATGTTTTCAAATGCATTTAGGGGAACATTTATTGCACAAAAAAGCCTTGCAAGTTGTCTGATTGCAGTCAATTAACACATTGCAAATAGCCTGTGGGTCCCATTCATTTTTGCGTTTCTCCCCCAAACCCTCCGTCAAAAAAAAGTCAGCCTTTTTACTATCACGGACATGATCCTAATCCGAACCGTATCCGAAACCGAGGCCCAAAACGGTTATCTGAACCGAACCGTGGACACACTGATCCGTTTCACCACTAGTGTGTGTGTGTGTAAACATACCTTTACAGTTCCGTCTGATGATGCGCTGATGATGTGATGTCCGTCTGGGGTGAAGGTTGAATCATTTACGAAGGACGCGTGACCTCTGAACTCCTTTAGAAGCTTACCTGACTTTAACCCATGGACCCTGACAAACACACACACAGAAATACACAGTAATAAACACAAACACATATACTTTTTTTTGCCTACAACCGTGTATTGGTTGCCATCACATAGGTGTTAAACTGAGGGTATGGTGTGTGTCTGTCGTTTGTATGTGTATAGGGGATGCAAAATTACACGTTATGTCAAACCAAATTCGTGGAGCCGCCCCAAAAACTAGGACACATATGGAAACGTGGGCCCACTGTACCATTGTATCCCTAATGTGTGTGTGTTTGTACCTGATGGTCTGGTCGAACGATGCGCTGAGGATCTGGCTGCTGTCCTTACAGAAGCTGATGCAGGTCACTCCTTTGCTGTGAGCGCGCTCAAACCGCCTCAGACACTGTCCACTCTGGATCTTCCAAACCTGAGGGCAAAGGTCACCGTCACCGTCACAGTGTGTGTGTGTGTGTGTGTGTGTGTCTGTGTGTGAAAGAGACCTAGACAATGCCAACTCAGGATCTTCCAAAACTAAGGGAATAAGGGGACAAGGGTGCACATGCCATCACGGGCTCCAGTAGCCAGTGTGTGTGTGAGTGTGTGTGTGTGTGTGTGTGTGTGTGAGCGTGTGTGTGTGGGAGACTGTGTGAGCTTGTGTGTGAGCTTGTGTGTGTGTGTGTGTGTGTGTGTGTGTGTAACCTTGATCTTGCCATCCTGCGCTCCAGTGGCCAGCATCTCAGTGTCTCGGCTGAAGCACATGCAGAGAACAGCATCGTCCATCATCATGAAGTTATCTTGAGCCTGGTACTTCAGATCCTACACACACACACACACACACACACACACAGTTCTGCTTAGAATGTTCTTTGCACCAACAGCAAGTTATTCACACACAAACACAATTATAGTGTTATTTATATACAACCCACAGCTAGGGTTAGGGTCCCTCTGGCCCAGCTGCTCCAGATCTGATTAAACGCCTTTTTGCTTCTGAGGTGTGAAAGGCGTCTGATTCAGGAGGGATTCAGATGTGAAATGTGTGAGTCGTATGTATGCATCTATGGGACACACCTTCCTGATCTTGCCGGTGGTGAAGTTCCACACCTCAATGAAGCCGTCCACGGAACCGGTCACCAGGTACTGACCATCAGGAGAGAACCGAGAACACTCCACGTGCGACTTCTGTCCAAACTACACACACAAACACACCAATTAATGTGATTTACATTTGACCTTGATGTGTACACAGAGTTGTGTGGAAAATCTCTGATCCTGTGTGTGTGTGTGTGTGTGTCTGTGTTTGTGTTACCTTAATGTGCCTGCTGAGTTGCGTGGGAAACCTCTCGTCCTCCACGTCTTTGACAGCAGCTTTGCCTCTGAACAGATCGATGGTCATACCGGGAGGAAGAAGACCCTGGTGCTGCTGCCACTTCAGAGACTGGAGGGGGAGGGGGGTAGGAGGAGGCAGGGGAGAAAGAGAGATGAAAGACACAGAAAGGCAAAAAAAGAAGAGAGAGAGACACAATCAGTACGTTAGGAAGAGTCTCTATGTGTGTGTGTGTGTGTGAATGTGGGATTTCGTGTGCTTATGAATGTGTGTGATTATTTGTGTGTGTGTGTGTGTGAGTGTGAGTGAGTGATTATGTGCCTGTGTGTACTTGTGTGTGTGTGTGTGTATGTATGTGATAGTGTGTGTGTGAGTGTACCTGGGCTAGCAGGGCCATCAGACGTGAGGGGGGCACCACGCTGACTTCACCAGCCAGAGCTTGAGCAATGGCTGCCCTTCTCTTCTCCTTACTGCTGCCGTCGGGATAGGCCTACACGAATGCACATGCAATCATGTCACACACACACATAGACGCACACACGCAATCATGTCACACACACACATAGACGCACACACGCAATCATGTCACACACACATACAGAGACATTGAATATAATCAAAATCACACGTTAGTCTAAATGAGTTAAAACACATGTAACACACTTCACACAGCATGTAACAAGGTCATGTCAAAGAAAGAGTGTGCGGGCAAGATCTCCAGGTGAACTGTGTGTGTGTGTGTGTGTGTGTGTCTGTGGGTGTGTGTGTGTATATATATATATGTGAGTGAGTGGGTGTGTGTGTGTATATATATATATGTGAATGTGTGTGTGTGTGTATGTGTGTGTGTGTGTGTGTGTGTGTTTGTGTTTGTGTATGTGTGTGCATGTGTGTGTCTGTGTGTGTATGCGTGTGTGTATATGTGTGTGCATGTACGAGGTGTGTGAGTGTGTCTCACACAGATCAAAGTAGGAGCAGAAGGCAAGTGAGTGGATAGGATAGGGCTAGCAGGTTCTCCAAGTGTGGATGGATATGTATCACCTCGCATGGGTCCTATTAGGCTCAGGCAAGGAGGTTCTGGGTGTGTGTGTGTGTGTGTGTGTGTGTGTGTGTGACTCACCTCACGTGGGTCGAAGTAGGATCTGGCCAGCAGGTTCTCCAGGTGGATGTATCTCTCAGGTTGTGTCTGCTTCAACATGATCATGGGGTCCGTTTGACGCAGGAGCGAACGAGCTGCACCCAACTCTCTCAATTCAATCAGCTCCAGTACCACCTACACACACACACACACACACACACACACACACACACACACACACACACACACACACACACACACACACACACACACATGTATCACATTATACACACACCCAACTCTCTCAATCACCTTGACCTCTCTCAATTATCTCTCTATTTCATTGTGACCTTTGCTCACAAATGTTGATGGCTGTGGATTTTTTCCCCCTCATCACCATGTCCATTAAGTACATATACACAAATAAGGCAGCCGAACCCTTCCCACGCACTTTTTCTCTTTTCTCCCCGATCTAGTCTAGATAATCTCCGCTGTGGGATGCTACTGTAGTCTCTCCACCTGATCAACTTGCAGAAACCCTCCACCTACACCTACCCTTCCCCACCACACTGTTATGCACTTGTTTTACCACATACTCTGTGCAATGTAATTAATTGACAGCATCAACATAGTTTTCTGTTCTATGAATCTACTTACCCTTGTAATAGTAACTTTACGACTACACTGAATACCCACTAAGCTTCACTTGAAGTATTTCTCCCCACTTTATCTACTATCTGTTATGTTAGAATCATGTATATGTTGTGTTTGCATGTATTGTGTTAATTTACTACATGAATGCTAGCATGCTCACCCTGATACGTCTATGAATGAATCTGACATGTTTCTGATCATGTCCCTTCCCTTTCTGCCACTTCTGCTCTTTTTTTTGATCTATCTACCCAACCCAGCTCCCGCCCATATATACACATCTACTAGGACTGAGTGATACAGTGGCCTGTGACGGCCAGAATGTTTCTTTGAATGTAATGAGTTGTAAACTGACTTACTTTGACTGACTTACTGATATTTATACACCTAAAGACTACTTCATACCCTTGTCAATAAAGTGAGTAGACACTAAATATATGTACCTATATAACCATTTTGAAGTTACCATGACAAAGTGGAGGTTTGGTGTTAACATGTCTACTCAATGAATTCAAGCAGGACCTAATAATTCTGCACATCAACTGATGGGTACATCACGTCTTGCAAACGCATACAAACACACACAACAGCGTGGTAATCTGACAGGCAGTTATAGACACCATATAGAATAGACCCACACACCTGCTCATAGAGGTCTATGAGGGTTTTGTCGGGCAGCTTGAGGGATTGGATGGCCTGCAGCACAGTGTCCCAGTGGCCGCTGTTGATGTCAGCCACGAAGCTCTCGATACTGTCCACGGTGTTCAACGACACGGTCGTTTCCTCCTGGAGCGTCGCCAGCGTACGGTGGAGACTGTTCTCCTTCAGGTACTGCATGATCAGACGGATCACACTGTACACACACAGACACACACACACACACACACACACACACACACACACACACATCAATGATCCGTGGAGTTAATTCAGAAAGGTAACCTAACCTGTCGCAACATTTATTTCTCTTTGCTGCAGGCATTACCTATGCTAGCTAACTGACTACATGCTATGCATATGCTTATTAAACAGGGCTAATCTGTGGATGACAACATACATCTACAAAAATAGTCATCAGGGGCCAGCTAACACGGATTCATCGAGTAGTCCTGGACATTTAAGTATTTTAATCATTATTGACCTAAGTTGTACAGCACGAACTGGTGACTAGCAAGCTAACTCGCTATCTGTCGTCTGCATATGATGTGATACAGCCCCCCAAAACAGCTAGCAGACGCATCACGGCGAAAGCATTGACAGAAAAGGGGCAGATTTAAACTCAGTATGATACCCAAATGAAGTGAAACGTTGACTTAACACTATTGCAATTGCAATACGTTAACCAGTAAGCTAACTATAGCTTGCTAGACGTTGAAACCAGTTTTAGCCATGGCTAATGTTGAGTCGACGTAAGCAGAGTACGGCTCCCGGTTAAAAAGTTTATAAACCTCGTTATTTTCACAAGGTATCGATACACTAATCATGAGAGCCTCTTGAATGTTTGACATATGTACTTACTCTGCGGATTCAATCTCCAAAGACATGATTCAATCTGTAAAATATTCACAAGGAGTCCTGCTATCGGGCTTTGAACACGCAGTCGAGGAAGGAACAACAAAACGTCTTCTATGCTCATAAACAGATTCCCTTTCTCCACAGTAGCGCCACCATCTGACCAGGAAGACAAAACAGACAAACGAATGTTTATCACAAT
>NC_137927.1:7503899-7516399 GCF_963457725.1 Sprattus sprattus | reverse complement strand
ACCAGCCACACAATACTTCTGAACCAGATCAGAGACATCGAAGCCTCCAACCGGAGATCACATTCCATTCCATCGGTTGTTAAACTCAGGACAACATTACAAATTTTGGCATCGGATCATTTCAAACAGTTATAGCAGCAGCTGTCATATCTCAGCCTTCACTCAGCCAAATAATCACCCAGGTACTCGACGCATTGCTACGGTGCGCTGGTCAATACATTTCCCCACTGCCATAGCTGAAATTAGAGACATCAAACAGGACTTTTTTTGAAATCGCAAACTTTCCGAACGTAATTGGAACCATTGCTTGCACCCACATGCAAACAGTCCCACCTTCAATCCACGAACACGTTTACCGAAACAGAAAGCACACATATTCAATGAATGTCCAGGTCATATGTGATGCCAACATGACCATTACTTACGTGGTAGTGGTCTGTCCATGACAGTTTTATCTTCCGGAATAGTGCCATCTATTCATGATTGAGCAACGGTGATTTTGGAGAGGCCTGACTACTTGGTAAATGTATTTGTTTCAGTGGGGATATATTGTAGTGAACCCATGTCCCAGAACGTATTAATCTCGCCATGTACACACCTATATGGTTATAATAGACAGTTTATGCATTAATGCCATCAATAGCATATTATTTATAATCGTGTTCTTTAAACATCTCGCTGTAGGTGATGGCGGCCAAAACAACAATATAACCCATTGAATCAGGTTCAATGATTGAGCGAACGTGAACCAATATATCTATCTCGCTATCTATTCGCTGAACCTTAGTTTTTTCTTCCTCGAATCTCCATGGTGGCAGTAACTTGCTGGCAAGTTCTCCAGTCTTTTAACGGTGTGCTAAATAATGATTGCCCAGCGCGTATCTGGCTTGATAAATATCACGGAAAATGCGGGGAATCACCATGCGTTAATGTGTGCCTGGCAAAGGCGCAGAATAAGATGCGTTCGCAAATCAATCTTAGTAAATCAGGCTCTTTAAAGGGTGGAGTAAGCACAGTTTTCCCAGCGCAGATCTGGCTTGATAAATACCACGGAAAATGCGCAAAAACACTGTGCGTTAATATGCGAACGCAGATTAAGCAGCGCTCGCATATTAGTAAATCAGGCCCTAAAACTCTTGTGTTTCGGTAGTGACATGAAAGCTGGGGATATGATTTTTTGAGTATAGTTTATTTAATTCAAAATTAAACCCACAATAAATCTAAATATTCCAAGTTCTGTTTAAACCCAATCATAAAGATCTTTGAAATTAGATCATTGAAAAAAGTCTAAAGAAATTGAAAAGTGTTATTTACAGGCATTGAAATTTAGATGTCAGGGTTGGGGACAGCTACTTCCCAATAGAAAGTAACCTATAAATGATGATTTTGTATATATTTAGCTTATCACTATCTCATTTAATGCATTGGGTTTGTATAGACAATAACATTTTCTTAGTAAATATCTATGCCTAAATACCTAATTGTTTTGTAAATAGTTTTTATTGTTGAGGGACTGTATATTACACGAATTCGGTAGAATGGCCCATATGTGTGTGTGTGTGTGTGTGTGTGTGTGTGTGTGTGTGTGTCTGTGAGTGAGAGAGACATAGCCCTCACTGTGCTAGTGTGTGTATGTCACAGTTTCGGCTCTTTGGGAACAAAAGCCTCTGCTGGAGAAGGCCAACAATGTGTGATTAATGCAAAGAGGCCCCCTCAATTACCATACAATTAACATGCCAATTAGCCGTGCTTTGTCTTTAACGAAGGCTGGTGATTAGGCAGGGAAATGCGAGCCAGCAGAACAAGGAGGATAGAAGCAGCTTTCAGAGAGGATATACAGCACTGGACACAAGCAAGGTAGCCTGTGTGTGTGTGAGGGGGGGAGAAGACAGAGGGAGAGAAAAAAGAAAGAAAGTGGGACAGACGGAGTGTGGAAGGGAGGGAGGAAGAGAGAGTCAGAGGAGAGAAAGAGGTACAGACAGTGAGAGAAAGAGGGAGGGAGAGAGAGAAGGAAAGAAGAAGCTACAGATGGGGAGAGGTAGGGAAGAAAGAGATGGAGAGAGAAAGACAGACAGAGGGAGAGAGAAAGAGATGGAGAGAAAAAGAGATGGAGACAGAAAGAAAGAGGGAAAGAGAAAGAGATGGAGAGACAAAGAGATAGAGACAGAAAGACAGAGGGAGTGAGAGAGGGTGCTGCAAGGAGTGGTGCTGGGAGTCTCCCTCTGCATGCCAGACTGATCACTGAGCCAACAGCAGCCTTTGGCACACACACACACACACACACACACACACACACACACACACACACACACACACACACACACACACACACACACACACACACACACACTACACACAAACACACATACACACACACATACACATATACACACGCACATACACACACAAACATCTCCACGCGCATTTGCAGATCTGCCATGGTAGTAGTGTAGCAAAATTCATTACTTGTAAAAATGTGCCTCAGTTGTAACCGATGACTTGTCTCGAGCAAAATACCTAGACTTTTCAGCCATTAGTACCTATGCACGCATTTATGGATTTGTCTACACATTCATAGACCTATGCACACATTTACAGATTTGTCTACACCTGTAAACATCTCAATACACCTGCAAATCTCATTACACATTAAGAGATTATTTTACACATTTACAAATCTGATTATGCACACATGGATTGAGATACAGTCACACAGGTCTCCACATCAGACTCATCAGACTCATCAGAGTCATCAGAGTCATAAGATTAAATCAGTGTCATCAAACTCATCAGACTCATCAGTCTCATCAGTCTCATCAGACTCATCAGACTCATCAGTCTCATCAGTGTCATCAGTGTCATCAGTCTCATCAGTGTCATCAGACTCATCAGTCTCATCAGTGTCATCAGACTCATCAGTGTCATCAGTCTCATCAGTGTCATCAGACTCATCAGTGTCATCAGAACTGAGAACTGGCAGCCTCATAAATGCCCCTCCCATAGAGATGTCCCCCCATCTCCCAGCAGACTGCAGCCTCTCCTGCTGCTTCTGAATAATTCAGCCCTCACTCCCAACCTCAGCAACCCATTACACACACACACACACATCACCACACACACATGCACACACACACACGCACACGCACACGCACACGCACACGCACACGCACACACACACACACACACACACATAAACACTCACACACTTAACCAAGACCAGAATATCTATTCACTGGTGGGGATATGTCACTTCCTGTTTGCATTGGAGCATGGAGACTCCTGCAGAGCCCAGCAACTCCTTCATCTCTCTCTCTATCCCTATCTTTTTCTTGTGGTTCCTCTCACTTTCTATCCATCTCCCTTCCTTCTCTCTCTCTCTCTCTCTCACTCTCACTTCCTCTCTGTCTCTCTCCTTCTCTTTATATTCTGTCTTTGTTCTCTCGCTCTCTGTCTCTGGTGAGCATGACACACACACACACACACACACACACACACACACACACACACACACACACACAATCTCTCCCTACCGAGTTAGGATCAGATCACTCTGCGATGCCCGTGAAGTGGCGGGTGAAGAACACACGCAATCCTGATGTAACACACACACACACACACACACACACACACACACACACACACACACACACACACACACACACACACACTTGCACACACACACACACACACACTTGCACACACACACACACACACACACACACACTTGCACACAAGACACATGAACATGCACACATTCCACACAAACACACGCACACACACCCACACATACAAAATCACTTGAGAAACCAGTAACACACCAGAAATCATGTGCACATCAGACACCAGTACTAAACAGACATGCGCTGTAATACAAACTTCCCTCCTAACACACATCAGACATGCTTAACATGGGCATAAATAATGCATACGCATTCACACACGCACGCACGCACGCACGCACGCACGCACGCACACACACACACGCACATAGCACACACACACACACACACAAGCACTGACTAGCAATACAAACTCAAATGTACTTACTTACTAGCAGCACTCACAAAAACAAGATAGTGAAAGTGAAGAGATGGTGGGAGATGGGAGGAAGATGAAAGAGGATGAGGGAGAGGGGGAGCAGTAAAGGGTGAGCAGAAGTGTGTGTGTGTGTGTGTGTGTGTGTGTGTGTGTGTGTGTGTTTTTGTGTGTGTGTGTGGAAAGGTGAAATCCCCCCTTTCCACTGTGGCACAAAAATGGCTTTTTATGCATGTTGCCCTGCAAGAGACTAGGTCTCACCCACTAAGATGGTACGGTCCGGGCTTCAGTCCGCCAATGGATGGATCCAATTGGGAATAATTGGACCAATTTAGCCCATGGGCAGACTATTTGAAGGGTGCCTCATGAGAGAACTAGGAGAGAGAACTTTGGAGAGAGCTTCTGACCAGAAAGCATTGACAAGGCATTTGTGAGAAAAACCCTTACCTGTTGCGAGATGGACTGAAAACTGTGTCTAGTTGTGTGGACACCTTTTTTGTATGCTTTGCTGAGCTATGATTAGTAAGAATTGTGCTTAGTGAGAATCTGTGACTATAGTTAACATCTGCGCAGTGAATTGTGTCTAGTTTGAGTCTGCGTAGTGGATTGTACCTAGTTTAATACCTAGTACCTAGTTTAGTCTGCGTTGTGAGGTAAGGAAGTGGTGCCTAGTTAAATGTAGCACTATGAGTGCGTTTTGTCTTTGTGATTTATGTTTGTCTATTTTGTGTGAACTGGTTTGGGGTTGATGTAGAGAATCCCCCAGGTAAATAAATAGACGTGTTTTTATATGAATCTGAAGCTCCGGACGCTACTTCCTGCTAATAGGCTTGCTGCTGAGTCGCGCTGTCTAGCCCCGGAACGCTGCTTATCTGCTTTGTAGGCTACTTCAGACATGCCAACATGTACGCATTTTGCGTACCTGGCACGCATTTTGACATCAAAGTACGCTGGTACGAGTTGATGGTCTAAAAGTACGCATAACCAAAAATATATATATATATCTTTTTTTTTTAAGAACGCATAACGCTCAATAATGCATTGCCGGTTTTCAACGGGTTCAAACTTCACAGTCTGTCTCGAGTCACCAATGCGTACATAGGCAGCTGCAGCAGAGCAAGAAGCAGAAGAGGAGTTTGACCAATCACAGACCCCCTGCCGTTACTATCCCCTGTATGACCATCGAAATCAGAGAAATCAACCGCTGTTTAGGTGTCAGTTAGCGATTTTTCATTCATGAATACTTACCTAACTCTCCCTTCCCGACCACATCTGGCCAATTATTCAAGTGAGGACATTAAAAAAATCACTTAAAGGTAAACTAACGAGTAATGTAGAGATAAGACGTTAGAAATGTATTTAATTTTAGCCCAACGATGTTAACCATGTGGTTTTCGTGTTCGCCATCGATTTAAAATGGCAAATTAATCTAAGTGTCTTGGCTGTGTTAGAAATGGTTTGACTTTACGCTTTTTGGGTTTTTTCAAACTACTTATTTTAGACAAACTCTTGAAGTATGTTACCATGGCAGAACCACCGGATTAAATAAAAAGATCGCAAAAAAATCATTGATAGTTACCGGGAGAGATGGCCATGCTTCCGTTCTTTTCAGACATCTCCCCACAATGCTTTCTGCACAGTGTGCAATGTCATTATTGACATCAGTCACCAAGGAGCAACAGGTAACGAACACAGTAAGATGCATATTATCAGAAAATCATAGGCCTATCTGTCAAGTTCATGTTAGAGGTCCGCGGCAGCCTTCTACGTACAGTGTCCACACATGCTTACGCACAGCTGTTGTCATGTCACAGTGTAAAAGGCTATATGTTTCTAATAATAATAATAGGCTAATGATAATAGCAGACATCCAAAGTCTCCCGGAAGTTCCGGGAGTCTCCCGCATATTGATAACCACTCCCTGATGCCTGCAAATGACTTAAAATCTCCCGGAATCTAGAGCGAGCGACGTGCTCCAAACCGTGTTAGCATCTGTTTGGCGCGCGCACGACAGAGAGGGAGAGGGAGAGGGACCAGGGCCCTGTTCGGCGTACGACTGAAGCTAAGATAATTAATTTAGCTCGCAACTGGAGATTAACTAGCTCGCTAAATGAGAACAGGCCAAACCGGTCTGGCGACGGGCGCTAATTTATTTTAACCTCAAGTTAATTTATCTCGTCAGCTAAATTGCGCGTGCACGTCTTGCTTCAAAAGGCAAGAAAGGTCGATCCCCAAAACCATGATTTTTTTTAAAGGTATAATGGTCTAAACTCAAAGAAAAAGACTATTTTTTTTCTCCGATAACGCAGGATATGATCATGAACGCGTTATGAAGAATTCAAGACCATAATCATGTCAAAATTCAACACTCCCGTGGCTACCACAGCAATATAAGAAACTGTCTATAAGAGGTATAATACGTGACATCTTCTCCCTACACGATATGGTACTATGGTGCAGCGGGTTAAGCGTCTGGCTTGCATGCTATAGATCACTGGTTCGACTCTCCTCACCCTCGTAACAATTGTAGTTTTAAACCGTCTGCTAAATGACTAAATGTGAATGTATTAATAAGAGATTCAATACATTTAAGAAATGAAAAGAAATTGTGTCTATTTCTCTCTTCTTATCATGCACCCACCTCCACCATCCACCATTCACTACCGCACAAACACTAGACACGTTTGCAAAACTAAACGTTTGCAATGATGTAAGTTAAAGTAGGTAAAACAACTTTAGCCAATATCTATTTGGGTTATGTGCTCAAATTTCCTGGGATCAAAGAAAACGTTAGTATTCATGTGCAAACTAAAAATCACGTCTCAGGCAGCCTGAGACGTGATTTTTAGTTTGCACATGAATACTAACGTTTACATGAAAGTTATTTCGGGTTTATCAACGGTATGTCTCAACTGTACTATCTACCACTGTCATATAATTATGAGTGCTTTGTTCTCCGCATCGCCGACATTACAAAAATGAAGGCTACCACTGGCAAGAAAGTGATGACATTCAATGTTTGACGGTGGTGTAGCCTATGCAATAAATGACTCGAGAAGATCTTCTAAATTAATTATTCCTTGTCGGGTGGATCGGTAGCGCTCATACAAGAACGCATCATTATGGAAAAATGGATCTTCTTGGCGATCGCAAAGAACTCTTCCTACGCTAATCAAACTGACTCCTTGTCAATGGGATCCCTCCTTTTGGCGTGGGTGTGGCAAGTTTAGCCAGCTAAACTTTGCTTAGCCTGCCCTGGAGCAGGCTAGGGCTAAGCGATTAATTACCATGGAAATTGAGCAAAAGTTGCTACGCCGAATCCGCTAAAGCGTTGTTGTCTTTTTTTAGCCTGGAATTTAGCTCGCTAAACCGCTTAGCGAGTGACGCCGAATAGTACCCTGGAGACTGTGCGTGTGTGAGGCAGTGTGCGTGTGTGCCTCAGGAGCATCCTGATTGGCCTGTTTCGGTAAATCAACCAATCAATTTTCAGTGTGGGCGGCCTTTTATCTCTTCTCCCGAACCGAATTAATCAGTTCAGTGTATCTAGGAACAGGGGCACCATGGCACAGGGAGAGTGCCCCCCAAAAAGTTTCATTTCATGTGCATATTATTCATGCCGGCTAGTTGCCAGGGCTACATGAAAACAACAAGCTCCTTAAACTTTTTGTTTAAAGTTGCAATGGAATACAAATAAAAGCAGTTAACATAAATAGGATAGTATTAGCAGCATATAATAAATAGTAAAAGTAATCTACATATTTAAACATAATTAACAAAGAATTGCATAGGGCTATAGCCTATAGAATGATATTATGCTTTAATAACTTTTAGGGACCACAACAGTAATACGTAGGCCTAGGGGGGGAATACCTCCCTGAAATGACTTTTTGCAGGTTGGGATGTCTGTAATAGCCTAAAAAACTCTTCCACGGACTAGAATTTAATTAAATAATAAAGAAGCAAACACAGCGCCATCATTTGGTCTTAGCAGTTGTCTAGTCACATGTTATTGGGCTTGCATTCGAACATCAGACGTGGGGAGAAAAAAGAATGATGAATCATGACACTTGATAGGTAGGAGGTAGGGAAAAAATACAACATGACCATTGTGTGAGAAGTTCCTAAGGAGCCTAGAGTGAAATAACATCCCAGGCTACAAATTTGTTGTCACAGTTATCACTTATAACTGTTATCACAGTCTTTTTATTTTATTTCATTAGGCCTTCTAAAGTGGTTCAGAACTGCATTATTTATTAGCTCAGAATGTTGTCGATTGGTTCAATCATGCAACAACAGCATTATAACTAATAAAATGAACGCCACAAAATCTTGCCGCGCTGCACCGCACCGCACCGCACCGCACCGCACATTTTCCAATGTTGGCAGGTCTGCTACTTAAGTATCCCAGTGACTGCGCTCACTATCACTACTTTTCGCATTACATCAAATCTGGGAATTCTCTCTCTACCCCCTTATTTTCTGTCGCTCTCTGCTAACGCTTAGCGGGCCATGGCGACTTATTCGACCCCTGTCCGCTGCCCGACGTGTAATATGTTTAGCGACTCTCTAATAACTTTTAATGGCTACAATACGAGCACTAAGTGTAGGCTACTGGCAAGCTTTGAAGAGAGGATATCTCTACTTGAGTCGCGTCTCCTCAGCATAGACTTTATTACTTCGTTAACCCTAACTAGTGAAATTCAGCATGCAGATCTAACACTAACCGATGCTACCCTGCCTTCTAGCACACCCGTGATAACATTGAAGCCCGAACCCCACAATAAATGGGTGAATGTAAAACGAGGAAGTAGTAGAAGATACTCAAAACCCATATCATACTCGTATCCCAATCCCATCCTAACTTCAAACCGTTTCTCTCCCATTAATATCACCAATACTGCTGATAAAGTTCTCGTTATTGGTGACTCCAGCCTGAGGCATATTCAACTCGCAACCCCGTCACAAACAGTGAATTTGCGAGAGCAAATGACATCGAATCCCACTTAAAACTAATCGCGAGAGCAAATTACATCGAATCCCACTTAAAACTAATGGCGAGAGCAAATTACATCGAATCCCACTTAAAACAAATCGCTGATCGGAGATTCTCTAAAAAAATCATTCACACAGGCGTAAACGGCAATCGGAAACCACCAAGCTAAATTTTGAATCGTTATTCACTACCGCAACACAAATGGCAGACTCTGTAGTGGGTTCTGGCCCTATGCCTATTAACCGCGGCGATGAAATGTACAGTAGACTATCGGCACTTAATACCTGGCTAGCAGAATGGTGCTCACGCAATGACGTGGATTTCATAAATAACTGGCCTACTTTTTGGAGGAAGCCAGGGCTATTACAGAAGCATGGCATCCACCCCTCCAAAGTGGGTGCTAACCTCCTTTCTCAAAACTTAAAACACCACCTAGCCCAAACTGACAACCAATAACTAGAACTGGAAGGCAGACCTATTACCCCACACTAACTTCTGCTGCACCAGTAGACTCTCTGCCCATATTAAACCACATACAAACGGTATCTATACCCAGAATATATAAACCCAACGCAAACCACATTAGTAGAAGTATTAACCAGGAAAACCTAATAAAGATACAAACCTCATCAGCACAAAATGAGACTTGCACAATACTAAAACTGGGCCTTATTAACATTCGGTCCCTAACATCAAAAGGCGCACTTATAAATGAGCTGATAACAGACAACAACGTCCAAATATTTTTCCTAACTGAAACCTGGCTAAAACCAGATGAATTCATAGCCTTAAATGAATCTACCCCTCCAAGTCATGTTAACTGCCACATCCCCCGCAGCACTGAAAGTGGAGGTGGAGTTGCTACAATTTCCCTCGCTAATCTAGGTATTTCCCCAAGACCTAAATTTAAATTTGCATCATTTGAAGTCCTCGTACTTCATCTTATGCATCCAAACTCAAAAGCCACTAACCCGGTCACTCTTGTGACACTATATAGACCACCAGGTCCCTATACTGAATTTTTATCTGAATTTTCCGATTTCATATCCGCCCTGATTGTAAATTCTGATAAAATCCTGATAGTGGGAGATTTTAATATCCACATGGATAATGAAAATAATAGCCTAACAATTGCATTCCAATCACTGATAGACTCTATTGGGTTCTCACAACATGTAAACACACCAACTCACTACCATAATCACATCATTGACCTTGTATTAACGCATGGCCTCGAAATTGAACGCCCTATAGTTCTACCCCAAAATACTACCCTCTCAGATCACCACTTAATTACATTCAACATGAAATTAGAGCTCCGTCCAACATCGGAAATAACCCACTTCTACAGCCGTTGTCTATCCGACAGGACTACAGCTGAATTTATAGCAAAACTACCCTTCGCCCTCACCTCAGCTTCTACTGCTGGCAAAGTAAATGGCATATGCACTCCCCCACCTCATATCGACCTACTAACTGAAGGTGTCATACATGCGCTGCACTCAACCCTTGACGCTGTTGCACCATTAAAAAAGAAAATAAGAAAACTGAAAAAACTGGCCCCATGGTACACTGATCAGACTCGTGCACTTAAACAAACCACAC
This sequence comes from Sprattus sprattus, assembly GCF_963457725.1. NCBI lineage: Eukaryota > Metazoa > Chordata > Actinopteri > Clupeiformes > Clupeidae > Sprattus > Sprattus sprattus. The sequence goes on along the minus strand of NC_137927.1, from coordinate 7,505,766 downwards.
GAAAACTAGAAAAAAAATGGTACTCCACCAAACTTGAGGTATTCCTCCTGGCATGGAAGGATAGTCTTCTAAGCTATAAACGAGTACTCTCTGAGGCGAAATCAGCTTACTATTCTTCATTGATTGATAGTAATAAAAACAACCCAAAGTTCCTATTTAACACTATTTCTAGGCTAACAAAAAACCACAACACAATCGAACATTCGGTTCCCATTATCTTTAGTGGTAATGATTTCATGACCTTCTTCAATGATAAAATCCTTAAAATAAGAGAACAAATTCATAGTTTCCTCCCCCTCTGTGATCCTGCACCCCTTCCCAAATGCGCCATGGCAACACCCCCTCAGCCAGGTGCTCTCCTTGAATTCTTCGAACCCACCGACCTCCCTGAACTAAACTCCTTGATCCTCTCATCTAAATCATCAACGTGCTTACTAGACCCTATCCCCACAAAAAAACTTAAACATGCACTTCCCTTATTAAGTGAGACATTACTTAATGTAATGAACAATTCTCTAATTTCAGGATATGTCCCACAATCATTCAAAATAGCAGTGATAAAACCATCTCTTTAAAAACCTAACCTTGATCCCGATAATCTCGCTAACTATAAACCCATATCTAACCTCCCTTTCTTGTCAAAATACTTGAAAAACTAGTAGCTAAGCAACTTACTTCCTTTCTACAACAAAATTAAATTGAAGAAACCTTCCAATCCGGTTTTAGGGCCCACCACAGCACTGAAACGGCCTTAGTCAAAGTCTTGAATGACCTACTAATCGCATCTGATCAAGGGTGCACCTCAATATTAGTTCTCCTAGACCTTAGTGCTGCTTTCGACACTATAGATCATCATATCCTGTTACAGAGACTTGATCATCATGTTGGCATCAAAGGCTGGGCCCTATCTTGGTTTAGATCTTACCTCTCTGATCGCCATCAATTTGTTCATGTCCATGAGAAGTCGTCAAATCACACCAGAGTAAGCTACGGTGTTTCACAAGGCTCTGTCCTTGGACCACTGCTCTTTTCCCTTTATATGCTACCCTTAGGTGCTGTCATAAGGAAACATGGCATTAACTTCCATTGCTATGCTGATGACACCCAACTCTACCTATCCATGAAACCTGATGAAATTTTACATCTACCCAAGATAGAAGCTTGCCTCCATGATGTTAAATCTTGGAGGCACCTTGGTGTAACTATCAACCAAGACCTCCTACTTGACTCACACATAAAACAGATCTCAAAGACATCATTTTTTCATTTACGCAATATTGCCAAAATTAGAAAGGTCCTATCCCTCCAAGATGCAGAAAAACTAATCCACGCATTTATTACTTCCCGCCTCGATTATTGTAATGCTCTCCTGTCCGGATGCAATATCAACACAATAAAGAGCCTCCAACTTTTACAGAACGCTGCTGCTCGTACACTCACCAGAACTAAAAAATATGAACACATCTCACCGGTACTCGCTTCTTTGCATTGGCTCCCCGTCAAAAGTAGAATCGACTTCAAAGTACTCCTGCTAACATATAAAGCCCTAAACGACCTGGCTCCAAACTACCTCAAGGAATTAGTCGTCCCCTATTGCCCTCCAAGGCTGCTCTGTTCCCAGAGTGCAGGCCTCCTGTTAATTCCAAGAATATCAAAAACCACAATAGGAGGCAGAGCCTTTAGCTACCGAGCCCCTCTCCTCTGGAACAATCTCCCTGCCTCCATCAGAGATGCAGACACCGTGCCTATATTCAAATCAAGGCTTAAGACATTCCTCTTTAGTGCATCCTATAGCCAAAAGTAATCGCGCCAACAAACCAATCACCTGCTGTACCAGCCACCCAGACATATCCGAACACAAATAATG
>NC_137927.1:7493899-7496399 GCF_963457725.1 Sprattus sprattus | reverse complement strand
GTCTGCTGAATGTGAGTGGGTATGTGTGTGTGCTGAGTCCTCACCGCCACCGCATCCTTCTATCCATACTGTCAGGTATGGGCATCTCTGGCAAGGCGCACTCCTGGTTTGAATCGTACCTCACTGGGCGCTCATTAAAGGTGTCATGGCACGGTCATCTTTCTGTACCTCACCACCTCACCACTGGGGTGCCCCAAGGGTCGGTAATGGGACCACTTCTCTTTGCCATCTACACCACCTCGCTGGGCCCTATCATCCGCTCGCATGGTTTTTCCTACCACTGTTATGCCGATGATACTCAACTTGTGCTGTCTTTCCCTCCTGAGGACAACACTGTTCACTGTCTTGCTGATATATCCACATGGATGAAAAACCACCACCTTCAGCTGAACCTGGCCAAAACAGAACTGATGTTCTTCCCAGCCAAACAGTTCATCCACCACAACATCAATATCAATACTGACTCTTTATCTCTTGCTCCATCCAAAACAGCAAGAAAACTCGGGGTCATTATTGATGACCAACTAATCTTCACAGCCCACATCGCCTCTGTCACCAGGTCATGCCGCCTTGCGCTATACAACATCCGCAAAATCAGGCCGTACCTAACCCAGTATGCCACCCAGTTGCTGGTGCAAACCTTGGTGAGTTCCCGCCTCGACTACTGCAACGCCATCCTAACGTGCCTGCCGGCTTGCGTGGTAAAACCACTACAGATGATCCAGAACGCGGCGGCGCATCTGGTGTACGTCGCTTTGGCCAAAAGCGTCTGCTAAATTACTAAATGTAAATGTAAATGTCCTCAGATGTGTTTGTGACATTGGGCCCTATCTTGCCGATCAGAAACGCAAGTAGGACGGCGCCAAGCGCAAGTAGCTGTGTGGGCGGCTCTATGGCGCAGTTGCTATTTTAACGGCGGAAAAAACACACTTGCGTCCAGCGCAAGTGTCAAAAGGGTTGGTCCAAAGGAGGTTACTCAGCCATAGGTGTGGTTTGGGCGTAATATGCAATAAACCAATCCGAGCGTCATTTCACATTCCCTTTAAGAGCGAGGAGCGCATAGTCCATAGCGGCTTGTTATTTTGATGGCGGAATTACCTGGTGGAAGACCGGAAAAGTTCACAGCCGAGGAGACCGACGTGAGATTTACACCAATTTTTTGGCAAGCCATATATAATTACAAGGAAAATAAAGTATTTACCACTTGAGGAAATCATTGTGATATCCATATCCAAGATATTTTAAAAATAGGCATACATCTAGCGTAGCCTACACATTGACCCAAATGATTCAGGTTAATTGAAGCTGCGTGACATTTGATTTATTGTATGGCTTTGTAAAAAGCCGGGAGATAGATATATATGGGGATGCGAGAAGCCCTCCAAAAGTAAGCAAAGTCAAGCAAGCATGTCAAGATATTGCCGTGATTGTTTCTGCAACGGGGCACCCGAAAACGTTGCCGAAAACGCTATAATGACGTCCGGAGACGTGGGACATCCAAGCTGGAAGGTAACACACGTTCTCGTGCCTTCACGGGAGGTGGATCTGCCTCGACCCAGGATCTGACGGCAGCAGAGGACATCGCCACGTCTACCCTCACGCCTGAGAGCCTACAGGGATTTGGGGGCATGGAAATCGGCACCCAAGCCAGTGCACCAGCTGACCAAACCCAAGGTACATAAATAAAGTCCACATACACAAAGATGAGTTTACAAGATTTATAATAATACTGGCATTAAATAAATGCAACAAAGCCATACAATAAATCAAATGTCACGCAGCTTCAATTAACCTGAATCATTTGGGTCAATTGTGTACGCTAGATGTATGCCTAGTTTTAAAATGTCTTGGATACGGATATCACAATGATTTCCTCATGTGGTAAATACTTTATTTTCCTTGTAATTATATATGGCTTGCCAAACAATTGGTGTAAATCTCTCGTGAAGACGACAGAAGTAAAGTGTAGCCTATAGGTCCTATACTGTGCGGGCAAGCACATGCGCCCTTAAAATAGCGTTCTGAATATGCGTTACAGACTTTAGACATTGCGCCTCACATTAGACCAGCTTTTTTTTGGTCAATGGCGCACGGCGCACGGCGTTGTTTTGAAACTGCAAAATACCACTTGCGCCAGAGAAACGCCTTCTCTGTTCCGCCCCCGCCCATGTCGACGCAAGTTCATTTCGAATCGCGCCTCTGGAGGGAAAATCGCGCTGTGCGCCGGGTGCAAGATAGGAATTATACATGCGTCGGTGACAATGTCAATTGCGCTGGGTGCAAGATAGGGCCCTGTGTGTCTGCCGAATGTGTGTGGGTATGTGTGCGTGCTGAAAGTCCTCATATATGTGTCTGACTGTGTGTCTGCCGAATGTGTGTGGGTATTTGTGCGTGCTGAAAGTCATAATTTGTGTGTGTGACTTTAACAAATAGCTTTTATCAGTTCCTAAACTCATCTCCCTGTCTATGCATTAAACACTTCTCTGTGTGTGTGTGTGTG
>NC_137927.1:7483899-7491399 GCF_963457725.1 Sprattus sprattus | reverse complement strand
CAATCAGTGCTCTGCTTTATGTTTGGGCTGATAAAAACAATGGACAAGCAATGGAAGCCGTAGGGGAGAACAACCAACACGATTGTAATATTTTTTATAGGTCCGGTTGAAAGGCATGCAAGCTGAGAAATTCCTGCCAGGAGGGTTCTACTATCATTTACAAATAATGATTAGAAATTAACAACAAAGGTGAACCTGTCCCATATTACAAACATGAAGCAGGTAGGCAATAGAAATGGTGCATTGTAATGGTGCGTGTAATGACTTGTGTATTTAAGTTAATTCAAAACACAGCTGGCTCAAAGTAATGCCATGCCAGCCGCAGCATGCTTTCAATACAGGCTTTCCCCCTGGAAACCTCAAAGCTCTGTGATCTATCCGGACCGGAAGTCTGAGTGGTAGTCTCGACAGTAACAAGTTGAGAATCCATACCCTGCTGTGAAAAGTGGGGGAGCAGAGAGAGATTCCGACACACATTTACTCTTTCTATAGAACATACAGGGTGTGCAGACGTACATCTCACCTCAGCTGTCTGAGTCTGGGGTGCTTTACGGGTACATATAGGCTATATGATAGAGGATGTAATAGAGAATGCAAAAGCAGGCTAAGCATTGTGTCTATATCTTGGGTTATGACTATAAAGATTTATGTGGTATGTGACTACACAAGACTGTGTAAAATGAGCAGGTAAATGTGACTCTTCAGATGGATTGAGGTGGTATGTGACTACACACTACTATGTACAATGAGCAGGTAAAATAAACTCTAAAGCTGCACCCCGCCTATTTAAGAGTTCCACGAGTAACATAGAGAAGAGTTTCTGCTGATGAGGCTATTTTACGCTTTTAGATTATCATGCACTGCTATCGTTCCCCTTTCACACACACTGAAAATGCCATGGTGTCTCAGGGGTAAATGTGCCAAGTCAATCTGCCATTTCCAAGCCCTGCTAGAGACAGCACACACTTCTCCTCCTCTCTGTAAGGCTGGCCTGGAAGCAAAGAAACACAAAAAGGCTGCATTTCAAGTTGACATTTTATATAAATGCCACGATGCACAACATCTGAATGGCTCTAGTTCAGAGCCATGTTGTGTCCTGGTGTCATTGTTTGTCCAGGACAGACAGCCAAAGGCTAACCCTAGGCTTACCCTAACCCATCCCACAGACTGCCCGACTGCTGAACACACACTGTAGGAGCCGTCTAAATATTTCAGTTTGTATTTAAATATTATTATTTTTAACTTAATTTCAATATAATTTTGATTTGGAACATTTTACAGTTTTTCTCCGCTGCTAACACTGAAAAACTGGAGCGTATGGCACAATGACTACAACCTGTACCTCATGTGCCAACTCCCTAAGCCAATTCTGCTAAACTATGAGCACAATTCTCTGCTTTAGACACCGATTTCAATTGTTAGTCGCACTTTCTTCAAAACACAACACACAATTCTCTGCTTTAGACACAGATTTCAATTGTTAACCACACTTTCTACAAAATACTAAACACAGTAATACTGCACAGTTTATCAATGCCTAAACCTCCTTGTTTTCAGACAGAACACACTGCTATTCAAATGGCAAAACTTCCATTTCCAAAGCTGTTGTGCAATTTGAAATCAAAACTTTAGCTCCTAGTTTGGAGAACAATGTATGGCAACATTGAAGTGAGTGGTGATCAGAGGGGCAGAGGAGTGAGAGTAAGAGGAGGAGGAGGAGGACAATGATGAAGAGGAAGAACAAGACGGAGAGCCATTACTGTATCTCTGATGAGATTCAGGCCAATGTGTTCAACCATGTGGTCAACATGGGTTTGACCATGCAGGAGGCTGGCAAGGCTGGCCAGAGGGTTCAACCAAACATAAGCCGCTTCTCAGTTGCACCGATTCTCCGGACATTTAGAAGAGAGAATGGGTAAGAAACACTACTATGACAGTAAAAAACTAGTTTGAATGCCTTATCAGGAGCATAGTATTCTTGTATTTAGAGTATTTTACATTTTACTGTATTTGTAAAATGATAAACAAATACAAAGTGCAACCATTGATGACCAAGACATATTCCTCAACATCAATACAGTGAGCCTAGCCACTTTGGACCATGTTCTAAGGCAGAACACCTTGGGAATGAAGCAGGTGTACAGGGTGCCTTATAGAGTCAAACAATTACAGTATGATTTGACTATGTGCAAGGAAGTCATATACGTTTCCACAACTGATAACGTCCTATCAACACTGAAACATTACTGTACTGTATTGTAATCCAATCCAATGTTACAGTATTTTCAGATGTTTCACAACACAACAATTGTCAATATTGTCTTGAGCAAGAACAGGATGCAGTCTAGTTTTTTTGTCCTTTTTTATTTAATATTTTTCTTTCTTTTTTTGTTGACTGTATCAATATCCTATTGTTTGTTCTGTGTAAATCATCTACACATTCGTTGTGTTTGCACTGATGTAAAGGCTTCAGCGCTTTTGAAAAAAAAAGAAATCTTTAAGTTGTTACTGTATATTTGTGAGTTGTTTTATATTTGAGTTAAAACATTATACAGTAACAATATTTTACAACAGGAGAAAGCGTACAGTAACACTGGAGATGAAAAGGCATAATGCTGCTGATAAGGCCTTCATACTAGTGTTTTCCCATTTCATAGTAGTGTTTTCCATTGAGCGCAGTGTTCAATCGATGCCTAGAATGTCTACTCATATAATGGTCTGTGTTTGTCATTTGAAAACAAAATACACTTTTGAGGTGACATAATAGTGTTTTGAAAGCAAGGTAGCATTTTGCAAGAGATATAAAAGGTTTTGCATTTTTGTGTGAGTGGTTTTGGGATTTGGGTTTAGAGTTAGAGAAACCGAGGCATGCTTTGAAAAATGTAGTTTTAGCAACAGAGGAAAACTGTAATGTAGTGTGAGTGTTTGCCCTCTATAGGTCCAAGGTCAAAGTTATAAAGGTGTGAGAGATCAAGGCCAGAGGAAGTTTCGGTGTCTTGACTGTCAACGTCAAACGTGAACTGAACAAGACACTTTCGTGCACCTCCTAGCCAAACTGGAACAATAGCCACAAAGAGTTTATATTGTGTTCTAATTTTCTTTCCAGCGTACACAAAATAAACAACATCAGTTTACTTTACAGCGCTTATCCGACCATGTTTACGCCCCAGGCACACTGCACCGGCACCCTCAGAAGAGGTGAACACCAGAAGATGCATTAAATTGAACAAACGGAAACATCAAGAACATCACAGTTTTTACCCATTACACACACAAACACACACACACACACACAAACACACACACACACACACACACACACACACACACACACACACACACACACACACACACACACACACACACACACACACACACACACACACACACACACACCAAAGGCACACACACACTCCCTGTACATAAATGTTAAGATCCCTTGCTTGGACATTTGTAGTTGTGTAAACAAGCATTAAGATGCCTGTGCAATGCAATCTGCGTGACTGATCTGTGGACAGCTCAGTGTTGTCTTCAGTGTTGTGTGCAGTAGTTCAGTGTTGTGTTCAGTGTTGTGCTCAGTGTTGTGTTCAGTGTTGTGCTCAGTGTTGTGGGTTGTGCTCAGTGTTGGGTTATATGTGGTGTGTAGTAGTTCAGTGTTGTGTTCATTGTTGTGTGTAGTAGTTCAGTGTTGTGTGTAGTAGCTCAGTGTTGAGTGTAGTAGTTCAGTGTTTTGTTCAGTAGTTCAGTGTTGTGTGTAGTAGTTCAGTGTTGTGTGTAGCAGCTCAGTGTTGTGTGTAGTAGTTCAGTGTTGTGTGTAGTAGTTCAGTGTTGTGTTCAGTAGTTCAGTGTTGTGTGTAGTAGTTCAGTGTTGTGTGTAGTAGTTCAGTGTTGTGTGTAGTAGTTCAGTGTTGTGGGTAGTAGTTCAGTGTTGTGTGTAGCAGCTCAGTGTTGTGTGTAGTAGTTCAGTGTTGTGTGTAGTAGTTCAGTGTTGTGTTCAGTAGTTCAGTGTTGTGTGTAGTAGTTCAGTGTTGTGTGTAGTAGTTCAGTGTTGTGTGTAGTAGTTCAGTGTTGTGTGTAGTAGCTCAGTGTTGTGTGTAGTAGTTCAGTGTTGTGTGTAGTAGTTCAGTGTTGTGTGTAGTAGCTCAGTGTTGTGTGTAGTAGCTCAGTGTTGTGTGTAGTAGTTCAGTGTTGTGTTCAATAGTTCAGTGTTGTGTGTAGTAGTTCAGTGTTGTGTGTAGCAGCTCAGTGTTGTGTGTAGTAGTTCAGTGTTGTGTTCAGTAGCTCAGTGTTGTGTTCAGTAGTTCAGTGTTGTGTGTAGTAGTTCAGTGTTGTGTGTAGTAGTTCAGTGTTGTGTGTAGTAGTTCAGTGTTGTGTTCAGCAGCTCAGTGTTGTGTGTAGTAGTTCAGTGTTGTGTGTAGTAGCTCAGTGTTGTGTTCAGTAGCTCAGTGTTGTGTTCAGTGTTGTGTTCAGTAGTTCAGTGTTGTGTGTAGCAGCTCAGTGTTGTGTGTAGCAGCTCAGTGTTGTGTGTAGTAGTTCAGTGTTGTGTTCAGTAGCTCAGTGTTGTGTTCAGTAGTTCAGTGTTGTGTGTAGTAGTTCAGTGTTGTGTGTAGTAGTTCAGTGTTGTGTGTAGTAGTTCAGTGTTGTGTTCAGCAGCTCAGTGTTGTGTGTAGTAGTTCAGTGTTGTGTTCAGTAGCTCAGTGTTGTGTTCAGTGTTGTGTTCAGTAGTTCAGTGTTGTGTGTAGCAGCTCAGTGTTGTGTGTAGTAGCTCAGTGTTGTGTGTTGTTCAGTGTTGTGTGTAGTATGATGAAGGGTTGGTTTTAGTGTAGCCTTAGCCATGGGTGCACTGGCCGATCCAATTGACAGATGGGGGGGGGGGGGGGTTGTTTGATTGCAAAGGAGATGGTGGCCAACGGATAGAAAAAAAGGTCAGTAAATTGGGGATGGAAAAGGTGGGAGATAGAATTGGAGGCCAAAAGAAGATAAAAAGGTCAATGATATAAAGTACGGGACTGGGGTAAATCAGAGGGGGATACACCTAGGGGTTAGGGTTAGGGTGGGGGTGAGGTTAGGGTTTGGATGGGGGGTTAGGTTTAGGTTATGGGGCCTGGACTGGGATCCAAGATAAGTGCTAAAGTTAAGGTAAGTGCTTTTATAAGGTAAGTGCTCGGGAAGAAATTTAGAAAATTAGAAAATGCCAAGCAAAAAAAGGTGAGTGGGTGACAAACGGAAGGTAAGGAACACAAAGAAGAAAAGTGCATTGGGTGGAACCAGTCCAGAGCTAGATGGAGGTTTAGGAAGAGGGGCCAGGATGAGAATCTGTGGAAAAGATGATGATGTGGATTGGAGGAAAAGGATGAGGAGTTAAAATGGTGAAAACATGTAAAATAAGTCAATAATAAAGATGAGAGATATGGTTAAATATGTGTATCATTTATAAATATAATAAATATTAGAATAAATTAAAAGAGAATGTAAAGGTTAATCAAGACAAACAAATAGAGGACCAATCTGGAAAGGAAAACTAAGGAGAATAGAAGTGATGAAAAAGAAGGGGGGGGGGGGGTTAAAGGGGGAATGGGGGAGAGGGGCCAAAGAGAAAGTTTAAAGGTTAGGGAGGGGGGGCAAAGAAAATTAAGATAAAAGAAGCAAAATTATAAGGATCATCAAACTGGCTGCTTGTAGAATCACATACAAAATACAAGGAGGGACAGAAGAGAATGATACCAATTTTTTTATTGAGTGTATGGAGTCTGTGGAGAAAAAATGAATGTTAGAAATCATTAAGTCCAAGCGGAAATTTGGTGTTGAGTTTATTGACCCAGATCCTTTCTGCTCTCTTTCTCTGGGCGGGAGTCCAGCCAGGGTTGTTTTCCAGACCACAAATGTTAAGGTGTAGTGTATCGTGAACCTGAAAGTGACTGACTAGGTGAGTTGTGAGGGTATTCTTGGAAATGGTGTAAAGGTGTTGCTTCAGTCTAGTGCGGATGGAATTGCCTGTTTCTCCTATGTATTGCAGATGGCAGAGGTGACAGGTGATGAAATAAACCGCATTGGTGGTGTCTAATGAAAGAGGAGAGTTGGGTGCTGATCTATGTGAGTGGCGGTTAGTGATGAATTTCTGTGGGTGAAAGTGAGTGTTGTGTGGCGGAGGTGTGGGTGGGGGTAGTCTAGAGAAGTGAGATTTGAGTATAGTATATCCTTGAGATTTTTATTTCTACGGAGAGCTGAAATGGTTCAGTAGGATGTAAAGGGGGAACAAACTGATTGAAATTGTGTAAAATGTTGTTTGAGGGTGCTGCGTAAGTGGCTTGTGGTGTGAGAATAGGTGGTAATGAGTGGTATGAGTGAGAGGGTGTTGGGGTCAGTGACGATGTTGAGGTTAGGGTCAGGGTTGGGTGTAGGTCTAGTGTGTTGAGAGTGAGAGGGAGCAAGAAGAGCCTGAGTGTCTGTTTTGATTTTTCTTAGGAACCTCTTTGAGTAACCACGGGGGCGAAGGGCAGTGAAGAGGGTGGTTATCGCTTCCTGGATATCTGTAGGGAAGGTGCAAATTCTGTGATAACGGATGATTTGAGATTTGATTATGCCTCTGTATGTATGTTTGGGGTGATAGCTGTGTTTATGTAGCAGTGCATGAGTGTCAGTGGGTTTGAAGAAGATTTTAGTGCTGAGGGTTTTCTGAGTGTTGTTTTCAGTGTTGTGTGTAGTAGTTCAGTGTTTTGTTCAGTGTTGTGTTCAGTGTTGTGTTCAGTGTTGTGTTCAGTGTTGTGTTCAGTGTTGCTACTAGTAGCTCAGACGCACACACATACACACACATTCATACTGTATATAAATATGATTAAAAGAAAGACACATGCAGATCAAAAGGGAGAAAGGGTTAAGAACAGGTAAGTATCCCAGGTGAGCTACCAGACTTATGCTGAGTCCCTGCTTCCCCTCTCCAGTGGCTCACTTCTACACTTCCCAGTGGCTCAATCCTTTGGGTGTTGTTCGTCTGCAGAATCAACATGGAGGATTAGCACTTTCACCACATGAATGAAGTTCGAACAATAACAAATAACTGGGGAAATTAAGGAATGTGAAGAATAATCAGTGAACTAATTGGAATAGGGAGTTTTCCAGTAACCCAAATGTAATTTTGTCTTGCAGGCTAATCAAGTTTTGGAGTAGTGTTGAAGGAGTTACCAGACCTAGCCTAAAGGGCAATGGTGGTGGCTGAGGTAATTAAAGACTATTTGGGGCCTTAAAAGGAAAACCTGGGATTTTCAAACTGGGCCCTATTTTGAAATCTTTTTGGGTCCAAACTTGCAACTGCAAAAAAGGCTATACAATGGAATCTTCACCTGGTCTCATAGAATGTCAATGGAATGAACAGCTTTACCAAAGATAGCAAGGTACTGGCACATCTGCGCTTCTCAAAATAGATATTGTCAGTATGAATAACACACTTGACATTAGCAATGATCTTTATAGGAAAGTCTGAAAGCCTACCTCCATGGACAG
>NC_137927.1:7461399-7473899 GCF_963457725.1 Sprattus sprattus | reverse complement strand
ATTTTATGTATACGGCCATAAGTAATTGAAATGGGGGAAAATATTTCTAAATATATCTAATTTACGGAATATACGTTTACATGTATGGGGCTTGATCGTGCCCGCGCAGGAGGCCTGAACGTGCCGGGGTTGAATGAGGCGATTATGAAGAGCTTTCTGTGAGATCCTGAAAGGAGTTGCTGCGCGGTGTACCTATATTTGCACTGCGCGGTGTACCTATCATAGCGCTGTGCGGTGTATCGATTGTAGCGCTGCGCAGTGTACCGATCATAGCTCTGAGAAGTTATGGGCGCCTTACCACACCACACAACCCAGCTGCTCTCAGTGGAGACCCGATGGGGCCCACAGTGCAGCCAATCACAAGAGAGGATCTGGATCAAAAATGCTACAACACAGCCAATCACAGAGCAGCACTCATTCATGCTCCCGTTATGGCACCATTAGCAACAACAGCTCTCATCGGCTCAGTCTTTTAGTGGAACACATGCGCTAATGGAATGCCTTTGTTTTGCGTGTGTGTGTGTGTGGGATCTGTGTTTGAGTGTGTGTGTGTGTGTTTATTTGTGTATATGCATTTGTGCGACTTTGTGTGAGTGAGTGTGTGCGTGTGTGTATGCATGAGTTTGAGCTTTTTGTGTGTGTTTGTGTGAGTGTGTGTATGTGTGTGTGTGCAAGTGTGCGTATGTGTCTGCTCAGACAAAGCAGGCATTGTGTTTAGTGTGTGGAGTGGGAGGGGAGACAGAGTGAAGTGTCAGATGTGAAATTGGCTGGGGATTTGACGCCCACAGCGATCTGTAATCCAGCCCATTATGAGGCTCTAGATGGGAGCCGCTAGTGCAGGGGGGCACACACACACACACACACACACACACACACACAAACTGACAAGCTGCTCATCAGGGGACCAGCAGCAGGATAGAGATCAACGTAAGGATCAGGGGGACCAGCAGCAGGAGCAGCAGGAGCAGCATGAGCAGCAGGAGCAGCAGGACCAGTGATAGGAGCAGCAGGACCAGTGATAGGAGCAGCAGGACCAGTGATAGGAGCAGCAGGACCAGTGATAGGAGCAGTGATAGGAGCAGTGGAAGAAGCCGTGATAGGAGCAGTGGAAGAAGCAGTGATAGGAGCAGCAGGAGCAGTGATAGGAGCAGCAGGAGCAGTGATAGGAGCAGTGGAAGAAGCAGTGATAGGAGCAGCAGGAGCAGTGATAGGAGCAGTGATAGGAGCAGTGGAAGAAGCAGTGATAGGAGCAGTGGAAGAAGCAGTGATAGGAGCAGCAGGAGCAGTGATAGGAGCAGCAGGAGCAGTGATAGGAGCAGTGGAAGAAGCCGTGATAGGAGCAGTGGAAGAAGCAGTGATAGGAGCAGCAGGAGCAGTGATAGGAGCAGTGGAAGAAGCAGTGATAGGAGCAGCAGGAGCAGTGATAGGAGCAGCAGGAGCAGTGATAGGAGCAGTGATAGGAGCAGTGGAAGAAGCAGTGATAGGAGCAGCAGGAGCAGTGATAGGAGCAGTGAGAGGAGCAGCAGGAGCAGTGATAGGAGCAGCAGGACCAGTGATAGGAGCAGCAGGAGCAGTGATAGGAGCAGTGGAAGAAGCAGTGATAGGAGCAGCAGGAGCAGTGATAGGAGCAGTGATAGGAGCAGCAGGAGCAGTGATAGGAGCAGTGATATGAGCACTGCTAGGAGCACTGATAGGAGCAGCAGGACCAGTGATAGGAGCAGCAGGAGCAGCTGGAGCAGCAGGAGCAGTGAAAGAAGCAGTGATAGGAGCAGTGGTAGGAGCAGTGATAGGAGCAGTGGTAGGAACAGTGATAGGAGCAGCAGGAGCAGTGATATGAGCAGTGATATGAGCAGTGATAGGAGCAGTGATAGGAGCAGTGATAGGAGCAGTGATAGGAGTAGTGATATGAGCAGTGATAGGAGTTGTGATAGGAGTAGCAGGAGCAGCAGGAGCAGTGATAGGAGCAGTGATAGGAGCAGCAGGAGCAGCAGGAGCAGTGATAGGAGCAGTGATAGGAGCAGCAGGAGCGGTGATAGGAGCAGTGATATGAGCAGTGATATGAGCAGTGATATGTGCACTGATAGGAGCAGTGATAGGAGCACTGATAGGAGCAGCAGGAGCAGTGATAGGAGCAGTGATAGGAGTAGTGATAGGAGCAGTGATAGGAGTAGTGATAGGAGCAGTGATAGGAGCAGCAGGAGCAGCAGGAGCAGTGATAGGAGCAGTGATAGGAGCAGCAGGAGCAGTGATAGGAGCAGTGATAGGAGCAGTGATAGGAGTAGTGATAGGAGCAGTGATAGGAGTTGTGATAGGAGTAGCAGGAGCAGCAGGAGCAGTGATAGGAGCAGCAGGAGCAGAAGGAGCAGCAGGAGCAGCAGGAGCAGCAGGAGCAGTGATAGGAGCAGCAGGAGCAGTGATAGGAGCAGCAGGAGCAGAAGGAGCAGCTGGAGCAGTGAAAGGAGAAGTGATAGGAGCAGTGATAGGAGCAGTGATAGGAGCAGCAGGACCAGTGATAGGAGCAGTGATAGGAAGGTGGATGCGGGGTGCTGAGGTGACTGCCAGAGAGTAAGGCTGAACAGTGAGGCACTGACTATGTCCCACACCAGCAGTGTCAACTTTTGAAATGGATTCAATTGTGCTGATCTAGTGACTCTAGTTACTGTAGTAACTACTGTATTGTAGTTTACCATGTATATTTGAAGAGCATTTTTGTTGTTTGCAATTGAAATTCCACAGCAGATGATCCATCTCTGAGTAGGATCATATCAGAACCACAAACATAAACAGTGGATTTGTACTAACACATAGACGCACACACTCTCTCTCTCCCTCTCCCTCTCTCTCCCTCTCTCTCTCTCTCTCTCACAAACAGTGACTCTCACACTCACACACACTATGTCTCTCACACTCAAACTCACACTCACACAAACCCACACACACACACACACACACACACACACAACATCATCATACATACACACACACACACACACACACACACATTTCCTCAGAAAGGGCAAGGCATATTTAAGGAAATCTAGAGAATGTCTAAAAGAGAACACACTGCCACGACACGCACTCTCACTCTCTTATACACCCGCACACACACACACACACACACACACACACACACACACACACACACACACACACACACACACACACACACACACACACACACACACACACACACACACACACAGCTTATCTATGCAGGAGCAGAGTTCACAAGTTTGGCCACTTGCAAAGAAATGTGTGATCTAGAATTGTATTGGTAGGTGTATTTTAACAGTGAGAAACAGAATATCAACAAAAATTTCCAGAAAACTGCATTTTATAACATTTATGACTTTATTTACATTTGATGCAAAAAATAAGTATTTGAACCCCCAGGCAAACAGCAAGAATTCTGGCTCACAATGACCAGTTATGTGCCCAAGAAGCACACAGATTAGTCCTCATTAGGTCTAACAAGGTACACCTGATCTCAACTGGTTTATAAGAGAAACCTGTCCAAAGAATTATTCTTCACACCTTCAACCTCACCATCATGGGCAACACCAAAGAGTTGTCCAAGGAAGTCAGAGATAAGATTGTAGACCTGCACAAGGCTGGAATGGGCTCTAAACCATTGGCAAGCAGCTTGGTGAGAAGCAGACAACTATTGGTGCGATTATTCCTAAATGGAAGCAACACCAAACAAATGTTAATCGCTC
Organism: Sprattus sprattus; assembly: GCF_963457725.1. Classification (NCBI taxonomy): domain Eukaryota; kingdom Metazoa; phylum Chordata; class Actinopteri; order Clupeiformes; family Clupeidae; genus Sprattus; species Sprattus sprattus. The sequence goes on along the minus strand of NC_137927.1, from coordinate 7,470,183 downwards.
TAGGTCTGGGGCTCCATGCAAGATATCCCCACGTTCGGTATCAGTGATCATTCGAAAGGTGCAGAATAACCCCAGAACTACACAGGGGGAGCTTGTGAATGATCTCAAGGCAGCTGGGACCACAGTCACCAAGAAAACCATTGGCAACACACCACACCGTAATTTTTTTAAGTACTGCAGCACTCGCAAGGTCCCCCTGCTCAAGGAAGCGCATGTACAGGGCCATCTGAAGTTTTCCATTGCACACTTGAATGATTCTAAGGAGGATTGGGAGACAGAATGTGGTAAGATGATACCAAAATCAAGCTCTTTGGCATCAACTCGACTTGCCGTGTTTGACGGGGGGGGATGCTGAATATGACCCCAAGAGTACATCATACCACCATCAAGCATGGAGGTGGAAACATTATGCTTTGGGGCTGTTTCTTTGCCAAGGGTACAGGACGACTCCACCGCATCAAGGGGACTGTGGATGGGGCCATATAACGTGGAATATTGGGCTTGAACCTCATTCCCTCATTCCCTCCCATTGAAAACGCAACCTTAAAGATTTGGAGAGGATCTGCAAAGAGGAGTGGACCAAAATCCCTCCTGAGATGTTTGTAAACCTGGTGACCAACTACAAGAAACGTCTGACGTCTGTGCTTGCCAACAAGGGTTATTCCACCAAGTACTAAGTCATTTTTGTCAGTCAGTTTTGGGGGTTCAAATACTTATTTTTTTGCATCAAATGCAAATAAAGTCATAAATGTTAAAAAATGCATTTTTCTGGATTTTTTTGTTGATATTCTGTTTCTCACTGTTAATATACACCTACCATTACAATTATAGATCACACATTTCTTTGCAAGTGGCCAAACTTGTGAAATCGCCAGGGGTTCAAATACTTATTTTCCCCACTGTTCCCCACATCTACCACTACCTCCCTTAACATCTGTGTGTGTGAGGGCACATATAAATTTACTTCAGCCAGTGCTCCCTCTCTCAGGCTGTGTGTGTGTGTGTGAGAGCACATATATATTTACTTATTTATATATTTACAGCCTGGGCTCCCTCTCTCGGGCTGTGTATGTTTGTGTGTGTGTGTGCTCTCTGAGGCTGTGTGTGTGAGCACATATATATATTTACTTCAGCCAGCACTCCCTCTCTCAGGCTGTGTGTGTGCGTTCTCTCTGAGGCTGTGTGTGTGCGCACATTTACTCCATCCAGCACTCCCTCTCTCAGGCTGTGTGTGTGCGTTCTCTCTCAGGTGGTGTGTGTGAGCACATTTACTCCATCCAGTGCTCCCTCTTTCAGGCTCTGTGTGTGTGAGCTCTCTGAGGCTGTGTGTGTGTGTGTTTGTGAGTGAGCATATATATATTTACTTTAGCCAACGCACATCTCAGGCTGTGCGGGGTGACGATGGTGTGTGTTTGTGTGTGTGTGTCAACTGATAATGAAAGTGATGTCAATGTCTTATTGGAATACAGATGGTTTTACCATTCCATTCTTCAGCGCTGATTAAGACGACAGAAGCTGCGCATAATACCTGCCTCTTAAACACAGTCGCGCTTAAATATCGCGCGACACGGAGCCAATTTGTTTGCTCCGTGTGCTGCCGCAACAGCAGCTTCACGCGTGCCTGCTCCCGGGACAGAAAGCAGCATGCTTTTAAGAGCAGCCCATCACGGAAGAGGAGATGATGGAAACACAAGTAATTTATATTTACATTCATGGCGTTCATGACATACTGCTTTAACGGCAACAATAACCCATAACCCATCCTGTATCAGCACGCGCTGCAACTGCAAGCTTATTCTCACATCTATTCCGACTGTTTAATGAACCGGAAACGCAGCATCCTTAGATATGAGATTCACCCCCACACGTGAAGTGGTTCTGTTCTGGTAGTGTCCCCCCGCACGTGGAGTGGTTCGGTTCTCTCTTAGTATCGCTGAAAGCGACCCGCTCGTTGGCTTAAGTGGGATAACGGTAAGAGATCACGATTTTCCCTCTTCATCTATATGCAGATGGGGCTTGCGGGATGCACTGAGGGGCTGAGTGACACCTCACGAGTTCTTTATATCATCGCTCCTCGTGCGCCTGCGGAATGGCGGGGTTTCTTTCATTCGGGAGTGATTCTTCGCTCATAGCGCTGACAGCAGCTGCGCAGGCCTAAGTTTGTCCCGAGGACGGCGCACGGTGCCAAGCCGCTCCGGGGCTGCTCTCGAAACGGCCGACTGGTGTGCACAAGCATGTCTCCCCCCGCACCCCAGCAGCGCGCGCCCAGTTGAGCGGAGACGGGTAAACATTGATAACCGTGCTGAGTGCGGTCTGGTGAACCGCGGAGTGGGCATAATCACATAGAAGTACAAAATAAACACACGTCATGCGTTTATCGGGGGATCTGTATCCGTCCGTTATGAGGGGTTAAACATTAGTGATATTGACAGATCACATGGAATCTTAAAAGTCTCGTTTTAACCGCTGAGCGAGACCATTTCAGCAAAGAGGGTGGCGCGCGTGAAGCGAACGCTTCTGATTGATCGCTCTTTTTTCGGTTGGGTCAGCTCGTGGGACGGCGGAGAGAGAGGGGAGTGCTCGTTTGCTTCAGTGTGTACCCCATCCGCGGCAGCTGCAGTTCCTCTCGTAAACACTCACGCGGCCCCACTGAGAACGGAACAAGGACGTCCTCCTCGAGCCTACACTAGAGATGCTAGCCGTGTGCAGCTAATAAGCGCCCCGATTTCCACAGAGAACTTCATTTCGGAGGGCGAGCCGACACGAGCCATTTTGGAAGGATTTAACCGCAGGACAGGTAATCATGACATTGCACCGGTGGCTTTGCGCCTAACGAGAGAGATTCGGGAGCTGTCCGCCACGCTAGTGCTTAAATCAGCTTTTTCCCGAATAAGGAAGTGATCTGGCTTTCCCTGTACATTTTCGAGGAGACGTGTCACCCAGGCGGAGTGTTAGCCTAGCACATAATCACACACACCCTAGTCTCCCCAACCACACCACCTTGAACGTAATTTACAATATAAACACATTATTGCATCGTACAGAGGAATTGAGATGTAGGCTATCAGGAGGTCGCGTAAATGAATGTTAGTTATTTGCGCGCTTTCAACGGGACTGGAGGGTCGGACGGTCTTAAAGTTCACATCCGTCCTAGACACGGCTAAATATTCGGAGTATTCGTGCGTTTCCCACTTGTAGAACCCAAACAAATCCGTCACTGTGCGCTGTAAAAGCCGAACCCGTGTTCAGTCTTCCCTTCGGGAGGACCTTCTCAGTCTGAGCCATCAGGGGAAGGACCCTCCGTCCGACACTGTGGACCCACTCTCACGGGGTGCATGACGACATCAGCTTCAGTTCCCTAGTCCAGAACTGGTCGCGAGGTTCAGTGTGCTTCTGAACACTCGGTACTTCTCTCGTATCGGTGAAGGACGCGTAGTATTGTGCTTACCAGAAGCTCTTTGTTCTGCGTGATGTGCTTCTAGCAAGTTGACCTCTGTTGTCCTTGATAGTGTGTGCATGTTTCTGACTGTGTGTGCGCACGAGTGTGTGTGTCAAACAGTCTAGCACGACAAAGAGAGTGAGTTTCTGATGCTGCGGAAGGTCGGAGCTCTTGCCCAGCGCGTGACAAGAGTGAATAAAATAGAACTGGAAGTTTGTATTTGGCTCGTGGGTGTCTGAATCGGTGGGTCAAGTTGTAAAGAGCGCTCTCGCTGAGTGTCCTCTTCTCTTTCAGAGCTGCCGGTCAGGGACATCCTCACAAGCCTCAACTGATATCTCTCACGCGGGGAAGAAGAGAAGGAATTAAAAGCCATCATGAATTTTGTCATGAAACAGGCGCTCGGAGGTAAGTTGAAACTGTGGTGTGTGTGTGTGTGTGTGTGTGTGTCTTTAGCGGAGCGTTTTCTTGGAGTCTAACACCTGTGCGCCAGAACGGGGTGTTCATTTCAGGTCAACCACAACGTGGTGTTTGTTGGTTATAAGGATGTATGTGTGTGTGTACGCGTTGGTCGGAGTTTGACATTTGTCTTATTTGTCAGGCAGTTAAATAAATGTTTCTCTTTTTTACGGCATATTTAAATCACAAATTTAAATAACAATGTTATTTAAATGTATGGATGTGTTGTCGATGAAGGGCGAACACACTTCGGCTCCGCGTCTGAATGCGTGCGTGCCGCATGCTCCTGGAGGTCGCGCGTTTTTGCGCATTTCGCTCTCTGCAGAGCACGCTCTCTCCGTGCCTGCGCCACAGGCTCCTCGCGCTGCTGGACACGAGTCGAGGGTTTTCGGTGAAGTGCGTGTAGTGTAGTTTTCGGTGAAGCGCTCACCTCGAGGATGACCTGCACGCACGCTTTCTCTCTCTTTTCTTATTTTTTCTTTTCATTTTTCTCTGGTGCCCAAGTCAGGAGCGCATACCCGCGATCTAAAAAAAAAAATAGTGTGTGCGTGACTGTATGTGTGAATGATTTATTCTCCAGAGGTCTTATCTCATCTAACTTCAATGGCATGAGAGGCACTGCCGCAAGCAAATAGAGAGAGAGAGAGAGAGAGATAGAGAGATAGAGAGAGAGAGATAATATATACAACAGTACATACATACACATACAGTATGGCATATACACCAGGACACTCACTCACTCACTCACACACACACACACACACACAGTGTAACATATACACCAGTACGTATACACACACACACACAAAATATAACGTATACACCAGTACACACGTACACACACAAACACACACACACACACACACACACACACACACACACACACACACACACACACACACACACACACACACATAGGCACACACACACACACACACACACACACACACACACACACACACACACACACACACACACAAACACACACACACACACACACACACACACACACACACACACACACACATAGGCACATGAACATAAACATTTACTCACACACACCCATTCTCACTTGAAGACTAGAAAGCACAATAATAGCACGGGCTGAACTGTCACATCACAGGATGTAAAGCAGGGCTGTTCAATGATATTGTTCTGGGGGTACCTAACTTTAAACCTAACCCATAACCCTAAACCTAAACCTAACCCACACCTAACCCATAACCCTAACTCAAACCCTAGTGGTCAAACATGACCCTTATCTATTCTTCTCACTTGACACAATTTGATACTAGCTATTTGTTTATTGCAAAACTAGCCTAATACTAAAACAAACAATAAATAAACATTCTTTTATTAGTTTAAATTAAATACATGTATTCTGTGCCCACAACTATGTATACAACTCATCATGTAAACCAGTTGGTATATTTGGTCAATTCGGTCATCTCAACCAGCTACATTACATTTCCCGCAAACATTCGTGGCAATCTTTCTTATTATAAAGTGTACTTCTCCATATTGAAATAACAATTTCACATATTTTACAAACAGACATTGGACGTCAGTAAACCTGTACGAAATCAAATTCACACATCAACATTTCCCAGTTATCTTTAACTCTCTCCAATCCCAACCGGAGATAGGCTATAACCGCAACACTGCACGCCTACTAAAGACGGAGATGGCACACACATCTTTGGCTGGACAAGGGCAGAGAAGACATTGTGTGTTTGTGTGTGTGTGTGTGTGTGTGTGTGTGTGTGTGTGTGTTTGTCAGGCAGTGTGTGTATGTCTACTAGTTTCTATGGCGTCCATGTGAGAGAAACCTGCTTTGCACGTTTACGCTGAACATTTAACACAATAATGGCCGGAAATTTCCCCACATTGATAAAGCCAGTCCAAAATTTGGCAAAGCCCTAATTCTTAAGGGGCATGCTTCAGATCCGATGTTGCTTGCATGTCAGTGACCTCCACTTGCAGGGAGCCTTCTTGCAGCGGCCTCTGGAGCTATGGAAGATTGGTTGTTACTGATAGCACTAGAACTCAGGACTGGGTTGAAAGATTCAATGCTTTATTCGCGTAAAAAATGTCAGTTGATCTTTGGCCCGCGGGACACCAACTGAATAGGACTGATGTACAGGATGTAATGTTGTTTAATCCTGCTCCATACACCACACAAATACACACACAACGCACACATACATGCTCAGGAGTAGTCAAAAATGCTCATGCTTATACTGGACAGACACTCAGGACACACACACTCAGGACACATGTATATCCATAGACACATGCTCATGTATGACACACACACACACACACAAACACACACACACACACACACACACACACACACACACACACACACACATACACACACACATACACACACACATACACACAAACAGTCATAGAAGCAAGCATACAGACATTCTCTCACACACACACACACACACACACACATGCAAGCATACATACATTCTCTCTCTCACACACACACACACACACACACAAACACACACACACACACACACACACACACACACACACACACACACACACACTCACTCACACACAGGCAGCAGTGCCATGATTAGCAGCAGAATGGGATGCGATTCATTAAGCAGCTGGGGGATGCAGCCATGTGTGTGTTTGTGTGTGTTTGTGTTTGTGTGTGTGTGTGTGTGTGTGTGTGTGTGTGTGTGTGTGTGTGTGTGTGTGTGAGCATGTGTGTGAGCATGTGTGCGTCAGAGTCAGGTCCATCAATACTGCAGAGGAAGAGGCAGTGGAGTGAGAGAAAGGGCTTCACACCTGAGGGAACAGAGCTGGGGTCTCTCTTTCTCTTTCTATCCATCAATCTCGCTCTCTCTTTCTCTCTCTCTCTCTCTCTCTCTCTCTGTATCCATCAGTCTTTCTATCTCTATCCATCAATATCTTCCTTTCTTCTTCTATCTCTCTCCTTCTGTTTCTCTCTCCTTTGTCAATGCACGTGTGTGCGTTTGTGTGTGTGTGTGTGTGTGTGCGTGCGCTTGTCTCTGAGTGACTCTCCTTCTCACTGTCTTTATCTCTCTATCTTTGTTAGCCCTATCTTTCTATCATTCTCTCTTTCACTCCCTGTCTCTCTATCCTTTTCTCTTTCTCTCCCTCTATCGATCCTTTCCCTCTCTGTCCACCTCTCTCTCCATGTCAGTGTATTTCAGACTGTAATCAACTGAATGAGATGAGCCTGGGCTACAGGCCGAATGTTTTATGAATAGCCTGGATCTACTCATCAGTCATCCCGACCATGCATTACAGCCCTCAAAAAATAATGGTGTCATTAATCAAAAAAGCAAGTATGTTTTGGGTCATCTGTGTGTCAATCAAGCAGCAGATCAACTTCACACTACTTGGCACACACGCACATTTTGTGTGAACACTAGAGAGAGAGTGTGTGTGAGAGAGAGAGCACGTACTGCTTACAGGGCTTGTCACCGTTGGCATCTAGCTAATTCACTAAGGCTAGACTTAGAGGAGGCTATGGATATAAGAACATTTTTCAAAAAGAAAAAGGATTAAGTCAACGAGGTGCAGTCGAGGCTAGAGGAAGTGGAGGAAGAGTTAAGTCCTGTTGCTTACCATTTGGGCAAGAGAGAGTGTGTGTGTGTGTTTGTATAAAAGGGAATTATATGATGAGAGCCGTCATTTAACATCTCCTAGTTTAAAGTCGAACTCCAGACAGCACTCTTTATATCTAAACCTCAGTTTACCAAATAAATGCTGATATTTTTTTTTTGATATTCCAACAGTACGATGTTTCTGTCTATAAAAACCTCGCAAATGTTTTCTGTTGTGTCAGTGTGACCCAGGGTTAGGGTTAGTGTTTCTATGGCGATGTCCATGCCCTATGGGTGTGACCCAGCATTAAAGTGTTTTCATGTAGACAAACAGTGTGGTGTAACGAATGGGGGTAATTAACATGTGAGTCAGAGCGATGACAGGCCCTGCATGCCATGTGCTGTCTTTAGGCCGGCGGTTTTCACAGTGTGTGAAAATGGTGCATTTAGCCACCTGAATTAAAAAGACAAATCCCAGGGGAGAATGAACACGGACCCCCCTACAGGGCTGGGCAAATCCATGAATGTTTTAAAATTCCTAGAAGCACCTCTGCAGATGAGTGGTGTGTGTGTGTGTGTGTGTGTGTGTGTGTGTGTGTGTGTATGTGTATTATACCCATGCCAGACAACATCAGTAAGATTGAGTGGGGGTGTGTGTGGGTGTAATTTATCCATGCAAGACAACAGCAGTAGTGTTGTGGATTAGGGTGTGTGTGTTTTTTTTATCAAGTATTCCAGGAAGCAGGAGAAGGGCTACGTGTGTGTGTGCACTCGATTTTCTCCTGCCACGATGCCTCATAAATTAAACTTTTGCCTAGCAGCCCCCCCACCCCCAGCCCCTCGAAACACACACACACCCATAAAACGACATTTCATGTCACCTGACAGACACACCCCTCTGCCCTGCCGAATAAATCAGGGCACACACACACACAGACACACACACACATACCGCCCTCTCCAAACAACCTCTCCAAACTCAACAGTAATGATTGGCTGTTGATATGAACCAGTCCTTGACCCCTTCTTTACCCCGCTGCTCATTGGCTAGCACGGTGGTGAGGTTGGCCCTTGTGTATAACTCATCCCCGCCTCAACATAAAACAAGTCAAGCCTGCTAATACACTACACTGTGTGTGTGTGTCTGTGCGTGTGTGTTTATATCACATTGCACTTGTCTTTAGAACTGCTTTTTGAAATGCTTGGCTTCACCTCTGAGGCTATGGGTTAGTATAGTTACGGTGTTAATAAGAGAAGGAAGGAGATTACTGTCCAACTGTGTGTGTGTGT
>NC_137927.1:7446399-7448899 GCF_963457725.1 Sprattus sprattus | reverse complement strand
AGGAGTAATACAAAGGTTTGTGTGTGTGTGTGTGTGTTACTCCTTCTCTCTCTCTCTCTCTCTCTCAAACACACACACCCACACACGGACACATGCACACATACACACCTTACACACTACCCCATGACACATCTCAGTGTCTTTGGGTAAAGTAGGGAAAGTAGCAACTCTACTATATGAAGTGTATGTGTGCGTTTATGTGTGTACTGAGCAAATATAAAGACACAAGGGCAGTGAAGGGCAGTGAAGGGGGCTGAGAATCAAAGAGATGGACAGCCAAAGCGAGATAGTGACATAGCCAGTGTGCATTTAAATAGAAAGAGAGAGAGAGATAAAGAGGAGGGGAGAGGAAGAGAGAGAGGGAGGGGGAAAGATACTGTGCTTGGGAAGGTGTGTGTGTGCGTGTGTGTGTGCGTGTGTGTGTTTGGGAAGGTCATTACAGAGGAAAGGGAATGAGTCAGCATGAGACGCTGACACACACAATCTCTCTCTCACACACACACACCCACACCCACCCACACCTCCCTCTCCCTGCCCTTCTTCCCCTGCCCTTCTCTCCATCTTCTCCTCCCCCCTTCCTCTCTCTCTTTCCTTCACTCTTTCCCTATTTCCTCACTCCATTGCTCACACAAACTCATTTCCTCTCACCCCCCCCCCCCCCACCCCTCAGGAGAGAGGTTCTTGCTCTTTAGAACAGTCTTTGTGCTTCAGCTGATAGTGAGGCTGTGCACACGTGTGTGTGTGTGTGTGTGTGTGTGTGTGTGTGTGTGTGTGCGTGTGTGCGTGTGTGTGTGTGTGTCTTTCTGACCTCAATTCTGCTCTGCTCCAGGAGAAGCACTTCAAAGAATGAAGAGTCACAGAGACCTTTGGAATATTTTGACACACACACTCATAATTTCTCTTTCTATCTCTTTCTCACACACACATACACACAGTCAAAACTAAGAGACAGGTGTGTGTTTTCTTTATTGAAGACCAGAGGACATGTCTGTTCATGTTTCTCTGAAGAAAGGATACCAGCATCACTGATTGGACAGAGAAGTCTGCTGGCCTCATCTCTGGCTGCCCTGATTGGACAGAGAGGTCTGCTGGCCTAAAATCTGGCTGCCCTGATTGGACAGAGAGGTCTGCTAGCCTCATCTCTGGTTGCCCTGATTGGACAGAGAGGTCTGCTGGCCTCATCTCTGGCTGCCCTGATTGGACAGAGAGGTCTGCTAGCCTCATCTCTGGCTGCCCTAATTGTACAGGAGGTTTTGAATTCCTCAAGTCTCAGAAAGATTCAGGGGCAGGTGTAGCTCAGACTGGGAAGTTTTAAGACCACTGACACTGTTTACTAACCACCAGACAGTGCCACCAGGGGGAGCTTCAGGGAGTGGCTATGGTCAGTGTCTCTGACACCTTTAACAAAGCATTGGTTAATCAGTGGTCACTGACTGGTCAGTACCAGGCGGAGCTTCAGGGAATTGTCACGTCCGTGTCTAGGGCTTTAGGACACGACAAAGGCTTTAAAACACGGGCAGACAACAGAGTTTAAATAACCGTGCATTTATTTGACAAATAATAAAATAATTAAACTAAGGCTGTAATGTGAAGAAACAGAGTTTATACCTCACAGTACTTTATATAGTAGGCCGTAACCTAAGACTACAAGTTTAAATGTATAAAATAGATAAACTCAGACAAAATGAATGAACAATTTACATGGCATTCTCATAATGCTTGCCTGAACAACAGAGCAGATAGCCACTGACCAGTTTCAAAAGGTGTTCCTGTTGAAGTGGCAGTTATTGGCTGATGACGGTACTGACCGGTCTGTGACCACTGAACGGACTCTGGAGCTCTGCCTAGTGGTACTAACTAGTGGTCAGTGCAAGAGACCAGTGCTCACAAGAGTGAGAGTGAGTGAGACAAAAATGAAAAGACATTTTGTTGAAGATGGCTCTTCAAACACAGACACACACAGACACACAGACACACACACACAGACACACAGACACACACACACACACACACGCACCAGCTGAAATGTAAACCATTTCTGGATATTCATATTAATGAGCAGCTGGCCAAGGGATGAAGGGGAATGGGAGATGTGCTTCTCCTCTAAGACCTCCAGTATTCAGCTCAGGCTTGTGTGAGTGTGTGTGTTCATTCTTAGGTACTATGTGCCAGTGCTCTGTCCTCCCCCGTGATTTCAGTCAAACATCTGTTCCTGAATTTCCCAATTAGTTTGAGTGTGTGTTTGTGTGTGTGTGTGTGTGTGTGTGTGTGTGTGTGTGTGTGTGTGTGTGTGTGTGTGTGTGTGTGTGTGTGTTGGATGTGGGCAGTATAGGAGTGTTGGACTTTTTGTTTCTGTGTACATATGTATATGTGTGTGCATGTGTGTGAATGTGTGTGTGCGCGTGTGAGGTGAGGTTCCTCGCTGAGGTAATTTGTTCTCCGGCTCCAGAACCTCTAGCATGCAGGAGAACTGCCACAGGCCTTCTGTGTCACTGTTTTC
>NC_137927.1:7438899-7441399 GCF_963457725.1 Sprattus sprattus | reverse complement strand
GTATGTGGGCACACTGTCACGCAGTCCCAGCCCTGATTACATTCAGTTTCCTGCAAGGAAGAGGTCTGGGAATTGTTACGTGACAGAGGCAGTGGTGGAGTGAAGTGTGTGTGAGTGAGTCTGTGTGTGTGTGTGTGTGTATGTGTGTGTGTGTGTGTGTGTATGAGTCTATGTGTGTGTGTGTGTGTGTGTGTTTAGGCAAGTGAGGCGAGAGAACACTGGCTCTCTATCTCCATATGCTACTGGAAACATTTGCCGCCTCTGGACTCACAGTGCATGACCTTATGCATTTTAATAGGCGCACACACACACACACACACACACACACACACACACACACACACACACACACACACACAACATGTATGTGTAAGTTCTGGGGTGCGTGTGTGTGGGTGTGTGTAAGAGCCTGTGTTTTGGTGTGTGTGTGTGTGTGTGTGTGTGTGTGTGTGTGTGTGTTGTGTGTGCGTAAGAGCCTGTGTTTTGGTGTGTGCTTGTCTGTGTGTGTGTGTGTGAGAGCCTATGCTTCTGTGTGTGCGCATAATGTCAGAAATTGCTGGGCAGGTGTAGACTTGTGCTGGCTTTGCAAATATTTTTATATCCAGTGCTCCACAGGGGAGATAAGGTGTTAGAGACAAACACACACACGAACACGGGGGAAGGGCATGTGTGTGTGTTTGTGTGTGTGGGCACAATGTGGAAGGTGAGATATGATCAAACAGATTGTCTTGAAATCATCAGTTAGAGAGGTGTGTGAGTTTATAAGTGAGTGAGAATGTAAGGGTGTGTGTGTGTGTGTGTGTGGGGGGGGGGTATATTTGTATATTTCATTGTACTCTCATTCAGCAGTGTTACTTCCAGGTGTTTAGATGGTATTTTACTATTTTGTAGGAGAAGAGTGCAGCAAGTCTAACGCACCTCTAGTGGAAGTAGAAAAAGGTTAAGGCGTTGTGTTGACGTCACAGTTTGCACGCGCAACGACCAATACGTCAAACACACCAGCACATTAACAGCAAACCTCTGTGTGTGTATTTGTGTCAAGTCCTTTTTCTGCAGGGAATCTGCTATAATGCCATTAAGAAGACCCCTCATTATGCCGCCTTCGTTTACACTGAACCAAAACAGACGACATCATGCAGCTCCAGCGTGTGCTTTTAGATAGCATGCAGGCATCCCAGAAGCGTTGTGTTTAATATCACGTCTCGCTTTACCTATAATGTCGCGTAATGAAATCCAAGTTGTCTAGAATGCGCCATAACATATGCTTCGGAAATAAACTAACTTACCTGTTACCTTCAAAAACATCAAATGAATGACAGGTGAAATTGGTGTCAGCTGGCTCTTGCAAGCCGGGCGCCTTTATAGCAATGTTCAGACTCAAGCAAAGTTGTCGTTCATCATGCACACTGTGTTAATCCTCTTCGTGTCAGGTTTGTGTGTTCTGACAACACAGCAATCCTGCTTTATTTTGGTTAATGTTAAGGTCACACCCTTTTACACAAAGACGTGGTTCTGGCTCTGTGACTACCTCTGCTGCCGGCTCAGAGGCGGAACAACCCATTCCATCTCCGTACCTTTCATACAGAGCGGCAAAGCGGAATGAAGGTGCAACAGTCCCACCGTGAATACGCTGTACACAAAGCCTCAGACTAACAGCAAATCCCTGTGTGTGTGTGTGTGTGTGTGTGTGTGTGTGTTATAGGCGCCGGTAAAGACATGGGTAAGATGCTGGGAGGAGACGGAGGAGAGGAGAAGGACCCTGAGAAGGAGGCGGAGAAGGTGAAGAAGGAGGAGGAACGGCAGGAGGCCCTGAGGCAGCAGGAGGAGGAGCGCAAAGCCAAATACGCCAAGATGGAGGCAGAGAGGGAGAACGTCCGACAGGGCATCAGAGACAAGGTACACACACACACATACACATTCATACAGTCACAGTTGTGTATGTGTGTGTGTGTGTGTGTGTGTGTGTGTGTGTGTGTGTGTGTGTGTGTGTGTGTGTGTGTGTATGTGTGTGTGTGTGTGTGTGTTGCTGTCTTTCTCCTTACATTCGACAACGACAACAACCGTATATTCTATACAAAAATGGAGTTTGGTCTGCCGTCTTTGTTTATTGTATGCAGACACACTAGTGCACAAGTATATATGCTCACAATGGCGTAGGCCACAGTGTCGGGTCTGTGTAGAGCCTATGTACAACTATAAATCAGTCTTGATCTTGAGTCTAGTTATTTAAGCAATAAGGTTCGAGAGGCAGTACGGTATCGTCAATAATAATTTAATTTTACTTAATATTTATAAAGTCGCTGGCAACCTCCGCTGTGCGTCGGGCCTAACAACACCCTCGAACAAGTACATTATTGACGATACCGTACTGCCTCGAGTACCTTATTGCTTTTATAACACGGTTGCCAGCGACTTAATAAATATTAAGTACAATTTAATTATAAACAGTAAGCTGCCTTTCAGCACAAAAAAGTTCTAGTCACCAAACATTGTGTATCGC
>NC_137927.1:7423899-7431399 GCF_963457725.1 Sprattus sprattus | reverse complement strand
GGGTGGCGGGTATTCAGAACGCTATTTTAAGGACGCGTGCTTGGCTGCACAGTAGCCTACACTTTACTTCTCTCGTCTACACAAGAGATTTACACCAACTTTTTTGGCAAGCCATATATAATTACAAGGAAAATAAAGTATTTACCACATGAGGAAATCATTGTGATATCCATTTCCAAGATATTTTAAAAATAGGCATACATCTAGCATACACATTGACCCAAATGATTCAGGTTAATTGTAATGGCGGTTCTGATGTCTGCCATCTCCTGGCAGATGAGCTGGGGACACACGCACACTGTCCATATCACAGTCTGCGGCGAGATAAGGAGAAAAGGGAGGGAGAGAGAGAGATCGGAAGAGAGGAGAGCCCAGTGGTGTAGTGGTCCTTGGCGAAGTGGGTATACTCTTATTTATTTTTAAGCAGCCCATACAGCACAGGATAAACACCCTGTTTTGAGAAGTGGGTATACTCAATGCTGACTGAAAAATAAGTGGGTATACTCCGTATATACCCTGGACTACACCACTGGGAGAGCCTGATCAGTGGCTGGCCGCACGCACGCGCGTGCGCGCACACACACACACACACACACACACACACACACACACACACACACACACACACACACATACACACACACTCACTCGCTCTCTCTCTGGCAGATAAGCTGGGGACAGACGCACTCTGTCCCTATCACAGTCTGCAAAAGTTAGGCTATACATGCAGTTACGTCAGGTCTAGTCCGAAATGCTGGGGAATTCATAAAATTTCCCGTAACACCCGACAGCCAAGAGAGGGCTAAGCGTATGTATTCACATACGTGCCCCCCCAGTGTTTTACACAACATTGCCATGAATCATGGATCTGTCAATGACATAAATGAGGATAGATTAGAGGACTTTAGAAGACGTGAGGTTGAACTGCATGTGCCGATGGGTGCAATATTATTACCATGCATACATAACCTAGTGATTCAGTGAGGGTGAACCCAAAACATCGGAAAGTATGTTTTTGTGACTTTTATTTCAAATATGTTGCCACCAAAAAACGAATGCTAGTAACTGAAAAAATACAAACGAGAAATGAAAAGTAGAAACATTTCTCCAAACAAGCATGGGAAAATATTGTTTCTGGTAACACACGTTCTGGTGGCCTCACGGTCTTCCTCCAGGTAATTCCACCATTATAATAACAAGCCGCTATGGAATATGCGCTCCTCGCTCTTAAAGGGAATGTGAGATGACGCTCTGATTGGTTTATTGCATATTACGCCCAAACCACACCTGAGTAACCTCCTTTGGACCACGTCGGGCGCGAGTGTGTTTTTTCCGCCGTTATAATAGCAAATGCGCCATAGAGCCGCCCACACAGCTACTTGCATTTGGCGCTGTCCTACTTGCGTTTCTGATCGTTAAAATAGGGCCCCAAGAGTTATATTCATGTCATTAATGTTGTGCTTTTCTCTATGCACCGAGACCAACCCCATCATAGGTGCATAGTCTTTTTATTGATACAAAACACCTTCCCTACAAAGACCCCATCCGCCCCACCCAAGCCCTGAGTACTCAAGGTTTTCAGGAAACGATTACTCAATTTCTAAAATGAGGTACTCGTGCAACCACTTGCACACTTGAATAGCCACAGGAGACATGCTCCTGTTTGTGTGTGTGTGTGTGTTTATGCCCCTGTGCTTATCCTTTTGTATGTATTTCAACTGTGTGTGTGTGTAACACCTCTATGCCCTCTCTGTATAACTGTGTATAACTCCCTTTGCGTGGGAGTTTTTGGGTTTGTGTGAATAACTCTCCTCCCTTCATTTTGAGCTTGTGTGTAAAGAGGCAGCTATGTGTGTGTGTGTGTGTGTGTGTGTGTGTGTATAACTCCTCACTTTATCTGTCTTAGTACGGGATCAAGAAGAGGGAGGAGAAGGAGGCGGAGTTGGCGGCGGAGGCGGAGGCAGCTGCTGAGGGCTCTCTGACCCGGGCCAAGAAGGCGGTACCCGCGGGCTGCGGAGACGATGAGGAGGAGGACGCCGGCCTCATGGAGACCGTCATGAAGTTCCTCCCCGGACCTCTCAACAACGTCTTAGACATGTTCAACAAGAAATAAACACCAACACACTCAATAATGTCTTACAAAAGAAATCAACACACACGCACTTAACACACACACACACACACAAACACACACACACACACACCTACACCCACACATCTTAGACATGTTCAAGAGGAGAAATACAAACACACATATATACACACACATGACATGACCCCCTCCTCCATTCTTTCAGCTATCTACTGCTCTGCTAAACAACTACAGGCCTGGAGTCAGCTGTCCTACCTCACACCTGCCCTCCAACCCTGTGTGTGTGTGTGTGTGTTTCCAATGTTAATGGCAGGTGTTGAGTTTTACTTTCTGCAGACTCCAGGCTTAGGTTCTGTCTGGCAAATCCATTTCCTTTGTAAATAGCCTCTGAAATATAGATAATATCTATGAGTAACATTATATATATATATGATGACTATAAGCCATACTTTTAACTTGGGGAAAGAGAGAAAAAAAAACAATCCCAGAATCCTATTACGTGTTTAACTGTGTTCCTTAGTCGTGTTCAGTGAGCCCAACGTCTCCTTATAGACTGATCAGCTGCCAGTGGGATCAGTGTTTCCTCGTAAATAAGCACACACACACTCACACGCGTGCACTCATCATGTTCTACGTTCTAATGAGTCTGTTCTGGTTCTGAAAGCATGCCCATCCTCTCTGTGACTGCCGTAGACTGTATGTACCGTTTTCATGCTGTCTGGTGTTCGTAGCTAAATATATTTCATATTTAAGGCAATAATATTTGGGCTTTCTGTTCTTGATGTCCTATAGGTGGCGCTGTTCTGTTCTGTGCTCTCTGTCTCTACGCTGTTTGTTTACGCTTTGTTACTCAATAGATGATTCTATTGCCATGACGAGCTCATTGTTCTGATGACACTAGTGCCAAGAGGAGTGTGGGCATATCTGATTGGCCCAGATGGCTCTCATGAATATTAATTAGTCTGGAGTTATAGGGCTAGCTGTGTGTCTGTGTTTCTCATACACCGTGCTGTAGATAGACTGATTTGATGTATCTATTATGATTATTATTATCAAATATTGATATTATTCTGATTTTACAGGCACAACTAGGTTGTGTGTCCACATGATGTGAGCAGACAGTGACGATGGTGCAATACTAGCTCTAAATGAAGTTGTTCTGTGTTTGTGGTCGACTACGGGAGCCATAAATAACAGACAACCTTCATTTCTGTGTATTCAGCTAATGTGAATGTGAATGTCAGTGAGTGTGTGTGTGTGTGTGTGTGTGTGTGTGTGTGTGTGTGTGTGTGTGTGTGTGTGTGTGTGCATGAGTGGGTGTATGAGTTTATGTGTGTACAAGTGTGTGTGTATGAGTATCTGTGTATGAGTATGTGTGTATGAGTATGTGTGTGCTGTGACTTCCAGAGGGTCTGTGTGTGGAGTTACAGAGAGATGGTCAGGCTGTAGAGGGTTTGGTGTGTTCTGTGTGAACGGTGGGTCTTTTTAAGGCTCTAGCCCTCAGAGGAGGAGAGAAGACTAGAGAGGAGGAGAGGAGAGAAAAGGCAGGAGGACCTCTGCTGTAGCCTTTTAATGTGACTGCTGTGTCCCTGTGAGTAGAATGCTGCCAAGATAGTCTGTGTGCATTCATGTACTCACACCTTCCCCACACTTTCTGCAGTCCTTACCCAGTCCTTCCCCAGTCGTACTGATTTCGCTGGGCCCAGACCAGCCCGAGTGATGGAGGAGAGGCTTAGAAGTGATGTATCTTAGCTACCGCCTGCCATTCTACTGTTTAGACATTCCAATGGCCCATAGACATTCCGCCTGGCCTCTCTGGAGCTAGCATTGCCTTGTAGCGCGCTAGCGTTGGCCATTAGTGCTACCATGATGACATAGAGGGGGAGCGTTGCCATGGTGATAGAGAGAGCTAGCATTGCCAAGCGTAATATGGGCGAAGGCTTTAGGCTCAGGCAGAGGGCAGCATAACGTAATCAAGTGTAGGCCGTCAGCTATCTAACCTGCCATTTAGATTTATCTATAAAACCAGCCAATCTGCAGGCTTCTCTGTAGGCTTAACGGAGCCAATCAGCAGGCTTCTTGTTGGCTTAAACGGCCCCATGAACTGTGGCCACTGCTATCAGGACCTTGCCGCATATTAAGGTCAAGGCAAAAACAAGTTCACCCCCCCACGATGCACATCGGGGGAGGTAGAGCCACTGAGGGATGTTGCAAGGTGAGAGTGTGTGTTATTTAATTAGTTTCCACCACAGACACGCACTCTATTATCAAGTCCTATCCATTAATCCCACCTTCAAATGTGTTGCCATGGTGATGCTGCGTGTGTGAACAACAGCCCCGAGAGCACATTCATAGAGCACATGTGTGTGTGTGTGTGTGTGTGAGAGATGTGACATAATGTGATGTTCTGAAACTGCCTCCAGCCTGCACTGCAATCAGCTGATAAAGCGCTGTCCAGCACACACAGCTCTTCTCAACTACCGCGTTATTACACAGTTAATATAGCTGTTACAGCATGCTTATAACTCCTTTATTGCCAGAATGTTTTCTTTTCTTTGCCATACCAATTTTGAAGCTTTTTTTTCCAAAACCAAAGACTGTTCTAGCATCAGATAGACTGGCTTATACTGCCTGGGTGTATTTGCTGATCCTCTGTGTTTTTCTTTGTTCTGTTTCTCTCACACTACACCACGCTGTGTGTTTGACTTCTCACACACCACCCATCAGTCAGGAAGTAAAATATCCACCAGGCTTCTGATTGGTTGGTCAGATTAGAGCAGGACCAATCACAAATCTCAAAAAGTGTTTTCCAGAGCTGTGTTCTCTCTTATGCACATAATACACTTGTATACACACACATACACATGCACACACACTGTTTGCATCATCCAGAGTTACAGATGCTAACATGGTCATACACTTCTGAGGTATAGCACCCTGTCAACATACTGCCAGATAATAGATACAAACACACCTGTGCATATACACACACAAACACACACAAACACACACGCAGGAGCTCCAAGCACAAGAGAAGCAGGCTGCTGGTTAGTCCCTGTTTATGAAGCTATTTATTTCCACATTCTCTCCTCACATGTCCTCTTCTATGTAGATGTGAATGGGTTCTCTCCTGTGTTCTCCTGTGTGGGTTCTTTACCGGTTCATGTTCTGTGCTCTTGATGTTCTTGTCTCTGGGGTTCACACCCGGCTCTTTCTCCTTCCTGTTGTTGAGTTGGTGCTTTTTCTTTGGTACTGTAAAACCTCTCTCTCCTTCGCTCCCTCTCTCCTTCAATCTTCCGCTCCCTCTCTCCTGTCTCCTTCGCTCCTTCTCTCCTCTCTCGATGGCGTGTTGCATGCCTGTGGTGAGTGTTGTAGAGCAACATGTGTGTGTGTGTGTCTCAGTGTTTTAAGAGGCCACCCAGCAGGAGGCCCTGCATGCCTGTTAGACGGAGGCTAGACTGTATCCTTTCCTGTCTAATGGAATCACCGTCCACTACCAATAAAGTGATTTCATATGATTGGCTGTGCCTTTTTTCTGTAAGCGTGCCTATGGTTATGTGTGTGTTTGACTCCTATGAATATGTGGATTTATGGTTGTGCGGTATGGTTTTTTGCAAACGTATATATATTTTCTGACGTGAGTGTGATTTATATTGATATTTGTGAACCCAGTTGTCCAGACTAACCCAACAACCACCCACTCCTGTGTGTGTGTGTGTGTGTGTGTGTGTGTGTGTGTGTGTGTGTGTGTGTGTGTGTGTGTGTGTGTGTGTGTGTGTGTGTGTGTGTGTGTGTATGTGTGAACCCTAGTCCACTCAGTCCTCCTCTCCTCAGACTTTGGTGTGTGTGTATGTGTGTGTGTGTATGTGTATGTATGTATGTATGTACGTGTGTGTGTGTGTTTGGTGAGGACACACACAGACACTTCTCTCTCTCTGTCTCTCTTCCACTCTCTCCCTCCCTAATTCTCTCTCTCTATCGCTCTTCCACTCTCTCCTCCCTCCTTCTCTCTCTCTGTTTCTCTTCCACACTCTCCTCTCTCTCTGTTTCTCTTCCACTCTCTCCTCTCTCCTCTCTCTCTGTTTCTATTCCCCTCTCTCCTCCCTCCTTCTCTCTCTTCCACTCTCTCCTCCCTCCTTCTCTCTCTCTGTTTCTATTCCCCTCTCTCCTCCCTCCTTCTCTCTCTTGCACTCTCTCCTCCCTCCTTCTCTCTCTTCCACTCTCTCCTTAAGGCATTTTTATACTTCTACGATTCTCTCCGATTTGGTCGTAGAGGGACACTTTGGCACGCCTTGGCACGCCTTGGTAACACCTTCACCCAGGTGTTGCCGCCCATCCGACCCGTCGGAGAGCCGTCGGAGAGCTGGTCGGAGACAAACGCTTTTTTCTAACTTTTCTTAAAGAGACGGAGAGAGTCGGAGACCCCCTTGGCTGTGATTGGCCAGTTTACGACATCATTTCCAAACAACATCATTTCCGGAATCACACATGTCAGGACCTCACATTTCCTGTTTTCTGTCAAAATGTTTTAGTACGACTTTGGTAAACTACAAAGCTGCACAGCATGCAGCATTAGGCTACCTTATTTTATATAAACCCTCGAAAAGTACATTTCTCCCGACCACTGTTGGTCTCTTGGCTGGTGGCTCGGTGT
This sequence comes from Sprattus sprattus, assembly GCF_963457725.1. Classification (NCBI taxonomy): domain Eukaryota; kingdom Metazoa; phylum Chordata; class Actinopteri; order Clupeiformes; family Clupeidae; genus Sprattus; species Sprattus sprattus. Next base: position 7,424,653 of record NC_137927.1, on the reverse strand, counting down.
TGAAAGTGCCTTCTCCAACCAGCTTCAACTGACATCTAACGTAATTTGCTACGGAGTAATGCTGGCAGCATAATTACTTTGCATCTATTAAATAGGAAATGTATTTCATGTATGTGTAGAACCTATTTAGAATGACTGACTTTACATAAAACGGCAGTGAAAGACATTTGAGTCAAACATTACTTTTGCCTCAATGAGGGTGGCGTGTGAGAGCATAATCGGCACGACAACGTTGTACTTATTAGCAGCACACTTTTGAGAGGTATTGTGAATACGCTAACGCTTGATTTAGCGGAAAATCTAGTAAACGTACGTACCACCTGTCTCCTGTTCTGTTGTTGTTGTAGTTGTCGCTCAAATCGCTACAAGCACGTCCTCTGCTTATAACTCAAACTAGTCCAGCAGCTCCACCATCAACCATTGTCTGTTAGTTGTTAGTTCTCTTGTTGTGTTTCTGATATAACTATAACACTGCATGTGGATTGGTATGAAGACTGCAGTGGGTTTAATTTTCTGCCCCTTACTTCATAGTTCTACGGGTATTTCTGTTCGAAGTGTGCATGCTTTGTTTTATAGTGACGTTTCACGCTAACACTTTTGACAAGGGCAACCGTCTCGTTGCAGATTAAACACATCGGTTTTGTCCTGCCCACAAGCAGCACAAATGCATAGCCTACTTGTCAGTCCACTCTGTCTTAAATTCGAGAGTTTTGGAATCAACTTTTCGTGTGTGAGAGCCTGGCAGATGATCATT
>NC_137927.1:7413899-7418899 GCF_963457725.1 Sprattus sprattus | reverse complement strand
CACAATAAAACTCACCTATCACCTAAACCAAGGCCCACAGCAAACCTTCTATCTATCCAATTAGATGTGTAATAGCTGGTGTGTGTGTAAGTATGTAAGTGTGTTTATCAGAGTGTTTGTGTTCAATTTTGGCAAGAGATCATACCTGCCTATAAGTATCTTCAGACTTGTGTGAATGCCTGTGTGTGTGTGTGTGTGTGTGTGTGTGTGTGTGTGTGTGTAATTGGAGCAGAGAGGAGAGTTAAGAGAGGGGAGTGTAAGTGTGATGAATGTGATTCATTAGTGGAGATGAATAATGAGAAACTGCAGTCCTAATGGACAAGGGTGGAGGCACTGGGAGACACAGATCAGGGAGACACACACGCACGCACACACACACACACACACACACACACACACGAACACACGCATGCACACACTGACACAAACACACACAGTCAAGGAGGCTAAGGGTGGAAGTATCGAGTTAGAAACTCGATTTTCTGCTGTTGCAGACACGTTGCACAAGCTCAATCCCTCAATCACATTTTCTGAAATAATATCTCTACGTCGTGTGAATCTACAGCAAATACTGTTATTTTTGTATAGCTCTATAGCTTTCTCTGCCCCTTCATTACCGTGTCCTCTATCTAAATAACAATAGCAACCTAAAATACCGTTGCTGGTGATCTAATCAGCTCTGATTCACTGAGACATGAAATAAATGAAACTCATTTTATAAGCGGGCCTCCAGTAGTTTTATGCCCAAACCTAATGCTGTATCTGCATCTGTACTGTAAGTTGCTTTGGATAAAAGCTAACAAAATCAAAAGAGTTTTTCCTACCAGGGCTTAAAAACAGTGACAAGTCCACATGGACACAGAAGTTTGCCGCTGCACAGTCCCTACTACACTGTGGTGATGCTGATTTAAGTCATCCATACCAGGCGCAGACCGTGTCTGCAGAACTTTACCATCCCCTTAAAGAGTAAATTAAACAGCCTCATTTTGATGAGTTTTGTACAGAATAAAGTGTGTTGAAATTTATGTTGAGAACTTTTTTAGATAAGCAACAATTACGCCTTAAATTATGATTTTTTTTTTTATTTAACTTGGTTAAAGGTTAGGTTGGTGAATTGGAAAGTTAAGGGATGGAGGGCGTGAGCAATGGAATTTTTTTTTCAGAAATTCTGTTGCCAAATCTGTGTTTTACAACATTATCCAAGTGGAGATCAAATTCAAGATTGGCTGCTACTATGAGTGGATTACCACTTTTTACTTTTTTTAAAGACGAAGCTCAAATAAAACTGGATAGAGAGTGTAAGGTGAAGAAAATAGATATTTTTAATTTAATGGAGATGCTGGTGGATATAAGGAGTCCCTAAGAAAGCTTCTGATGGTTGTGGTCGCAGTGGCGTCTTGTAACCTTTGAAACTGAGAATGTCCCAACGTGAATTTGAACATGGGGGTGGAGGGAGGCAGTGGTGGGGTGGTTTTTAGTATATGACCACTGACTTTCAGTGTCCTTCCTTGCAATGGCTGGGCCGAAGAACAGGCTGAAACTCTCAGTTCCATCTCAGGTCAGGAGTTCATCGTCACCTGTGCAAGAGAAGTGCTGAAGTACAGAGAGTCCTGTGAGGTCTCAAGCTTCACTAAGGTGTAGACAGACAGGCAGGCAGTGGAAGGCTAAGAGTGCTGATGGACAAGCGGAGGCGAGCCTGCTAGCCTGCTAGCCTGTGTCCTGGGGACAAGCAGAGGCTAGCCTGCTCCACAGTGTGCTGGGAGGCTCGGTGGCCACCGGACGAGCAGGGCTGGGGTCGTCCCAGGGAAAGGGAGGGCGAGGTAGCAGATGGTTCGACAGGAGGTGAGAGCGGCAACAGAGGAAGCCCTTGCCAGCAAGTCAGCTGGAATGCGACAGCATGGAGCATGGAAAACACACACTCACACACACAAACTGTAACGTCACTAGAGGTTACCAGAGCAGGCTTGGATGGGGCAGTGCAATTCATCTGAGAAAACAGTAAAAATAGGAGGTTCAAAAGAAGATTTAATTTGGTTCTTCACTGAAAAGGCAACTCAGGTCGTTTCTTCAGTCAAACACAAAGGTCTGCTAGTGTGCTCCATGTGCTCTTTCACAATGTGAACCACAGATTAAGTTAAGTTCTATTACAATTAGGTGTCTTAAGCACCTACACCTGGGTGGGTCCTGAGGCATTTTGGGAGAAGTAGTGTATTCACCGGCAGCCATTTTGTGGTGTAGCAGACAATCCGGTATGGGAATGCCACACCCCTCTACTAGCTGGCCCATTGTGATGCCACAATACACACACAAACACAAACACTGTGACTGCAGGGAGCATGGACAACACACACACACACACACACACACACACACACAGACACACTATGACAGCAGGGAGCATGGACCACACACACACACACACACCCGACGCACGCACACACACACGCACGCACATACGCACGCACGCTCGCTCGCTCGCTCACTCACTCACTCACTCACTCACTCACTCACTCACTCACTCACTCACTCACTCACTCACTCACTCACTCACTCACTCTCACACACACACACACACACACACACACACACACACACGCACTATGACAGCAGGGAGCATGGACTAAGTGGGACCAGACAGAGGAGCATGGGGGGACCCAAGGCAGGTACAACAATAGCGCCTTAAGATCCTTTTTTGATCGATCTATGATGTTTTAACCAGTCCTGCAAGCATGCATCTCAGGGGGAAGGCAGAGACACTTTCAAAGAGAAAGGGACCCTAGAGCACATTACACACACACACACACACACACACACACACACACACACACACTCACACACACACACACACACACACACACACACACACACACACACACACACACACACACACACAACACACACACACACAGAGCAGTAGAGCATGAGTAAAGTGTCTATGTGCCCCCATTAGTCGCACACACACGGGCACACAAACACACAAACGCACACACAGAGAAGGAGAGGAGTGGATTATGAGTAAAATGTCTATGTGCTTCCATTATTCACACACAGCCACACACACATACACAAACACACACACACACACACACACACATAGATACACTTTCTTCAGTGCTGCTGCTGCAGACTCTCAAGGGGAAGTCAGGCACCGATCACTGAAACTCTAATCTCACTCCTTAAATCACCCACAGCCTTTTAATGAGGAGCAGCTGAGGACAGCCATACAGGAGCAGTGAGGAGCAGTTCTGAGGACTGTCATACAGGAGCAGTGAGGAGTAATGAGGATTGTGCAATGGAGAGGTGGGTAGAGTAAGACAAAGAAGTACTCAAGAAGAAGTATTGATATTTTATAATAATAGTGACCCAAGTAGAAGTAAAAGAACCCATAAAAATAATGACTTGAGTAAGAGTGAAAATATATCTTACAAAATGACTAACTAAGTAGTGAGTAACTTCATATGATGATATGTATTACACCTTAGGCATATAGGTATTATATTCAGGTCTGGGGTTTTGTGCAAATTATGATAATTAGCCATCTGCCCATTCAAGTACTAAGGCCCAATCTCAATACTTCCCCTTACCCCTTATCTTTCCCCTTACCCTTGAAGTTGCGCATTCATGTGAGAGCTAGTGGTGTCTCAATACCCAATTTGATGAAGATTAAGGGGTAAGATTAAGTGGTGTATGGCCCTCGTTTTTAAGATGATCGGAGAGCTACCTTGCTCCTCCAAGGGCTATCCCAGAGCACACAGCGAAACCAGCTCGGATTTTTTTTTTTTTTAAATGGCTGCTTGAAGCGAGGAATATTTTACATGAATAAAGCTATCTACACAAATTTTTATATGTTTATAATGACTCGGTTTGATCTGAAATGTGCTACACGAACTATGCATAGTATTGGAGGTCTTAACTGAAGCTTTCAAACGGTAGTTTTAGGTTACAATTAGCGCGTATGCCACCACTTCAGTGGATTATATGGTAGCTTGCTAGGACTAGCCTGACTCCATGCATGTGTACAGATAACTTTATTATCCACGAATTACGTTTGATATCTGTGAATGACAGCACTTGCTTTGGAGACATCGATCCGTGCTTTACATGTACCGTCCACAAAACAATTACGACAGTCTAGTTTTGTGCTCTATACTATACAGTATAATTGAAACTTTTTTTAAATCGCTAGTTTCATAGCTCATACAGTCACGCATGTCTACAGATAACTTATCCGCGAACTCCGTTTGATATCTGTGAATGACAGCACTTGTTTGAAGACATCGACCTGTGCTTTACATGTACCATCCTGTATTATCCAGCGACCCCAAGTGACGTACCCGAAACCGAGTGGCGTCTCATTTCATAGGGGAAAGTTTTCAGCCCTTGGCCCTTACACTTGCAAGTGCTAGGGTTAAGACAAAGACAAGACAAAGCAAAAGGGGCAAGGGGAAGAATCGAGATTCGGCCTAAATCACATTCCACCAAATAAAAAATAAGAAATATGACCTATGATCTTGACGCTAGGCCTATCATGTTGTAGCCAGGCCTTTCATGTTGTTTCATGTAATGGCTAGCCTCTCCAAAAGTGCCACAAGCCACCCAGCACAGAAATGACAAACGAGCGAACACTGCCACTCCACTAATGTCACGTTATCTAAAGTTATAGTGGGTGATGTTGCGGTAAATCGAATATTAAAGGCCTATACTGTATGTTAAACATTTATATGTACCACAATACAGTAAGAGAAAGTGATTCAATGAGTAGCGTTAACTTCAATAATATCAATAATGCGTTAAACTACCTTGAATAAACGGCAGACTATGATTAACTTTATCAGTGATTCAACGTTAGTCTACCTGTGACTAGCTAGTGCTCAACATGATGTTATATTAGGCTACCAAATTCAACTTCACGTGTAAAAGGTAGTTCCCTTACTTTAAGAAAAAGTAATGATTTCCCTTATGCAGCCCACACTCTCCTGTACATATATGCATGCACGCAC
>NC_137927.1:7391399-7411399 GCF_963457725.1 Sprattus sprattus | reverse complement strand
GACCCATTCTCTCTCAGTGCATTCACAGTCAAGCAACAAACCCCCTTTTCAGACCATAACCAGATCAAAATGTACCTAAAAAGACTCCACTATAACCAACCATGCCCCAACTCCAGCAAATTATATAATATAGCAACTAACTATAGATGGGAGCAAAGCAGACTACCTGAATATCAGGAGGCTATGAGCAGCCATGAAATCCAAGAACATCTAAATTCCTTCCTGACCCATTCATATCCCGGCAGTAAAGAGGGAGTGAACCTAGCCACAAAGCACATCAATAATATCTTCTATCATGTGGCACAAAAATCGAACTTACCTTTACAAAAACCAAACGCAAAAAAAGGAAAGCAAGAAAAATGGTTCGACTTCGACTGCAAAATAATTCGGAAAAAACTGAGACAATTATCCAACCAAAAGCACAGGGCTCCAGACAATCAGGACCTACGTATTCAATATGGAGACACACTCCAAAAATATAAAGAGACGCTAAGAACAAAGAAAGAGCACCACCTCAAAAATCAAGTCAACCTAATTGAGGACTCAATCAATTCAAACAGTTTCTGGGACCACTGGAGGACCTTAAACAAAAATAATAATACAAATAATAATCTGGCCATTCAAGATGGAGCTATATGGTTCAATCACTTCAAAGATCTATATCAAGAAACCCATATCACACCAGAACTTGACCAAATACAAGACAAATTGAATAAATTAGAAACGATCATTGAGGACTACCAGAACCCTTTAGATTATGAAATTACAGAAAAAGAATTAGATCAAAAACTGAAAAACTTAAAGTGTAGAAAAGCTTGTGGACCGGACGGCATCCTCAATGAGATGCTCAAACACACAGGCGATAAATTCAAATCAGCCATTCTAAAACTTTTAAATTTGGTACTTAGAGCTGGCCTCTTTCTTGATATATGGAATGATGGACTAATAAGTCCCGTATTTAAGAGTGGAGACAAGACAGACCCACAAAATTACCGTGGGATCTGTATAAATTCATGTGTAGGGAAGGTCTTATGTAGCATCGTAAATTCAAGGATCATAGACTTCATCACAGAACATCATTTATTAAGCAACAGCCAAATTGGATTCCTACCTAAATTTAGAAGAACAGATCATGTATTCACATTAAATACACTAATTAATAACTATGTGCACAAAAATAATACAAAGATTTATGCCTGCTTTGTGGATTTCCAAAAAGCCTTCGATTCAGTCTGGCACAACGGCCTTTTCCTAACATTACTTGAAAGTGGTATTGGAGGGAAAACATATGATCTGATCAAATCAATGTACACTAATGGGAGGTGCTCAATTAAAATTGGAACAAAGAAAACAGAATCTTTCTTTCAGAGACGTGGAGTAAGGCAGGGCTGTAACCTTAGCCCCACATTATTCAATTTATACATAAATGAATTGTCAAAACAAATAGAGAACTCCACTGAACCTGGCCTGAAACTACAAGACACTGAAATAAAATGTCTATTATATGCTGATGACCTGGTCCTACTGTCTCCCACAAAAGAGGGATTACAGCAACACCTGTCATAATTAGACAACTACTGTCAAACCTGGGCCCTGACAGTAAATCAAACCAAAACAAAAGTACTCATTTTTCAAAAAAGATCCAGGCCACAGAACGGCAACACTATCTTCACAATTGGAGACAACCCTATTAAAGAAACAACTTATTATACATATTTAGGACTAAAGATTTCAAATACAGGTCATTTTAACTTGGATGTGAATGAACTGAGAGACAAAGCAAAAAGGGCTTTCTATGCCATCAAAAAATCTGTACAAGTTGAACTACCAGTAAAAACATGGCTCAAAATTTTCCAATCTATCATTGAGCCAATTGCACTATATGGCAGCGAGGTGTGGGGTCCACAAATTCAACATGAATGGACAAAATGGGACAAACACGCAATTGAAATCTTACATACACAGTTCTGCAAGAGTATCCTCCAAGTGCAGAGAAAAGCTCCCAATTCTGCATGTAGAGCTGAATTAGGCCAATACCCTTTAATAATAAATATCCAAAAACGAGCCCTAAATTTTTGGAATCATATTAAAACAAGTGACCCACTCTCTTAATCCTACAAAGCCCTATGCTGACAGGAGTTGAACCCACAAAGGAGTCCCCTCTGCTTACTTGTCCTGAGGCTGGGTGAACCATCAACCACCCAGGTCATTACACAACGATAACCTCAGCCTCAAAACTCAGGATCTCTGATAATCAGACCCAATCAAATCATTATGAAAGAAAAAGAAAAATATCGAGATCACTGGGAAAAACTAACAAAATCACAGAACAAATTATCAAATATATCACTTAACAGACAGTACACCGTGACAAACTACCTGACCACAGTGTACGATAAAAAACTGAGGAAAACTTTAACTAAATATAGACTGAGTGAACACAACCTGGCAGTAGAAGTCGGCCGGCACAGACAGACCTGGCGGCCCAGAGAGGAGAGGCTATGCTCCCTCTGTAACCAGGGAACAGTAGAGACAGAGCTACATGTCCTAATCCAGTGCAACCATAACAAAAGTCTTAGAGACCATTATTTTTACAAAATAACAAAAGTATACCCAGAATTCGGCCACCTAAATTATCTGGACAGACTCTCAGTTATACTGGGAGAGAGGGAGGACTGCTGTAGACTGGCAGCAAAATACGTATCAGCCTGTCATGAGCTCCACAGTAATGTGAACCCCCTGTCCCACATAACCAATATTTATTTTTTTAATAATTGACAATTAACCTGCTATATGTTTATATTACATTGCTACTATCTATGACTTTTTTATTTTTATTTTATTTTTTGTATTATTATTATTATTATTATTTATTTGTATTAATTGTGATTGTACATTTTATGTAAACATGCTTTGGCAACGTTGTATTATATGCAGTCATGTCAATAAAGCCTTTGAATTGAATTGAATTGAGAGAGATGAGGATGAAGAGAGGGAGAGAGAGATGAGTGTGAAGAGAGGGAGAGATGAGTGTGAACAGAGGAGGAGAGAGATGAGTGTGAAGAGAGGGAGAGATGAGTGTGAAGAGAGGGAGAGAGAGATGAGTGTGAACAGAGGAGGAGAGAGAGTGTGAAGAGAGGAGGAGAGAGAGTGTGAAGAGAGGAGGAGAGAGAGATGAGTGTGAACAGAGGAGGAGAGAGAGTGTGAAGAGAGGAGGAGAGAGAGTGTGAAGAGAGGAGGAGAGAGAGATGAGTGTGAACAGAGGAGGAGAGAGAGTGTGAAGAGAGGAGGAGAGAGAGTGTGAAGAGAGGAGGAGAGAGAGATGAGTGTGAACAGAGGAGGAGAGAGAGTGTGAAGAGAGGAGGAGAGAGAGTGTGAAGAGAGGGAGAGAGAGATGAGTGTGAAGAGAGGGAGAGCGAGATGAGTGTGAAGAGAGGAGGAGAGAGAGTGTGAAGAGAGGGAGAGAGAGATGAGTGTGAAGAGAGGGAGAGCGAGATGAGTGTGAAGAGAGAGAGGCTGTGTGGTGAGAGCAGAGCTTCAGAGTCCTCTCCCATTAGGGCCAACCTACTGCAGCTGGACATGGAGACTGCCAGAACTGACCAGATTGCACAGACAAGGCCAGCTAGGAGGAGAGGGGGCCTAGAAGCATCACCAGCTATGATGAGTTGGGCAGAGGCGCTGATTCTAGTCCTCGCACACACTGTCAACCTAAAATCCTCAGACCACCTTCCATTTAACTCCCTCCAGACCTTACCATAGAGACAACGCAGAGTCAGTTTTCTACTCCCTCCAGACCTCACCATAGAGACAAAGCATACTCACACTCATACACTCATAGACATGCACGCACACACACACACACCATAGAGACAACCATAGGCGTCGATTACGGGGGGGACATGTCCCCGCCACTATTCATAATTAGAATTTTGTCCTCACCACTTTTAAAAAAGTTTCAACCAATTGCAACCGAAAAAATCCCTGCATACTCAACCGAAATCATCGTGTCTAAATCATGCGATAGGCGCGCACGATGACATCCTCACTGTAAGGAGGAAATGGCTCTTTGAAGTGGAAAATCACAGATGGCATTATTCCTATGTTAATTAATTCATTTGGTGGGGCAGGGTGTTGTTTTATGGTGCCCTGTTGTGCTGGTGTAGTGTTGATGTTCCCAGCCCCCTGCAGAGACTCTTATCTCAGATCTCTGTTCCTGTTTGTCTCTGTGTAAATTGCTGAGGTCAAACTAGGAACAGGACAATGAGGATGAGAGGGTCAAACTCAATGTGATATTAGAAAGTGATTTCTGCATGATGTTTGGACTCATTTTAATGGTCTCAATCTGAGTGGGAAAATGGTCTCAGTTCTACAGCTGTATATATTAAGGAAAACATAGGTAACAGAGACTTGATCCTTTTGGCCTCTGTGAGAGGGCGAAGATGCCCCTGAATAGAGGGGGAGGGAATTCCCTCCATCTGGTTGTTAATGTGTGAATCTCATCTTGAGAAACATCCTGTTAAGGGGGGTTATCATTAGGTTTAGATGCAGGACGAAAATGGGTATTTAAGGGTAAGACAGACAAAGCTCTTGGAGTCTTCTGTCTTCAGATCTCCCTCACATCCGTGTGAGTTAGTCATTTCGCAGCAGCCAGGTATGTTCATGTTCTGTAAGTGTTTTATGTTTCATGTAGACTTAACATCCTTCAATTTAGATATGTTCCTTGGTAGTTAGACTGGTTTATTCACTTAGGATTGTTTTATAACTATTAATGGTAACTTGCTTCTTGTTAAAATAAACTTGGTAAATTCTGACCTACGCTGCCTTCTTCTGAAATCATTAACTGATGTTATGATATAGTGTCCCGCTAATACTGACTAGGGTTAAGTTGCAGACACCAGCATCAAGATGGGTGTTCCTGGCTATAATCACCTGAGCTAAGACATGCCATAGTGAACTGTTAATTTATAATATAGAGATAGGTAGGTGATCAGCCTCTGTACTGCGTGCGCGTGTTTTAAACTAGGAACATACAGCAGTCTGGCGTTCTGTCCCTGAATCACGTGACGCCATCAAGCTGAAAATATACCTTTAGCAGCATTATGAGACCTCTGTGGTTAGCTCAGACTAGATGCATATTATGACGGTGGATTTGTCCAAAAGGGAATCGGCCGGCCGAGGCAAGTCCTTTAATGACGCTATTACTGTGTGGAACACGGTTATTAGAAAGTAAGAGAAGAAATTCAAATACAGATGATGAGTGCATAGGGTTGGAGACCAGCTCACGATTTAATATAAATATATACAGTTTAAGTGAGAAACTTAGACTGGGTTCCCAAAAAGTAGAGTCAGATCTCAGAGATAATGGAGTCAGATTAAATACGAGCATTAAATGTGAGGTTTAATGAATATTACTTTTCCAGCAAAACGCCGACAGCACCGTTCACTAATACACGCCTTCCAGACGGCCCGGTCCCTTTTTTGGTCCAGGGAAACTTCCGTTTTACACTCACAGCATGCTCACCTGCCTGGCTGCGTGTGGAGCAAATTAGTTAAAAATACTTTTTTCTTTAAGCCGTTGAAGACGACGCAAGCCCAGTTGTATCTCAGAAATGTAAGCTGAGGAAAGCACTGATTTATACTCATAATTGCAATCTGTCTTCACACTTATGGTGATTATTTTTCGATTTTTTGTTTTTTTTACTTAAATGTGTTTTACGGACTTCGGAAGTTCACCGTAAGAAAATATCTCCACCTTATCAATGAACACCTGAAAATTGGTTCTTACACAGCCAAAGTGTTCAGCTGTGCCGATTGAGGTAGAGATTCTTAAATTTGGATGTGCATACATACACGTAACACGCCCCGCCAGGGCACGCAACCGTAGTGACGTGTGCAGTCAGCCCTAGCCCAACACTAATAGAATATTAATAAAGCACGCTAAAGTTGAAGAATGGACAGGAGGCAGAGTCGGTTTCAGTTGGCTTGTATTGCAGCATGGAGACCCCTCTCGCTGTTGGTTCAAGAACGGTCTAACCTGATGCAGTATGCTATCAGGTTTTATACAAAGAGAAGTGGGTGTGGGATACAGTGAGAGGGTCACCTATGGGGGGATGGGGATGCCAGGACACAAGGCCTCTAGCAGGAAGAGGGGGGGAGGGTCACATGTCATTTGCATTGGATCTCAGTGAGAGACAGACGTAGTATACGTTCAGAGTGAGTTGTAGATACAGAGAAGTACATCTTTACCTATAATAATAACAATAATTCCAGTTCCATCAGTCCCCCAATTGAGCATATATATGCTCACACAATAATAACCAGGCAACAGCCAATCAGGGCAGGACACATCGAAATATGTTACAGATAGGGATGATACAAATTAACCGTGGAATATCTATTTGCAGTTCCATCAGTAGTTATCTTGTGACCACACAGAGCCCACATGCAGAGTCCTTCTGCCATGTTCTCTGGGTGGGTAGTCTCTACCATGGCAAGACGTGCTGAATCAGGTGCTGAAACACCAAGCACGTGGATGGCCAGTTGATGAGTTCAGGTTTCCTTTGTGTCCACAGGGTTGTCAAGAGTCCTTTTGTTTAGGCTGAGTGTGTATCTCTGAGGAGAGCTGGACAGTCCATGACCTCAGCCGGAGCCAAAAACACCCGGGACACAGGGAGGTGTTAGATAGGGTGTGTTGATGGCTGCAGATGGGCAGGGGAGGGGTAGTCTTCTCCTAAAGTGTTGTGTGTGATCTCAGGGTCCGCATGAGAAACCACAACAGTATGAGGGGTTTTAGAGCCATTCAAACATTTGCATTTGACTGTGATATGGGGGAGGGGGAGGGGTGCTTGGTAAAAGGATTCTGCAAGATTACTTTAGGGGTCAAGGCACATGGCTTGGAGTAAATAAAAATAAAGGTTGAAACAAACAAAGACAAATAGCACATGACTTTGACAAAATAAAAATAAAAAGGAATACAGGTGGAACAACATAGCACAAGACTTTGACAAGACTTATAATATAAAAAGGAATACGGTTGTGACAAACAAAAGACAACGTAAAATAATGCAGATAAGTCACAACAAGCCTTCAAATCCCCTATATGATAGCTTGGAAGCTATCACCTTTGAAAAGTAAATACAAGTTAAAGCAAGGCATTGTCAGACTTAAATCATACCAGACAATAAACAAAAACAGTCACAAGTCATATACCAGACAATAAACAAAACAGTCAAAAGTATGTCATTCTATATTCTCACTCAGTCAGTGAGTGGCATTGAAGTCATTCATCGGCTAGGAGTCGTGTAAGTACATTCATTCATCGGCTGGCCAGCCCACACACACACACACACACACACACACGCGCGCTTGCGCAGTTGTTCGCTCAGAACACGCGTTGTCTGACTCGCGGGGAAACAAAGACAAGAGAAGTTAATAATCTGGTTACAACATGTAGGCAACACAGAACACAGAGAGTTAGCAGAAGTTTGCCTCCTCAACATTCACTGGCGTTATTTGACTATCGACAGATCACTTGAACAGCGAGCTCATTTGATTTTACTTAAAAGGGGCATTCCAACATATTGTGGGCCCAGCTAAGGTGTCTATACATTTACGTATGTTTTTCCGTAAAGGCATCTTATTTCTATGTATCTTAAACATATACACCCAGGATGAAGGCTTTGTTAAAAGTCTTCACTCCTCTCCTTCTAACTGGCTAAGTTAGATCAATTTAGACAATGGGATAGATGGCTGTTTGAATCACTACTGATAGTCAAGCCTGGCCACTTTAAGAACAAAGACAACACAGATGGACGCACACAGGCTTACACAACGAACATGAAACACGGAACAGACAAACATATCACGCTGAAACAAACCAACCGAAACCGACTCCTCCTGGTCCTTATAATGAATAGTATAAGTCAATTATAGCGAACGGGACTTTTTCTTTTATGTGCAAAGGTTTCTTTTGTTTGATGTGAGATCTCCCTACTTCCGATAAGGTTCTTCAGGGTTAGCACCCGGGAGAGGCTTTACGATAGAGGACGTCTCTGTATGTACAGCGTTACACACAGAGTCCACCGGTACTCTTGGACTCACTGTTGTCCAGACACGTGGCCACAAGTGCTACAAATCCGACGCCCGCGTCTGAGACTTTGTTTGAATATATATTGGGCCTAAACCTGAATACGATGCCTTTCACTGTGCTGCAGTGTCGGGTATTTATAAAACTACTTTACTAAATGTGTGGAAAAGCAAGCGCTTTCCACAACTTTATCTCACTCACTCCAAACAAAAAAACAATTTTGCACATAGAATGAAGCGTAAGTCGCTTACCGTTCCCGTTCAAAAAGTTTTTGAAGCGTTGGCTTGTATTCTTTTGCTGTTTCAGATAGATGTATATCTACCGGCATCGAAGGACCATCTAATAGAATATTAATAAAGCACGCTAAAGTTGAAGAATGGACAGGAGGCAGAGTCGGTTTCAGTTGGCTTGTATTGCAGCATGGAGACCCCTCTCGCTGTTGGTTCAAGAACGGTCTAACCTGATGCAGTATGCTATCAGGTTTTATACAAAGAGAAGTGGGTGTGGGATACAGTGAGAGGGTCACCTATGGGGGGATGGGGATGCCAGGACACAAGGCCTCTAGCAGGAAGAGGGGGGGGAGGGTCACATGTCATTTGCATTGGATCTCAGTGAGAGACAGACGTAGTATACGTTCAGAGTGAGTTGTAGATACAGAGAAGTACATCTTTACCTATAATAATAACAATAATTCCAGTTCCATCAACACGTATGAGGCACAGCTCGTCGCTGCCTCTGTCAATCTCTTTCGTCAGTCTAATTTTGTTTTAGGTGTTATTAAATTACTCTAGCCTACATTTAATTTGGAAAGCCACCGACTGGTGACAGTGATAAGGTAAGATGTGGCGTTGACCTTGCCAAATGTTAGCTTGCTATTCACAGATGAGTTAACGTTCCCTACAGCTAGCCTAGCTAACGGTATGTCTTAAATTGAGACCGTTATGATATGGTAAAATAAGCAAGCTGGTGCTGTTGTCAACATCGAGATTATCTATTTTTTATTGTTTGAATGGGATTTTCAACCCCTGACATCTGTAGACTCGTTGAATTGATGAATAACATAAGGGTACCCAGCACTTTTCAAACCACTCTCAAGCTTATGGTTATTGTCCCCACCACTTTTAAAAACAAACTGACGGCCTTGGAGACAACGCAGAGTCAGTTTGCTACTCCCTCCAGACCTCACCGTAGAGACAAAGCATACTCACACTCATACACTCACAGACATGCACGCACACACACACACACCATAGAGACAACGCAGAGTCAGTTTGCTACTGCCTCCAGACCTCACCGTAGAGACGAAGCATACTCACACTCATACACTCACAGACATGCACGCGCAAACACACACCATAGAGACAAAGCAGAGGTAGTTTGCTACTCCCTTCAGACCTGACCATAGAGACAAAGCAGAGGTAGTTTGCTTTAAGTTGTGGTGAGCCAGGGCACACTCGGCCACTCTGCCTACTTAAGAAGCCTAAAGAAGTCCGCTAGTCTCTGCTATGCCCCCCAGCCTGAGTCTGCTAAGATGGAATATGAGGAGCCAGTCATTACTGCTCACACACACACACACACCCACACACACACACACACACACACACACACACACACACACAGACACACACCTACACACACGCACACACACACACGCACACAAGCACACACACACACAATAGTCCAGGCAAAATTCATCCCCAATGATTTATGGATTGAGCCAGATACAGTGGCAGTGTTATGTGTGCATGGGTATGGGTCAGATTTCCAGTTACACTTTATTTGGAAAGTCTGCCTACTTTACAGGTGGTTTGTTGAAATTCTAGCTCAGTCTTTCTGATTGTTCACTGAACATCACCTTAACCAAACCCAACCCCTAACCCAACCCCAACTTTAATCACAGTTTGCAGCAGAGTTGGAACAGATTATTAGTTTATAATCTGAGCATCTGTAGGTAAACTATAGGGGAATATGCAAATAAAGTGTGACCGGTAAAGAGATTAACACAGAGGTGAATAACCAGGCATTGCTCATGAGGCTGGGTATTGCCAAAGACCTGCCCTACCCTATCCTGTTTGGAACTGACATGCCTATTCTGCCTGATTTGGTGCAAGAGTCAGCTTGGTGTGGAATGGTGACCAGGGCCAAGAGTCGCAGAAGGGAAGGAAGGGGAGAGAATCAGAAACATGATAGATTAATTCATACACATGTCAGGATAGGCATGCTAGTATATATGTGGCAAATATACACAATACATACAAACACGAGATGGTACAGTATATATCTAGTTTGTGTGTGAGAGAGAGAGAATGTGTGTAAGTGTGTGTGAAAGAGAGTGTGAGTAACCTTACATAAATGTGTGTGTGTTTGTTTGTGTGTGTGTATAATGGCAGTCTGTGCAGTCCTTTATGATAAGCCCTGTCGGGGTCTCCTCTTGTCGTGTTCTTCTCTCTGACTCTGTTAATACATTAATCTCTTAATTCCATATCGATCACACACACCGTCTCTTTGTAATCATCATTTTCTATTGATTAGATATATTATTTTTTTAACACCGTCACACATTCTCTGGTTGAATGGTTTAAGGTTCTGCCACTGGACAATTGTATCTTTGCTTTATTGGGTTTAGAACTGATGTGGCAAAAAGCTAGACAAAAGGACTGAGCAGTGGGTGGTTCCTGTAGACATTGGAGCCATTTTGAAATCACACGAGTTCCTGAGGTGAAGAGGCACCTACTGACACAAAGTACACCACCCATATACACACACACGCACGCATCATCGCATCATTAAAATATACACACACATAGACACTAACTCAAACACACAGCACATTCACTCACAAAAAGTCAACATGTACTTTAGATCTTGTCTGGGAATTCCCCGCCCCTTCACTGCATTTCATTTGCTCAGTTAGTCTGGCGAAGTACTAAATGGAGGTCCACTTCAGTCACGTAATTGGACACGCCTTTAACCAATCAGACCAACGATACTATACAACGATACAACGATCGGTAATAAAGCAAACACATCTTTTTTCTGTATGAAATGTTCCAGAGCAGGTTTCTGTTCTATTTTCAAAGAAAACTTGCCTTTGAAATCATCCAAGACAGCCGCGAGAGCAGTATATAGTTTTGCTATGCTTTTCTCTTTGGTTTCGCTTTTGTTACGTAGACGTGTTTATTTTAAATCCGCCAATGGCGCGCCAGGTAGCCAAAAGCCAGTTTGTGATTGGTTCCAGATATTCTGGAAATGTTGAAATGAACTGCTATCCAAAGTTTGCCAGACCCACTTCAGAGGCGAAATCAAATTGGCCGGAAGAAGAGGGGCGGACCAGACTACTTTAGATCCCTAAACATCATGTAAATAAACACACAGACACACAGACGCACACACACACACACACACACACACACATACATGTTCGCAGGCACCCAGACACACACACATACATCTACTGTACATACACGCACAATCACAGAGAGACATATACACATGCACATGCACACACACACACACAAACACACACACACACACACACACACACAGACGCACACACATACACAGACATACACACACACACACACACACACACACATTCACGTACCCTTTGACTCACAGAGAGATTAATTTTCACACAGACACACGCACACACACACACACACACACACACACACACACACACACACACACACACACACAGCTAACTTGCGCTGATCCACACAACACAAGCCAATTAACAGAGATGAGAGGGAATTGTAAAAAAGCAACGAGACTAAAGGAGGAAAACAGTCTCTGTGAGGACACTGACACTGCTGTGAGGCTCTATGCAGTTTGATCAGTGGTGGTGGTGTCTTAGTATTCGTTACAGAAGTCAATTCTGCCCTGGTTTCCCTAAGGTGCTGTTTTTGTCTGTACAGCAGCTGCTCGTGTGTGTGGATGTGTGCTAGCACTCGTGTGTGTGTAGATGTGAGCCTGCGCTTGTGTGTGGATGTGTGCTAGCACTCGTGTGTGTGTGTAGATGTGTGCTAGATCCCATGTGTGAAGATGTGTGCTAGCACTCACGTGTGTGTGAATGTGTGCTAGCACTCAAGTGTGTGTAGATGTGTGCCTGCGCTTGTGTGTGTGGATGTGTGCTAGCTCTCGTGTGTGTAGATGTGTGCCTGCGCTTGTGTGTGTGCTAGCTCTCGTGTGTGTGTGGATGTGTGCTAGTGCCCATGTGTGTAGATGTGTGCTAGCACTTGTGTGTGTGTGGATGTGTGCTAGCTCTCGTGTGTGTGTGCTAGCACTTGTGTGTGTTTGGATGTGTGCTAGCACTCGTGTGTGTGTGTGGATGTGTGCTAGCACTTGTGTGTGTGTGGATGTGTGCTAGAGCCCATGTGTGTAGATGTGTGCTTGCACTCGTGTGTGTAGATGTGTGCCTGCGCTTGTGTGTGTGGATGTGTGCTAGCTCTCGTGTGTGTGTGGATGTGTGCTAGTGCCCATGTGTGTAGATGTGTGCTAGCACTTGTGTGTGTGTGGATGTGTGCTAGCTCTCGTGTGTGTGTTGATGTGTGCTAGTGCCCATGTGTGTAGATGTGTGCTAGCTCTCGTGTGTGTGTTGATGTGTGCTAATGCCCATGTGTGTAGATGTGTGCTAGCTCTCGTGTGTGTGTGGATGTGTGCTAGTGCCCATGTGTGTAGATGTGTGCTAGCTCTCGTGTGTGTGTTGATGTGTGCTAATGCCCATGTGTGTAGATGTGTGCTAGCTCTCGTGTGTGTGTGGATGTGTGCTAGTGCCCATGTGTGTAGATGTGTGCTAGCACTTGTGTGTGTGTGGATGTGTGCTAGCTCTCGTGTGTGTGTGGATGTGTGCTAATGCCCATGTGTGTAGATGTGTGCTAGCACTTGTGTGTGTGTGGATGTTTGCTAGTGCCCATGTGTGTAGATGTGTGCTAGCACTTGTGTGTGTGTGGATGTTTGCTAGTGCCCATGTGGGTAGATGTGTGCTAGCACTTGTGTGTGTTTGAATGTGTGCTAGCACTCGTGTATCTGTGAATGTCTGTGTAACAGGGTTAAAAAAAAAAATGTTTATTTTCATAAGATATTGATTTTTCTGATACCTGTTGTGTGTTTTATTGTTCCTTGTCGCAGGACCTGCGACATTACCAGATGGGACGTGAAGTAGTCACGCATCCAATTCGAATACACTATTCATTCACGCCTGGAAGGCTGAGCAGCGTCAATCATCTCCTGAGCCCGCCCCCTCAGGAACGCTTAGATACGAGCAACAGACGCGTCTCTTCCTCTTTCCAATTTTCGACGTTAAGTATACGTACCTAACATCACACTTCTCGTTACGCTCAAGAAAAATTAAGCTACTTGCTAATTTCTCTCGTGTGCTTATACTCTTGTAGCCGGTGAGTCGGGTTTATCCCTTCACTAGCTCTGAGTGCCTCGAGTTTATTGGCTTGTTTTATTCTGTAGTCGAGTCACTGTATTGTAACTGTTACTAGCCAGTCGTTGAGCTTGCTAACCACCTGTTAACGTGCTTTGTTACAATTACTTTCACTCGCACTAATTCTTTGTATTTACAGATATGTCTACCAGACAGGCGTACCCGGACTGCAGGCATGCCAGAGAGAAAGGGGACCGTCACCTCCTGTGCCTGGTCTGCTTAGGCAAAGACCATGCGGCTGCTGCCCTCGGCGAGGACGACCCCTCGTGTGAACTCTGTGCCAAGATGGAGTTGGCCAGAGTCAGGAAGCGCCTGGCTTTCTGGGAACGCAGGGGCTCAGGGACGCGTACGCCAGCACCGGCTGGGGGGGCTGTGTGCTCCCTCCGCTTCAAGCAGCGTGGTGTCTGGCATCCGCCATCCGGCCGTAGCCTCACCCGCTAGCCCTTCCCCCTCTCCCATCCCTCCCCCCGCCCTGTTGGTGACCACGGAACGCAAGGCGGTAGAGCTACCCTCTAGCTTCGAGTAGATGCCGGCCCTCGAACTGGACTTCGGATTGGACACAGAGAGCCTGCCCGAATCCGACAAGCTCTCGTCGGAAAGCGAGGAGATGGATGTAGCCGAGCAGCCGCTTGTCACTGCAGTCTTGCCTGCTGGAAGGGGAATTCTACGGCGGCCCTCCAGCTAGGCTCCCAGCCCCCTGCCTTTCTTCGCAGAAGTGCACAGGGAGCACACAGCAACCTGGTCCACGCCCTAACTTAGGACGTGCCCCGGTTCCAGGCTTTGCCGCTTACCTCCACCTCGACCAGGCGAAAGAGAGCGGCTCGTCTCCGTCGCTCCGGTGGAAGACGCAGTGGCGGGTTACCTCTCACCCTCTGCTCCCACGGCGCGTCTCGGCCAGAAGCCTGCCCTCGCGCATTTCCCGTCACCATGCTTCGTTGGCGGAGAAGGCGTACCTGGCGGCTGGGCAAGCCGCCTGTTTCACCAACACCTCTGCTCTCCTGCAGCGTTACCAGGCGAAGCTGCTAACGGAGTTAGCCGCGTCGCTGGGCGGCGACCATCAGGTGGTGGCTGAGCTGCGCAGGGCGACGGATCTCTCTCTCCGTCTCACTCGCTGCACGGCGCTCTACGGTCGCTTTGGCTGTCTCTAGCGAAGCTCAGCGACAAAGAGAAGGCTCCTCTTCTGGACTCACCACTCACCATCAACGGGGTCTTCGGTGAGTCTGTGGGTACGATGGCCGCCCAGTTCAAGGCGGAGAGAAAGAGTCGCGAGGCGTTCCAAGCCTGGATGCCCCGCTCCATCTTTGACCAGCGCTCCTCTGCTCAGGCAACGCCAGCCACAGGAGTCGAGCGCAGCGGATTCCGTTCGCCAGCACCTCCGCCAGCTAAGGTCCCGGCGCGCCGTGGATGGCACAGGCACCCCTTCCGCCTTCCGGAGCAACCCGACTCGTGTCAGCCCGCTCCAGGCCAGACGCAGAGCACACCCCGTGCATCACACCAGCATGCTGCCAGGCGGGGGAGAGGTCGTGGAAACTCTTCAGCCTCCTGATCTGCGACTGAAAAAGAGGAGTGGGGGAGAGGTGGAATCCTCACCACCAGGGTAATTGGTCCGCTACTCGCATGTAAAAATCATGCAAGCAATGGTTTGTCAAGTTGCACCAAACACACAAAATGTATCTGTCCCAACTGTCCCTTTAGGCGCAGCGGTTCGACATGCTTGTGTGATTCCCCCCGCAGTGTCCCCACTGCACACACACATTCTGCATTTTTTATTCAAACCGAGGGGGCAACCCCAGATCTCGTCTCCCTCTTTAGTCAGAGCGGGCACAGATCTAGACAGATTGAATATGAGCGAGCTAGTCCAGTCGCTATTTCCTGGTCCCAAAAAAGGACGGAAAATATCGACCAATCTTAGACCTCCGTATTCTGAACAAAGCTCTCATGACAATGAAATTCAGGATGCTGACCCCTCGTCTGCTAGTTCAATACATAAGACCAGGAGATTGGTTCACCTCCATCGATCTAAAAGACGCATATATCCATATCCTGATTCACCCCAGACACCAACAGTTTCTGAGGTTTGCGTTCGGAGGGAAGGCTTATCAGTTCTGCGCGCTCCCTTTCGGTCTAGCATTGGCTCCAAGGGTATTCACAAAATGCGTAGAAGCTGCCATCGCCCCATTGCGGCGACAAGGCTTACAAATTCACAATTACTTAGACGACTGGCTTATTTGCTCGAAGTCGAAAGAAGCGGCGTTACAAGAGTGCCGTCTAGTGGTGTTGCACCTACATAGTCTAGGTTTCGTGGTGAACAGAGAAAAAAGTGTTTTAATTCCCAGTCAGTCCGCACTCTTCCTGGGCATGATATAAAACTCCACCTCTATGGAGGTTGGTTTATCTCAAGGAAGAATAGAAGCAATCAGATCGTGTGTAAGTCAGTTCAAACTGAAAAAGAAAGTTTCATCCCTTCTCTGCCAAAGGCTGATAGGGATGATGGCTTCGGCCGCTATAGCGCTACCTCTCGGAATGCTACACACACGTCCCTTCCAAACGTGGAATCTCTCTTTAAAACTCAGTTCCACCAGGAACATGTGCAAGAGGCTGACAGTGGATGCCAGGTGCCTGAAAGCTCTGGCAATCTGGAAAACGCCACACTTCCTCACATCGGCAGCTCCGATGGGCATAGTGACACGCCGTTTAGTAATAACTACAGACGCTTCCACGACAGGGTGGGGAGTGATCTGCGAGGGGAAATCAGTAAACGGCCTCTGGTCTGCGGCGGAGGCCGAGTCACACATACAGTAAATGTCTTAGAACTAAAGATGATTTTCCTGGCGCTGCGCAAATTTTGCCCATGATAAACGGTCAGCACGTTCTAGTCAGAACAGACAACACATCAGCTCTGGCGTATATAAACTGCCAGGGGGGTTTTCGGTCTCCGACGCTGCATCACCTGGCATCCCGCCTGCTCTTGTGGGCAGTAGCTCACATCAGTTCCCTTAGAGCAGTTCATGATCCGGGCCACCTCAACTGGGGCGCGGACTTGCTGTCGAGGGGCCATCCGCGGGCTGCAGACTGGTGTCTTCACCCTCAAGTGATCGAGCAGATCTGGCTTTGTTTTCACAGAGCTTAGGTGGATCTGTTTGCCAACAGAGAGAACGCCCGCTGCCCGCTCTGGTTCTCGCTGGGGGGAGACAACCCCCCGTTAGGTGTAGACGCGCTAGGCCACCTATGGCCGAACATGCGCCTTTACGCTTTCCCCCCGATCTCTCTCCTTCAGCAGGTGCTGAGCAGGATAAGGGACGAGGGCAGAGAATTAATATTAATAGCCCCCCATTGGCACAATCGACCGTGGTGCGCGGATCTATACAAGATGTCAGTGCAGCCTCCCTGGACGCTGCCTCTACGGAGAGATCTCCTGACGCAGGCGCACGGCACGATATGGCATCCCCGACTGGAGCTGTGGCAGCTCAGAGCCTGGCACCTGAAAGGAGCAGGCTCATAGCTTCGGGGCTGTCTGATGCGGTGGTGTCCACAATACAGAGTGCTCGGGCTCTGTCGACACGATCCCTCTATACGCTGAAGTGGCGCAGGTTTGATCAATGGTGTGTCGCGCGTCAGTGTGACCCCATCAACTGCGCTTTGAGCGTCATTTTAGAATTCCTGCAGCAGTTATTTGACGAGTGGAAGGTGGCTTCCACTCTCAAAGTTTACCTGGCGGCTATTTCGTCCTGCCATGCAGGCATTAATGGTAAAACTCACGCTTTATGGCTGGCGTTAGGCGTCTCAGAGTGCCTGAAATGCAGTTAGTACCCTCATGGGATCTGCTGCTGGTTTTACGCGCTCTTACAGGGCCTCCGTTCGAGCCCCTTGAGACAGTAGACATGAAATTTGTCTCATTTAAAACCGCGCTGTTGTTGGCTCTGGTGTCAGCAAAACGCGTGGGTGATATGCAAGCTCTGTCTGTCAGCGATTGCTGGTGACAAAGTGGTTATGCGTCCGAATGCTGCTTACAAGCCTAAGGTTGTGTCAACTCCATTTCGCAATCAAGTAATTGAATTGGCAGTATTTTCGCCTCCCCCTTTCGCCTCGGCGGAGGAGGAGCGCTTGAATAAACTGCGCCCGGTGTTATATAGAACTCACCAGTGCTTTCAGGAAATCTGACCATCTATTTGTGTGCTTTGGAGCACACGCAAGGGGCAGACCTCTTTCAAAACCAAGCCTTTCCCGTTGGATTGTGGAGGCTATAGTTTTGTCTTATAAGAGTTTATCTTTAGAGCCACCAGTAAAGTTGCGTGCGCACTCTACTCAGGGAGTCTCTTCCTCCTGGGCCTTATTGAAAGGCGTCTCAGTCGAAGATATTTGTAAGGCTGCAAGTTGGAATTCTCGCCACACTTTCATTAGATTCTATATGTTAGATGTGTCTATTCCCTCTTTCTTGCAAGGAGTCTCACACGCGGAAAATTCAATAGCTCCCCAGAGCCTGTGAATGGTTATTAATATGAACGGTTGTCAGCTTTTACATGTTAAATGCTGATGTTCCGATACATGGGGAAATCATGTAGACAGACGATTGGAGATCGCTTTAGTCTACGTGAGAAGGTTATTGATTATGTAGGTGTTCATTAACTTTTATATTAAATGCAGATGAACCGTTTTATGAGAAAATCATGTAGGCAGGTGATCAGAGATCACTCTGGGCTACATGAAAGGAAGGTATAATAATGTATGTGTTCATCAGCTTTTATATGATAAATGCAAATTAACCAATATAAGGGGGAATCATGTAGACTGGTGATCAGAGATGATTGTAGCCTATGTAAAAGGGATTGCCCCGTGATGTTAACCGCCAGCTCTCGTGTGAGCCTCTTGGGAGGTCAGAAGTACGAGGAGCTGGTTAAGGTTGATTGACACTGTATTTTCACGCGTGAAGGGATACGGTCCCATCTGGTAATGTCGCAGGTCCTGCAACAAGGACCTTCTCGGTTACTTACGTAACCTCGGTTCCCTTAGTGGGACCAAGACATTACCAAAGTTGCGTGTACAGTGTCCATTCTTCTTGGAGTGGTTGTGTTCTTATGTTACGCTCAAATTTTCCAAGAGGAAGAGACGCGTCTGCTGCTCGTATTTAAGCGCTCCTGAGGGGGCGGGCTCAGGAGATGATTGACGCGTCTCAGCCTTCCAGGCGTGAATGAATAGTGTATTCGAATTGGATGCGTGACTACGTCACGTCCCATCTGGTAATGTCTTGGTCCCACTAAGGCAGTGTTTCTCAAACTTTTTCAGAGGGACCACTTAGCCAATAAAAAAAAACTCGCGGACCATCCCGTAACAACATGCCTACACAGACCTGACACCAGACAATTGTTAGCGGCACATGAACTTGCGGGTGGGCTCTCCTTTTTTTACGTACCGGTAGGCTGGTTAAAGATATGACAATGCGCAAGGCAAAGCATCTGGAACCCTGCTCCATGCGTGACTTGGTTATGTTACAAACTATAGTTCGCTCATAGCCTCATACTCCCATCACACACTCAGACAGGCCAATGTATCACAAAACACAACGATGCGCATACTGACCGCAGTAATTCAGTACCAACAGCAGGCTAGCCCACTGGAATTAATACATGCATCCTAGTAGACGTAATTAAGAGCTGTCATTATCCAACGTCACACAACACAAAATATAGTTATCATCTTGTTGTGTCCGCAGTGGGAGAAAAAAACGCTGTTTGAATGCAGCTCCGTGGCGGTATAATGTCCAATAAGGCTGAACCATCTCGTCGTTGCACCTTCTCCTTGCCTGTGTCTCATTTAATTTTCCTTTCATAGTCCCTGTCTTAAGCCACCATTTCATGACCTTGTTAATAGATTAGGCAACTCCTTATTAGATTAGGCTACTGGCTGTGTTCTCTCCGTTCTGAGTTGTATGTTAGAAATGTCGCAATAATTTGCTTTTGGCCGTTGCGGACCATTACGGGGCACTGGCGGAACACACTTTGAGAACGACTGCACTAAGGGAACCGAGGTTACGTAAGTAGCCGAGACGTTTCCATTGCTGCTTTGGATATGTTTCTCTTAATGTATGGAACTGCAAATACCACACTGCTTATTCATTATACTGGGCTAGTCTGGGGAGTAACCAGTTATGTCCGTGAGTTCTGGTTGGTGGAGGATCTATTTAATGTTTTTTGGGTGAGAACGTGAGGAGAGAGGAAACCCCAGGTATGACGCGGAGGACGATGAAGGGAACATGCTTTTGGTTGGATGGAAAACTGACGGTAACCAGAGAGGAGAACTCACAGACTGATCGGAGAAATCACATACTGGGCAATATTCATCTACACAACGGTAGAGTGCCGTAATTTTCTTTTGCTGCTCAAGGGAGTGAAGTGGTAATTAAGTTTTCGGCCTCAACGCACGCTAGCCACGCTCCAGGCCTGCTACGTTTGGGGAGTTAGGAGAAGGGTTACTGGCTGCGGT
>NC_137927.1:7378899-7381399 GCF_963457725.1 Sprattus sprattus | reverse complement strand
GTCAACTCCTATAGTTCACGTCCTGCTTTTCAAGCAGCGATCTCTCAGCAGTCATGAGTGCAACAAATAGCAAAAGCTCAGATTGTGGATAACCACTTGGTTACATCAGCCTTTGGCGAGGTGGGCATAGCTCTGCTATTGTTTCTTACCGTAGAATGCCATTCTAAATGTCATGCATTTTACGTTTTATAATACGCCTAATGCTACTTCAAATGTATGTTTTCGCTTCAATGTCGTTAAAAGAATAAGATATTGTTGGAGGACGTTTGTTTTGTTGCAGCAGGCGCTGTCGAGCGGCTGTTCCCATAAATCCATGTAAATGTTCGTAATTCACAATAATGTTTGATAACCCCCTGAAGAAGTATTAATGTATTAATGTTTCCCCAAGTGTTGTCTACTGCTCATTTTACACTGTTTCTCCAAAAGCAGTTTGATCGATGAAATACTGTGTTCATTGGTGTTTTCATGACATCATATTGTAGCAACCCTTAATGTGTATTGTACATCATAAGCACATTAGCCTGCGTCTCGCTGGAATGCATAATTATTGTTTCTAAACCTGATTGTTCAAATCCTTGATAGAGATTGGCTTAAAGCCGTTGTAAAATCCAGCATTACCTTACAATTTGACCTGATTACATTCCATATTACTGCGCAGCGAATGGCAAGGCATTCATATAGCGCATTTCATACCCAGTGTTCCATCTGGCTGTTGCGTTGCTTCAAGGGTTGCGTGGCAACGATTTATTTAGGAACTATATTTTTTAGTGGCGGAAGAATGACGGTTTATCATTAAACTATTGTTTCTTAAATTGAATTGTCTTTATTTATGAAACCATATCAAATATGTGTAGTAACAGGTTTAGAAAAGCAATAAGCCCCGCGAGTCCGTGCTTTGCGCTGATTTTAGAACAGGTAAGGAGAGTTGTTAGGCACGACGCAAAGCACGGCCTCTTGGGGCTTATTGCTTAATTCTGACTTTACGACGGTAAGGGGGAAGTCAAGTCCTTGTTACGCCGCTGGCTGATGCTCAGTACCTCGTTTTATTTCGTACACCCTTTACAATCTGACGTTATTTGTCTGGTAATCTTACTTGATGTCAAGAGAAGTGTTAAGTTACCAATACTGTTCTTTGTCCTATGTGTATTAGTATTACATATCCCAAGCCAATACCCTGGCCTGGTGTTTTCAACGCCGTTTTGCAAAACAAGCCAAAACACAATCTGTGGTTTTCAACTTTTATTGTTCGAATGGGATTTTCAACACCTGACAATACACTATATAGCATATTGTAATGCAACGTTGAATGGATGAATAGCTTACATAAGGGTACCCAGCACTTTTCAAACCACACTCAAGCTTATGGTTATTGTCCCCACCACTTCTAAAAACAAACTGACGCCCTTGTGTGTGTGAGTGTCTTTTCCTGTGTGTATGTGTGTGTATATTTGCCTGGTTATATGCAAGAAAAAATGAGTTTACAGGGGCACAGATGTGTATGATTGTCTCTTCTTGTGAATATGTTAACAAATATAAATTAAATATAATAATAAAATATAAATCTGGTATAATAATAAAATATAAATCTGCACGGATTTATGTGATTGTGTGTTCCTGGGATTACTGCTGTGTGTTTGTATGGTGGTGTGTGTGTGTGTGTTCTTGTAAAAGTGTAAACTTGCAGGCAGGTGCTCTTGTTCCACAGCTGCAGGCAAATGTTTCGACTCACTGCCCATTTCATCTAACAGGAACCCCACGGGTGTGTGTGTGTGTGTGTGTGTGTGTGTGTGAGTGTGAGTGTCTGTGTGTGTGTGTGTAAGAGAGAGGGGTAGAGTTGTCAGGTGTGTGTTTTATGTGTTTGTGTCACCTCAGTGCCCATCTCTCCTGGAGTGTAGTGTAGTGTACTTCTCTATATCTCCGGGGCATCTGTCAGATGTGTGTGTGTGTGTGTTTGTGTACGTGCGTGTGTGTGTGTGTGTGTGTGTGTGTGTGTGTGTGTGTGTGTGTGTATGAAAAATTAACACATAGACACAACTTTACTCACGCTCTACACCACTGCTCCTGTGTGTGTGTGTGTATGTGTGTGTGTGTGTTTGGTGTGTGTGCGTGTGTGTGTATGTGTGTGAGTGTGTGTATGTGTGTGTGTATGTGTGTGCGTGTGTGTGTATGTGTGTGTGTGTGTGTGTTTGTGTAGTGTGTGTGTATGTGCGTGTGCGTGTGTGTGTGTGTATATGTGTGCGTGTGCGTGTGTGTGTGTGTGTGTGTGCGTGTGCGTGCGCGTGTGCATGTGCGTGTGTGTGTGCGTGTGTGCGTGTGTGTGTGTTTGTGTAGTGTGTGTGTGTGTGCGTGTTTGTGTGCGTGTGTGTGTGTGTGTGTGTGCGTGTGCGTGTGCGTGTGCGTGTGTGTGTGCGTGTGTGTGTGTAATATCTCCTTGCTCTTTCTCTCATTTCTCTGCTTCCTCCTGTTAGGGCCTCTGGCAGGTGGGCCCCCCTCTGTGCTG
>NC_137927.1:7366399-7371399 GCF_963457725.1 Sprattus sprattus | reverse complement strand
TAATCTATTTGCATCAGACCATTGCTCAAAACTGGTTTTTCATAGTGTCAGCAATAGCCGTTCTGAGCAAATCTGACGTGAAAAGATTTGTATTATAGACAGAAGTTTCAAAACGGTCTGTAATAAAGATGAATGTTACGTTAGCTCAAGTCCTGTCAGACAACGATAGCTACTTGCGTAGCCTACTAGCTTGCGTTACTTCAGAGGTACAGTACGTGAAGGTCAAATACCTCAACAATAGCCTACATTTGTTGTTAGTAATAAAACCATGAAATTGGAAGCAATTGTAAACCATGAAACATCCAGGATCCACACCACTTGCAATGTGGTCTCTTGTGCTCAAGCTCAGCCTCTCCATAAAGCACAGGCATTTAAACAACTCACAGACATGTTGTACTTTGTTGCACATTGCTTTGTTGCACTGTTCTTAACTCGTTATTATCAAGACAAAATAGAATTATTTTTTGCTTAACCGACAGTCTACTCAGACCACTGAGTAACCACCATAATGTGTTACTATAGAGATCAAATGTAGGCTATGTGGCTAGGCTATAGGTTGCTAGTTGGAGCTCGACTACTGTCTTCTGCCACTTTATAAGCATGCTCCTGTCTTCTTCTATGTTTTCATCAGTTGTCTGTAGCACTGTTAAAGCGCCACCAACATGCCTGGGAGATGGACTACAATAGATTCAATCTGATCCGCTGAGTTTATGTAGACTCAAATTTTTCTAGACACTGCTCCGTGAAGACGCGATGAAAAAAGGATCGGATCCCAAAATGAATCCGGATTCAGGCAATCCAGGCTCTGTGTAAACGTGGCCTTAGGTTCCCCAGCCTCATACATAGATTTTGAGTTCTTTGATCATGGCTAGAGTTCGGACACCCCTGTGCTCTGTTTGAGCAAAAGGGTCTCAGTCTTCACGACTCCTAGGTAATAATTAGATACATATTCATTAAGGGATGGAATTAGGGGTTGACACCCCTTGCATCACTAAATAGGATAAAAGCCTGTATTGTTCCAAAGGCTGAATGAATGAGATTTGGGAGAGGCTGTTTGAGTGAACCCTGCCTCTCTTTCTTCCTTGGCTGGCCACTTGTATCAAGATTAAAGCCTGTTTCATGACTGATCAAATAAGACTGGGTTAATTCCTATCAACAAACACCCTCACATACACACACACTCACAAACACATACTCACACACACACACACACTCACACACCCTCACACAGTTATACTCACACACACTCTTACTTATATACAAATCCTGTGTAAAATGAGTGCACAATGATCAGCATCATAAACATAAATTATACACAATATACAACTATTTGTAATTCTGCATATAGTATATGCATACCAATGATATCTGAATGATGTCTTTAATTATGCATATTGCATACATACATTATAAATGTTTAAACAAACTGTGTTTCTATGTTGCATACTGTAAATGAACTGGATGTAATCCTGAAAATGTAATTAAGTCAGTAATGTACACATGTGTGAGGGACTATTTATTACTGTACGACACATTCCATTAATGCAGACTATGTTTGAGTAAGTGTGTGTGTGTGTGTGTGTGTGTGTTTACTGCTGCTGTGATACATTTCATCCCCACATTGTGTGAGGGCAGGCCAGAGCCACGGCAGGCAGCAAGTGCTGATTCAGACTCCAGTGCCTGAGGACACAATGACTAATGTCTGTCTGTGTGTGTTTGTGTGTCTGTGTGTGTGTGTGTGTGTGTGTGTGTGAGACCTGCAGAAGGTGGGGGAGAGAGACAGATAGAGAGCGAGAGAAAGTCTGAGTGTGTGTGCGTCTGACAGTGATCTAAGAGAGGGCTAACAGATGTCAGTAGGATGTCAGTGAAACATGAGGAGCTTATGCCGTCTGCCATCACCATGGTGATGATGCTGTCTGGCAGCTTCAGCATCACTGATGCTGTCTACTGTCTCCAGTGACCTGGGGAGCTTTGGTTATAGGAGAGAACCAGGGATCTTTGGATCCAGCCTGGCAACCTAGCTGTAGAAGAGAACCAGGGATCTTTGGATCGAGCCTGGCAAACTAGCAGCAGCAGGCCTGATTGGAGGACATCTATCACTGTACCAGCTGTGTTAATGGGAGACACGCTGATGCAGTTTGTGTGTGTGTGTGTGTGTGTGTGTGTGTGTGTGTTAGTGTGTGTGTGTGTGTGTGTGTGTGTGTATCCTGTCAGCCTGTTAACACACACATCACTTCCTCTCTGGTCCATCTCTCTCCTCTACCTCTCTAGCTCTCTATCCACCTCTCCATCCCCACCTCCATCTCTCCTCTCTCTTTCCATCTCACCCCTCACTTCCTATGTGCTCCTCTCTCCATCTTTCTCTCCTCAATCACACCAATCACTTTTTCTCTGCTTCTCTCCATTTTTATTCCCATTTTTATAATATTCCCTTTCTCTCCAACAGGGGCGGTTTTAGGCACGGGCGGCACTTTTTCATGACAAGTGGGAGGTGGCACTAGCACTTAAAAAAAATTATAACAATAATAATCTGGGCCGCAAAGCGTTTTTCTTTTATCTACTGTATCATATCACTATGTGGGGAATTTGCACCCTGCTCGCTAAGAAGATGAGGTGCACAGATCCTGTGTGAGAAGGGGTGGGGGGGTGCGGGGTGCCAAATGGAACTTGTTGGAATTTTGCTAATGCTAATGTAATCAACTAAGCCTACATGATCATCTGCAAACTCATTTTTCACGTTATTGCCGTTGACAGTGGCTTACTTGCACCATTGATGTTTTGCTAGGCTTAGGCAAGTTATCTCAGGTTAAAACTAGCTAACGTAAGCTATTCACTAGCTGTGCTAGCTAGCCAGTCGGTTATCCAAACGGTATTTATTTTCGGACTGCGTGTGTTATCGGCAAAAGTTCAAGTTGTCATGTTTATCCATTATTTAACTGAGCATATCAATTGTTAATCCTTGGAGAGAACAAATCTGACAGTCCAACTTTAAGACCAAATTAAATATTCATCGAGCTGCTAAGTGTTCCAGACTATAAGGTACACGCAAAGTACAACACTATTTCACAAGTAAAGCTTTAATGCAATATTTTTGTGGGAGCTTATGTTCCTTTCCATAGTCACTCACGAGAGCGAGTGTAAACATGTCAACGCTGAATGTGTCCGATAGCTGACGCGTGCCGGTCTTTGATTTTAAGATATTCAATTAAGCATTTTGATTGTTTAACACAGTGGTTCTCAACCGGGGTACGTGAAGGTAGTCCAGGGGGTACGTGAGATTTTTTAAAGATATATTTAAAATTAGCCTCCATTCAAAAATCCGTTAAAAATAGTTATTATACGGCTCTTCAGAATGTTCCAAAAAATTCTGTTGATTTGTATCCATATGTGGGTTAAATGTCTACGTTCACAGGTTTGTAATTTCTTGATTCACACTGCGAAAAGTTTATGACCGCTGCCATTGGCAACAGGTTTTTTTGCTTCTTTCATTCATTCCGCAAGTATCCTTCCGCAAGTAGTGACGTAACGAAAGGTCATTGAAACTTGAAGTCAGAAGGTTGGTATGCATTTGTGTGAAAAACAATTTTTTTCTTAGCGGAAATCACAAAATGGCAACAAACTCTTTAAAAAGAGGTATTCTGGAGGAATGTCTTCTATTGTTTTGGCAAGTAACTGTATTATAAGCGCAATTGTTTTCGCGAAAACATGGGACCTGAACACACACAACTCCTGCTGCACACAGAAGTGCGTTGGCTCTCGAGGGAGAATACTCAAACGGCTGTGGGTTTTACGATCTGAAGTACACACCTTTATGATTGAGCACAGATCTCCGCATGCCACACAGTTGCAAATATGTGCTATCTGGCAGATATATTCAGCAAACTGAACGAACTGAATATATCTGCAGGGAAAGGACACCAGCATTTTAAAACTGTATGACAAGGTGGGAGGCTTCCTGAAGAAAGCAGAGCTGTGGAGAAGAGCCTCTGCACAGGGGAATATTATCTGCTTTCCTCAGATGGATGATTTTCTCTCTAGTGAGGATGTGGACAGAGCT
This sequence comes from Sprattus sprattus, assembly GCF_963457725.1. NCBI lineage: Eukaryota > Metazoa > Chordata > Actinopteri > Clupeiformes > Clupeidae > Sprattus > Sprattus sprattus. The sequence continues at coordinate 7,367,342 of NC_137927.1, read as the reverse complement.
CCAGTCAAGTTGGACATCGTGGGACATTTGACGAATTTGGTTAAAACATTTAATTTTCAATTTCCTACTTTCCTGATATGGAGGATAAGTCTACACAGCTGGATTGGGTGAAAACCCCATTTCTCTTGTCCGAAGCATGTGGAAGTAAGCTACCTGTCACTAATCTGGAAACACTCCTGGAAGTGTCATCTGACCGTGGCTTCCAGATGAAGTTTGCCACATCCACACTCACACAGGAGCACCCTGACCTGGGAGAGAGCGCTTTGGAGCAGCTACCCTTTGCCTCCACATATTTATGTGAGGCCTCTTTCTCTGCAATGACTGTGATCAAAACAAAGCAGAGAAACAGACTGTGCAGAAGAGCTTGATCACAGCAGTTGTCTCCCTGTCACCAAGACTGACAAAGATTTTCAGTGAAGCACAAGCACAAGTTTCTTACTAAAATGTAATTGCAAACGCCCTCAGTTCAATGCAACAATGTTCAATCTTCAGTGTTGACAGTTTAATAAATCAGACAATGATGGCATAGCGCTGTGTATTACATATTTTTTTTTTTCAGGGACAGGGTAAAGTTAGTTAATGAACAAATAAACTTATGTCTACATCTCAGTGCCTCTCCAGATGCGGTGCATGAACAATGCTGGTATGGGATGTTGTTATCTGCAATCGTGATGACCGTGAGATGAGGCTTCTCCCTCTTGCATTGTGATCAGTAAATTCGCCTCCAATTTAAGCCTATCAATCATATCTAGTTTTAAATTTTGTACATATCCCTCCATTGCATAATGAAGTCCCTTTTGAAGGCTTTTAGACTAAATCAGGTCCTTCTGTCTCCAAAAGCTGCCTAGAGCCTCTTGAGATATCATTTTGACTGCTGCCAGTGTCAAATCTAGTCAGCTCCTATAGTTTGTCCGATTTAGCAACAGTAACTAAGGGGGCCGGG
>NC_137927.1:7358899-7361399 GCF_963457725.1 Sprattus sprattus | reverse complement strand
CACACATCTCTGTGGGCTGTCTGAAGACCAGTGCTCACCAACACACACACACATCTCTGTGGGCTCACTGTGGGGCGGTGAGCACTGCAGTGGAATGAAAAAGCTCATCAAAAACGAACTATTCTCAACTCTAACCTACAACAGGGGAATAAATAGATCAGCAGGGCTAAAGGCATTTCACTGCTGGTGTCTGACATCACCTCTGCCTCTCTCACTCTCTGCCAGAGTGTGTGTGTGCGTGTGTGTGTGAGGAGATAGTGTGCTACCAAGACTACCATGAGTGGAGAAAATAAAAATAAAAAAGTGCTTTTATGACTCTGTCAGCACTGGCCTGTTGTGTGTGTGAGTGTGTATGTGTGTGTGAGTGTGTATGTGTGTGACTCCGTCAGCGCTGGCCTCCTGTGTGTGTGAGTGTGTATGTGTGTGACTCCATCAGCGCTGGCCTCCTGTGTGTGTGAGTGTGTATGTGTGTGACTCTGTCAGCGTTGGCCAGTTGTGTGTGTGCACTGCAAAAATGCTTTTCTAACCTAGTGTTATTACTCTTATATTGAGATGAAAAAATCTAGTTGGTCTTGTTTCTAACCAAGACAGCACTAGGTAAGTACAATTTAGCTAGAAACAAGACCAACTAGATTTTTTCATCTCAATATAAGAGTAATAACACTAGGTTAGAAAAGCATTTTTGCAGTGTGAGTGTGTATGTGTGTGACTCCGTCAGCGTTGGCCAGTTCTGTGTGTGTGTGTGTCTGTGTGTGTGTGTGTGTGTGTGTGTGTGAGTGTGTATGTGTGTGTGAGTGTGTTTGTGTGTGACTCCGTCAGCACTGGCCTGTTGTGTGTGTGAGTGTGTATGTGTGTGTGAGTGTGTATGTGTGTGTGAGTGTGTGATGGTGACTCCGTCAGCGTTGGCATGCTTCTTAAGCTGCTGTTTGCTGTTGCCAAGTCTCTGCTTAATAGTTTGTTTTTAAGGAGCTTAACTGAGTGTGTGTGAAACAGGAGACAGCTCTCTTCACAAATACAAATAATCTAACACACACATACACACACACACACACACACACACACACACACACACACACACACACACACACACACACACATACATACTTATGACTGTCTCAGACTTCATGTATTGTGTGTAAACAACATGTGTATTCTAGATAAAGGCAGAATACACACAGTAACACACACACACACACACACACAAACACAGGCACAACACACGCACACAGAGTTCCCTGTGCTTTATGATGCTGTGCTTGAAAGGGTTCCAGAGATTGCCACTCATATACACAGATACACGGTAGCACAGAACAACACTCTAGCTCAATATTTCACCACACATATAGAGGAGTATAGAGAAGTTACTCAGTCACACATATAGAGGAGTAACTTAGTCGCACATATAGAGGAGTAACTTAGTCGCACATATAGAGGAGTAACTCAGTCACACATATAGAGGAGTAACTCAGTCACACATATAGAGGAGTAACTCAGTCACACGTATAGAGGAGTAACTCAGTCACACATATAGAGGAGTATAGAGGAGTAACTCAGTCACACATATAGAGGAGTAACTTAGTCGCACATATAGAGGAGTATAGAGGAGTAACTTAGTCACACATATAGAGGAGTAACTCAGTCACACGTATAGAGGAGTAACTCAGTCACACATATAGAGGAGTAACTCAGTCACACATATAGAGGAGTAACTCAGTCAAACATATAGAGGAATAACTCAGCCACACATAGAGGAGTATAGAGGAGTAACTCAGTCACACATATAGAGGAGTAACTCAGCCACACATAGAGGAGTATAGAGGAGTAACTCAGTCACACATATAGAGAAGTATAGAGGAATAACTTAGTCACACATATAGAGGAGTAACTCAGTCACACATATAGAGGAGTAACTCAGCCACACATAGAGGAGTATAGAGGAGTAACTCAGTCACACATATAGAGAAGTATAGAGGAATAACTTAGTCACACATATAGAGGAGTAACTCAGTCACACATATAGAGGAGTAACTCAGCCACACATATAGAGGAGTAACTCAGCCACACATAGAGGAGTATAGAGGAGTAACTCAGTCACACATATAGAGAAGTATAGAGGAATAACTTAGTCGCACATATAGAGGAGTAACTCAGTCACACGTATAGAGGAGTAACTCAGTCACACATATAGAGGAGTATAGAGGAGTAACTTAGTCGCACATATAGAGGAGTAACTCAGTCACACGTATAGAGGAGTAACTCAGTCACACATATAGAGGAGTAACTCAGTCACACATATAGAGGAGTAACTCAGTCACACATATAGAGGAGTAACTCAGTCACACATGTAGAGGAGTAACTTAGTCGCACATATAGAGGAGTAACTCAGTCACACATATAGAGGAGTAACTCAGTCACACATAGAGGAGTATAGAGGAGTAACTCAGTCACACATATAGAGAAGTATAGAGGAATAACTTAGTCACACGTATAGAGGAGTAAC
>NC_137927.1:7351399-7353899 GCF_963457725.1 Sprattus sprattus | reverse complement strand
TGTGTGTGTTTGTGTGTGTGTGTGTGTGTATGTGTGAGCACGTGTGTGTGCACCTATGTGTGTGTGTATGTGTGAGCATGTGTGTGTGCACCTATGTGTGTGTGTGTGTGTATCTGTAGTGGCAGCAGTAAGCTGCAATAAACCAGGCTGGTGAAGAATGCTACTTCTCTCCTGCATATTCACAATCTGAAACCTCCTTATGACTGCACATGAATATGAATAGGAGGGGTAGTGAGAGGGTGAATGTGTTAGAAAGAGCCGACGATTTTGTGTGTGTGTGTGTGTGTGTGTGTGTGTGTGTGTGTGTGTGTGTGTGTGTGTGTGTGTGTGTGTGTGACTATGTATTTATAAAATCTGAGCTTTCTGGCTTTCTGGTGTCTCTATGCTAATGTATGCAATCCTGAGGACAAATAGATCTAGATCACAGTTAGCATACGCACGCGCACACACACACACACACACACACACACACACACACACACACACACACACACACACACACACACACACACACACACACACACACACACACACACACACACACACACACTCACACATACACTCCAGCAGGCTTTATTCATGAATGGTTGAAGGCATATCCTTTTTGAATCGTTTAATTGTTTATTTGAAATAAGTGTGTGTGTGTGTGTGTGTGTGTGTGTGTGTGTGTGTGTGTGTGTGTGTGTGTGTGTGTGTGTGTGTGGGTGTGTGTGTGCGCATGTGTGTGTGCTTTTGTGCGTGTGCGTCATATTATACCTGCTGGTGAATTTCCTAACTCTGATCTTCCCTTTGATCCACTGCCAACAGCAAGACACCTTAGAGGACTAAAGAAGACACAACATACATACACACACACTCACTCACACACACACACACACACACACACACACACACACACACACACACACACACACACACACACACACACACACACACAGACACACACACACACACACACACACAAACACTTACGTACAAACACTCACACACACATACACACAAACAGACCCCCACATGACTTAACACATGCACATAACCGCACACATTCAAACAGTGCCCATACACACAAACACTCACTAAGAGCTCTTTAAGAGTATTCGTACACAAACCCTCACTATGAGCTCTTAAAGAGTATTCATACACACAAACACTCACTAAGAGCTCTTTAAGAGTATTCATACACACAAACACTCACCAACAGCTCTTTAAGAGTATTCATACACACAAACACTCACTAAGAGCTCTTTAAGAGTATTCGTACACAAACACTCACCAACAGCTCTTTAAGAGTATTCATACACACAAACACTCACTAAGAGCTCTTTAAGAGTATTCATACACACAAACACTCACCAACAGCTCTTTAAGAGTATTCATACACACAAACACTCACTAAGAGCTCTTTAAGAGTATTCGTACACAAACACTCACCAACAGCTCTTTAAGAGTATATTCATACACACAAACACTCACTAAGAGCTCTTTAAGAGTATTCATACACACAAACACTCACTAAGAGCTCTTTAAGAGTATTCATTCACACAAACACTCACCAACAGCCATTTAAGAGCATACCAGTAATATTGTAGGTTTCCACTCTCTAGCCACATCTCTCCCTCCTTCCTTCCACTCTCTTCTGTCTTTGTCTTAGATTTCAATGAATTCCATACCTGTAGATACAGACATGCATCTCCATACAGTATGTACTTCACATACCTAATTACATCCCTGCTGTGACTGCTTGGCACACATGGTTACCACACATGCACAATAAACACTTCATATCTATACTCAAGACAAAGGAGAGTGTGGAGGAATAGAGACAGAAGGAGGGGAAAGAGAGAAGGAGAGAGTAGAAGGGAGGGGTTAGAAGGAGGGGAGAAAGAGAGAGAGAGTGAGAGAGGATGAGACAGAAGGAGAGAGGAGGATGAGACAGGCTAAAAGGATGGAGAGAGAGAGAGAGAGAAAGAGAGAAAGCGAAAAGGAGAGGATGAGACATGTGAGAAGGAGGGAGAGAGAGAAGAAGAGAGAGAGGAGGCTGAGACAGGTTAGAAGGAGAGATAGAGAGAGAAAGAGAGAGGAAGAGAGAGGAAGAGAGAGGAGGATGAGACAGGTTAGAAGGAGGGAGAGAGAGAGAAAGAGAGGAGAAGAGAGAGAGGAGGATGAGACATGTTAGAAGGAGAGATAGAGAGAGAAAGAGAGAGGAGGATGAGACAGGTTAGAAGGAGAGAGAGAGAGAGAAAGAGAGAGGAAGAGAGAGGAGGATGAGACAGGTTAGAAGGAGGGAGAGAGAGAGAAAGAGAGGAGAAGAGAGCGAGGAGGATGAGACATGTTAGAAGGAGAGATAGAGAGAGAAAGAGAGAGGAGGATGAGACAGGTTTAAAGGTTGTTTTGCGAGAAGTGAGATATAGAGGTGGGGGAGTGTGCGGTTGCTGAGGGAGGTTGCTGAGGGAGGTTGCCAACGGCGACGTAATCCTGTTGCAGAGGATCAGAGTGATGC
>NC_137927.1:7301399-7348899 GCF_963457725.1 Sprattus sprattus | reverse complement strand
GTCTCTCTCGCTCTCTCCACCCTCCCTCCCCCTCCCTCTTTCTCTCCACCCCTCTCTCTTTCCACCCTTCCCCTCTCCTTTTCCACCTTCTCTCTCTCCCCATCTCTCTCCACCTTTCCTCTCTCTCTCTCCCCTCCCTCCCCCTCCATCTCTCTCCACCCTCCCCCTCTCTTTCTCCACCCTCTCTCTCTCACCATTTCTCTCCACCTTTCCTCTCTCTCTCCCCCTCCCTCCCCCTCCCTCTCTCTCTCCACCCCTCTCTCTCCCTCCTCCCTCCACCCTCCCTCCCCCTCTCTCCCTCTCTTTTGCCCTCTTTCTCTCTCCACCTCTCCTCTCTATCTCTCTCCCCCTCTCTCTCTCCACCCTCTCTCTCTCACCATTTCTCTACACCTTTCCTCTCTCTCTCTCTCCCCCCTCCCTCCCCCCTCCCTCTCTCTCTCCACCCCTCTCTCTCCTCCCTCCTTCCCCCCTCTCTCTCTCCCTCCTCCCTCCCTCCCCCCTCTCTCCATCCTCCCTCTCTCTTGCCCTCTTCCTTTCTCCACCCTTCCTCTCTTTGTCTCTCTCCTCTCTCTCTCTCAACCTTCCCTTTCTACCCCCGTCTCCCCTCTCTTTCCTCTCCCTCTTTCTCTCTCCCACTTATTCTCCTCCCTCTCTCTCTCCCTCTCTATCTCCCACTCCCTCTTCCTTCCCCCCCTCTCCCTCCCTCCCTCTCTCTCTGCCCCCCCTCTCCCTCTCAGGAAAGTGGCAGTTGTGTGATGTGGATAGTGGAGTTCTCTTGTCTGGTTATCCCTTTTCCCTCTCTCTCTCCACCCATTCCCTATCTCCATCTTTCTCACCATTCTCTCCCCACTCTCTCCCCATTCTCTCTCTATAGCTCTCTACTCCATTCTCTCTCTCCTTCTCTCCCCTCCATCTCTTCTTTCCCTTATTCTTTTGTGCAAACACCTTTCATCCCTTAAGCTGAGAGAGCAGCCTGCATACATTAGGCTGGACACTTCTCAGTGTGTGTGTGTGAGAGAGTGTGTGTGCTGAACCGACATGGTGCTTTGAACATCTCCCCATGAGCCTCATCTCCTGATCTACATGTATCTACCTTTACTAAAGGCACTGAAATAAAGAACTCAGCTTTGAGTGTGTGTGTGTGTGTGTATGTGTGCGTGCGTGTATGTGCCTGTGTGTCTCTCTGTCTCACAGATTTACTACAAGCGCTGTAATGGAGAACCTGGAGTGTGTGTCCAGTGTGTGTGTGTGTATGTGTATGTGTGTGTTCAATCTCATGCACCTCATGTAACATAAGATGGGGATAGGAGGTGTGCTGGGCTAATGACCTGAGCTGAAATTCTGACAGATGGAATTAAACACACACACACACACACACACACACACACAAACATTATGATACACACATGCACACACAGGTGCATATTCTCTCCTATCAGACTCAGACACACACACACACACACACACACACACACACACAAATAGTAAGCCTGGAACCAATCAGGTGAGAGGTCAGGTGTCTCTAGGGCTGGTGTGGTTGCTGAGCTGCAGGCTAGGATGTGTATGTGTGAATGTGTGGTGTGCATACTGAGCTGCAGGCAAGGAGTTGCAAGGAGTGTGTGTGTGTGTGTGTGTGTGTGTGTGTGTGTGTGTGTGTGTGTGTGTGTGTGTGTTTGTGTGTGTGTGTGTGTGTATGTGTGATGTGCATACTGAGCTGCAGGCAAGAAGTTGCAAGGAGTGTGTGTGTGTGTGTGTGTGATGTGCATACTGAGCTGCAGGCAAGAAGTTGCAAGGAGTGTGTGTGTGTGTGTGTGATGTGCATGCTAAGCTGTAGTCTGTGTGTGTGATGTGGATGCTAAACTGCGACTGGAGGGTGTGTGTGTGTGTGTGTGTGTGTGTGTGTGTGTGTGGGCACGCTAGTGTGTGTGTGTGTGTGTGTGTGTGGGTGGGCACGCGAGTGTGTGTGTGTGTGTGTGTGTGTGTGTGTGTGCTGTGTCTCCCTTTCGTGTTAGTGTTAGCGAGCAGTACTATTCTCGTTTTTGGACCGTATGTCATGTTGTAAATGCCTTTGTGTCAGCCCCCTGTGTTAGTTGGTCATCTGTGCACCGTCATTAACTTTATGTCGAGAATAGACCTGTCTGTGTGTGTGTGTGTGTGTGTGAGTGTGTGTGTGTCTGTGTGTGTGTGTGTGTGTGTATGTGTCTCTGTGTGTGTGTGGTCGGTCTGCCATCCCAGCCCTTCTGTACCAGTGTTTCCTACGTACATCACAATACACAGCAGAGAAGCCCAAGAAACCTGCTCATTGTTCCTGCTCCACATTACATGATTATGAATTCCCATTGAATAAATGTAGCCTTCAATGATATATACAATCTATTATGTATTGGTAAAAATATACTTCTGCTTTGTAGAAATACATCATACTTGGCATGACCTGAAATGGATCATCCAACACGGTCATTCATCCCAGCTTCCACTGACATCTTTTTGGGACAAAGATTGCGTTTGAGCTCATCTCATGCTGACCTTGGCTGATGATGGTCAACGTGAACAGCCGCGGGCAGTCGGAGAGGAGTTGGAAAAGATGGTAGTCCGGTCTAGACGGTTTCTCCTTTCCGGTGTAGTTGTGACTAACTGATGTGACTAACGGGAGATCTCACGGAATTGTGTTCCTAGTTGTTGTTTGCGGTCGATACAGTTCAAATTCACCCGCACTCTTCATTAAAATGAACATCATGACTGACAAAATGAATTATTAATTTCATAAAATCATTGTTGAGATACATTCACAGGTCACATTATTTCAGCATTAGGTGTTTTCTGCACATGTTTATCATCAGCCTACACTTTAGTATAAAATAATAGAGTAATGTAAGCTTTTCAGAAATCACATCTGAGATCCACATATCTCTTTATGTTAAAAAAAATTAACACACTCCATGTCTGTTTATAAAATTTGCATTTCACAAAAATCTTCATTTTATGGGTTGAAAACTCATTTAGTGTTTAAAATAGCCTCACTCTGGCCTATAGGACAGCCACTAGATTGGCACCTGTCTATGTAAATGCCATGATTCAGATCTATTCTCCTCTCTAGATCACTTTGCTCCTCTGATGAGCGTTTGTTGTCTTTGCCGTCTCTCCACAGCAAGAGATCGCAGACTCTTTTCGTTCGTGGTCCCTCGGTGGTGGAATGACCTACCTAATGCTGTCTGTTCCAGTGGCAATCTTGGTATATTTTAAAAGTTCTTTAAAACTCACCTTTCCATCATCTGTCTAATTAGTTTATTTGCTTGAGGCCTATTCTATAGTCATAGTTTTGGTATTTGTAGTTATTATTATTATAATACATTTTATTCATTATATACATAGGCCCTCAGTCTGGTAATCTCTCATCAGGCCAGCATTGCACCTGTCAGCTTCTGAGTTTATTCCCAATGAGCAACAAAGGGTCAGACAAACCTTTAATTTTTGTACATACATTACAGTTGGACTTCCACGCAGTCATAGAACGAGCCTCAGAAAATGTCCTCCGATTTTTTTTGTCACAGCTGAAATGACTTGGACCACATCAGTGACAAATTGCAGAACTGCTGCTCAATGGTCTTTGGATGTGAAATCCTGTGGTGTGTCCATTTGTATTGAGAACATCCCTGCCTTTCCCACTTCAACATTCTTATGAATCAACATTCTGATGACCTCAATGAGTCTGCTGTTGTGTTAGACGTCATAGTAAACAATTAACTCTGTGGGGAGAGGAGACGTGATGACCAGAGAAAAGGTGATGAAACCGGAAGTCGTCACTTCTCTGCGGTATCTGGTTGGTTAAAGAAAAGAACAGAAAAAAAAACAGGACCTTTGTTTTATTCTTGTGGAGCTATGTATATTGCCTGACGTTTAATGGTGTGTCACGTTATTACAGTTCAAGCTCAATATAAATAGCGGTTGAATTACCCTTGTGACGGTGTAATCCCTAGCGGTAAATAAACGTTAATACCTTGAATGACTGATTAAGGATATATGTTACACATCACAAACACATGTAATCGATGATTTTTGGGGGAAATTAGATAATTGGTTAGCTTACATTTCAGTATTTTACGCGAGCTGATGGACCTAGGTAGATATATGGTGTTTAGGAAGATCAAGCTTGTTATACTTTGTGGATAGCTCAAGCAAGCACAGACATAATCGATGGTTTTAGGGGAAAATTAGAGTACTGGTTATCTTAAACCACAGTGTTTTACGCGAGCTAATTGACCTAGCTGTGTAATATGCACCCTCTGTCAAACGGTTGTGGTCAGTCGGTGAGGGACTGAGGGAAATGAAGTTTACGCGCCTAAAATGTATGGATGAAATTTATTACGGTTCATCCTCGCAAATGCTATGAAACCGAGGTTGATATCTCCCCATACTATATCAATTCTTTTCCGCGAGGGTGTATGGATGTATTGTTTGTTTCCTAGACATTACTATACTGTGTTGAGGTTAGCTAAAGCTAGCACTGTCACAGGCACAAACGCAGGCACAAACGCACGTAGGCACACACACACACACACAGCCCGCAAAATGCAAGCTGTTAATAAGTCATTGGGATGGCCCTTATAAGGACCTTTGGTTTGCTCAGGGGACTAATATGCTGGGACTTATTTTACATGTTCAATTATATTTGCCATGAGCACGGCGTTACCAGATGGGTTCAAATGAACTCCGTCCTTACGGTATATAGCCATGGAGCAGCTAATGTTTTTATGAGTTATAAAACTCATGCCCAATTGCCGTAAGAATGACCCCACCAATTAATTAATGTTTCTACGTGACTTGACGAGCAGACCTGGGGCGTCACAGGTACCTCTCATCCACACTCTACGTTCGCAGATATCCGAAAAAACGATCTGGGTAACTGGGAACATGGACATGACTAACGATAAATCATTAATCATCGGCGTATTAGTCCAGTTCCCTTGCTATATCCCAGATCGTTCCCTCCGACGTGGATGACAAGCACCTGTGGTGCAGTCCGTCTGCGTTTCTCTGCCTCCAGCAAAGGTATTAGCTGGTCCCACTTCATACCCCTACGACCAAACCAATGAACTTTACCGAGAAGAGAAAGCTCGGGAACCGGTACGGTCTGGCTATCTCTCTCGAGCCAGTGAACCCAAGAGTCGCCAATTAACCAAATTGTGGGTAAAGCCGTCATGATGTATGTTTAAATGAATAGAAAATGCATGTGACCTAGACCTTTAAAGTCCGTTGTGTGCATTCGTGGACATAAGAGATATGTACGATTGGATTAAATATTGCGCGTTTAATAGTTATTGGTGTAGGTAGTGTTCCAAAGAATGTCATTGGTGCATACAATGTCACACATTTGATATAACAAACTGTTGCTATCGCGTATCTTTCCACTGTACTCTTCACTGTACTCGAGTCACAACTCACAAAGTTTGAAAGACTTGAAAACTTGGAGACCAGAAGACCAGACAATCCTTTTTGAAGACAAAAGCCTCTGTTGAAGTTACCCAACTTCAGCAGCTTACACATCCTCCATCCAACTAAGGTAAGTTAATTTACTTGATTTTCATTACAACTTTTTCTTAATAGTAACAAGTAAACGTAACGTTAGCGCACAGTCGCATAGCCTGCTGTTAAATGCTGTCAGTGTGCAAAACTACTATTGCGCGTTATGTTAATATAATATTGCGTTATGGATGGAATTGAGCAACACTCAGTCAAGTAAATGCAGCGACACAGGGACTTAAATCTATCCTACTGTAATGAATATTTCCGCGAGGGGGCATTATCGCTTTTTTTCAGTTTTTTACGTCGTTGTGTGTCAAAGACATTGTACATTGTAGCATAGCCTCATCTGCTGTCAAACCGTTAGTGGGCTGCGCCTAACATTACCACAGGGAAAATAAAGCACTTCTTTTGCGCGCCTAAACGTTATGGATGAAATTTAGCAACAACACTCAGTCAAGTAAATGCAGCGACACAGGGATTTAAATCTATCCTACTGTAATTACTATTTCCGCGAGGGGGCATTATCGCTTTTTTTTCTGTTTTTTACGTCGTTGTGTGTCAAAGACATTGTACATTGTAGCATAGCCTCATCTGCTGTCAAACCGTTAGTGGGCTGCGCCTAACGTTACCACAGGGAAAATAGACTTTACGCGCCTTTATTTTATGGGTGATATTAAGCAGGTTAAATGCAGCGCAACAGGGATTTATATCTCACCTTGCTACATATATGTATATATAAAGACAAATATTTACAAGCTTTGTATAGGTTCTCATTACTAATGCTATTATTTTCTCTCTCTTTCTTCTTGTTTGTGACAGTGTGCGTCATTGTGTTTCGTGTTTTTCACTACCTTCAGTGAACGCATAGCTTCATTTAACATTTTTATTAGTTAGTAACATTATTAGTTCATAATGGAGGGTTTTGCACGGCTGGCGGCAATTCGTCACTACGTTGTTACTGGTTTCCACACACCAGGGAATTCTGCGTTGCAGAAGTCTCCTGTTTGTAGGGCAGCAAAGAACTATGTATTTGAAATGGATTGCTTGTTTTATATTTGTGCTGGTAGGAAACGTGTGGTTGTACTTACCCCTGAGGAGAGGGACAAAGTACTGGTTGAGTACCATGACCATCCATCGACTGGGGGTCACGGTGGTATACAAAAAACCATAGCTAGGATTACTGAACGTTATTATTGGTTAGACATAACTAGGGATGTAGAAAATTGAATTGGTTCCTGTGAACCGTGTCAGAGGCATGACAATATTAAGACTGTAGCACTGAAGCTACACCCAATTAAGGTCCATGGACCCTGGGAGGTCATGGGTGTAGATTTAATTGGGGTTACACTCAAATTTTGACTTTTACAGATTTGTTCTCCAAGTGGGTCATGGCTAGGCCTCTGATGGGCAAGGACGGTCCAGGGGTAGGACTTAGTTTGGCAAATGCTCTATTGGAACATGGTGGTGTACGTAAGATTATAACTGATCTAGGTAGAGAGTTTGTGAATAAATGTAATGAAGCAATTTTTGAAACTTTTGGGGTGGAGCATGCAATGACTTCAGCCTACCACCCACAGAGCAATGGGCAAGATGAGCGCTCAAATCAGAATATTAAGCGGCATCTTGCAAAGTATTGTAATAAGGAGCAGAGTGACTGGGACGTTTATCTACAACACGCTGTCTATTCAATTAACACCTCTAAACAGCATTCCACAAAGGTGACCCCGTATTTCGCTATTTATGGGGTTTATCCCGGTAGCAGCGCCGATCCAAAGGTGGATGACTATGAGATAGACAATAGTGAAGAGACGCTGCAGAGGAGGGCAGACTTACTTGCAGAAGTTCATGCAAAGGTTCAGGAGAACATAGCAATCGCCCAGAGTAAACAGAAAGCGTATTTTGAATCCAAACAGAATCATAAGGTTAAACGTTTTGATGTCAAGGAGGGCGATGAGGTCCTCTTGGCAGTTAACAAGAAAGCAGTTAAGTAAGGTAATGGAATGAAGAAACGTTGGGCAGGACCATTTAAGGTTGAGGCCATGTCAGACAAGGGAGTGACCACAATTGTTGACAGTGTTGACAGTATTTCAAAGCGACGTCAGAAGGTTAATGTTCGCCATTTGAAGCCGTATGTCCGGCGAACAGACACGGCTAAAGATTAACTAACAGTTTTGTGCGACATCTCGGAGGAGGCTGTCAATGGTGAATGTAGGTATTTTTGCATTTATACGTTTATCCATGGGTAGTGTCATGTCAAGTGGAATGTAATTGGAATATGTGTTTTGTGTTAATTTTTCCTAAAAGTTGAGGTTGTTGATGATCACACATACAGCAAGACAGCAGACATTGGTAAGGGCACAACCTTGAACAGAGAGCAAACATATACATGTATGTATTTAGATGTTTATACAGCAGATGCTGAATTTTTTTGTCTTTGTGTGTATGATTTTTTTCCAGTTTCAGAACTTCCTACTGTCTCCGCTAGTTCAGAGGACGAGGTACATTTTCTAAAATGTATTGTGTTCATGTCAGTGCATACATTTTCTGCTGCGTTTGCTCTGTTGGTTATTTAACTCATTCACTGTTTTCTGTATGTAGTCTCTAACTTTGGAGGACAAGTTCCCTGTGCCTATAGCTGCAAAGGTAAAATGGTCTTTAGTTTGTCACCATCTTTTCCAATAGGTAGTGGTTTGGGGTGGCCATTATGTGGGCTAACTTCTGTACACATGCTTCCAATCCATCAGGTACTGACGCAACAGATCCGCAATGCTGAGGCCAACAAAGAAGCGGTTATGCTCAAATTCGGAAGATTTCGTGCCACGTTTCGCGACTTAGACAGTCTGGCAGGTCCAGATTTCACCTGGCTGCCCGATGATGTAAGTTAACTTGAAAATACATTTTAATTTGACTTTTTTCCCATTATGTTGTCATCTGATTTCTTTATCTTTCTTGTAGATTGTGAATACGCGCATTGCAGTGATTGTTGCAGATCACAAACAACGTTCCACTGTAAGTAGTTTTCTATTTTCGGTCTAGTCTGACAACCTACCAGTTTCTGATATTGTTTTGTAGAAGTTTATACTGGTTTTTATTTGTCTTCACAGGACAAAGCAGTGTTCCACAGCCTAACCACAGACGCATTCACGTTGTGGTGGCGTGACTGGAAACAACATAGTTGTGTTAGCGATAGAGTTTTAAGCGATATCAATGGCATTAAGTCAGATGGCGTGGTGCTACTGCCACGTCTCATTGGTTTAGGCTCTCCTGAACGTGGCAACCATTTTATTTTATGGGTAATTAATGGTACCCAGAAAAATATCCAAATTTTTGATTCACTAGGAATGTACAACAGTTTAGAATCACAGGATAGATAAGTCTTGGCCAACGCATTTAGAAATGTGTTTGCTGATCTGTCCCTTTGGGACGTTGTGCTACCACCAAAGTGGATACAGACAGACAGTACTAACTGTGGTGTTTTTGTCTGTACAGCAGCAGATTCTTTAGTCAGGGGTATCAAGATGGAGAACGAAGAATTAACGAAAGCACAGCTCTCCCATCTCAGGCGGTACCATGCAGCACAATTATGTAAATTTGCGTTAAAAAAATCTTTAGCTGTATAGGTTCGGTCAGCGGACACCTGGGGTTGTTTAAATGCGTGGCACTGTAGGTGTACAGGTTCGGTCAGCGGACACCTGGGGTTAGATGCCACCCACTTGGAGTTAGACGTGCCTTGCCTCTGTCACCGGTCACATGGGTTAGACGTGCTTTGCTGCCCTTTTAGTTGTGTTTCACTTGCTAGTCTGTGCTTTAGAAAGATGTGCCTTGTATTTGTTGTCTTACAGGTGTGGTCAGCGAGCAGTGCGTGCATTGCGCTTGTAGGAAGTCCTAGACGGTTCCCAAGTGCGGTGTGCAATCTGTCAGCGCGCACCTGGGTTTAGAAAGATGTGCCTTGTATTTGTTGTCTTACAGTTGTGGTCAGCGAGCAGTGCATGCGTTGCGCTTGTAGGAAGTCCTTTACGGTTCCCAAGTGCGGTGTGCAATCTGTCAGCGCGCACCTGGGTTTAGAAAGATGTGCCTTGTATTTGTTGTCTTACAGGTGTGGTCAGCGAGCAGTGCGTGTGTTGCGCTTGTAGGAAGTCCTTTACGGTTCCCAAGTGCGGTGTGCAATCTGTCAGCACGCACCAATTGTGGCTCTCTCAATCCCCCCCTTAAAAAGCAAGCAAGCAATGTGAAACGTATTGACATATCTACTGATGGCTGTTATGTTTTAGTATGTCAGTACATAACTTCAATTTCAGAAAGAATATGGCAAGATTAGATTTATTTCAAAGACATCAATTGAAAACTGTTTGATAATAATTTCGATCTTTGACAAGCTGCTGCTGGGAAGAGGACAGCCAGATTGTAAACCAATGTTACGATGTAAATGTGAGGAATAGTGCTGTTTTTTTTGCAACAATTTCTGAATTAAAGAAATGTCAACATGCTTCAGTGGTCTGCTTGTTAAAAAAAACACAATTTTTCATTTTCAGGAACTCATTTCAATAACATGATGTATAGGAGGAGGTGTTGCGCTACCTTGTAACTATTAATAGCTTATTTGACACGGTGTCAACGTTTGATTAGCACGCTAGCTTCGTAAAAGTTCGGTTACCAAGTCAATTGTGTGTTTAGTTGTATGACTTCGTAAAAGTTCGGTTAACACGTCAGTTGAGTATTGAGCCGTATAACTTCACCAAAATAACAAATAAATAAATAAAACGATCGTGTAAAGGTCAGGCGATCAACACAAGTTCTCAACGACAAAGTAAAGGTCCTGGTATTAGCCAATCAAACGGAGTAAATCACCCACTTCCGGTTTCATCACCTTTTCTCTGGTCAACACGTCTCCTCTCCCCACAAACTCCTTTACTTCCCATCTGCCTCATAGTCTTTTCAATGCAATCACTAACATGCTCTTCTCAAAGCAAACACAAACATGCTCTTCTCAAGGAGTTACTTCATTGTTTGTCCGCCATTTTCTCTTTGGGCTTTCTTTAGTGGAATGCATTGGGAATATCTCTTTGAGGTGTCTGTTTGGATGAAAAAAAAATAATCAAAAACTGAGCAAAATAACCAAATGGATTATCAGGGCTTTTGCTGTTGCTTTCATTCTGGGCTTTGAACCTCTCTCTCTCTTTCTCTCTCACACTCTCTCTCTCTCTCTTTCTGTATATTAGAGACTAAAAAACTCCTTACCAAAGCCAGAAGTGCTTTGCAGAGGAGAACAATGAGATCTTAATTGTCACCATCAAAGGTTTTGACTTGTCCGTGATTTTAATGGTGCAGTGTTCTATTTTATGACTGTGGTGGCCTTTCTTAGCATCGGGTCATTAAATATGAATGGTTGTCGTGATCCGAGGAAACGTCATGAGTTATTTGATTTCATTAGCATGACAAAAGTAGATATTGTGTGCTGGCAAGAGATGCACACGGACATTAACATCATTTCTCAGTAGATGAGAGAGTGCAAGAGAGAAGAGGCTGTGAGCTTTTGTTTTCTCCTCTGCTACTGTACTAATGTGTATGAACCTCATATAGACTCAGAAATAATTGCCTTTTTCAAGAAGCTTGACGAGGCACTGGCAAACACTCCTGATATTAATATTAAGAAGCTTGACGAGGCACTGGCAAACATTCCTGATAGTAACATTACGTTACCCCCCCCCCCCCCCCCCACCTCTTTTACTGTCACTTCAAGCAGATGGGCCCCCCCTTATGTGGTGTGGTTCTACCTTATTAAAAGGGAGTTTTTCTTTGCCCCTGTTGCCATTGTGCAAGGGGGTTTAAGGCCCTGGGCTCTGCAAAGCACCCTGAGACAATTCTATTGTCTTGGCACTATATAAATCAAATTGAATTGAATTGAATTGATTTCTGTTTTGGACTGCAAAGCTCACTGTGGCATTTTAAGGGTAGGTTTTTCCAAGATCATACTTTCATACATGGATTCAGCTTCTTCTGGAAAGCATGGAGAGGGGAGAAGAGAAGATATGTCACTGAGTCAATGCACACACATACACACACACACACACACACACACATACAAACACACATATAGCCACACACAGACACACACAGACACAGACACAGACACACACACACACACACACACACACACACATACAAACACACATATAGCCACACATACACACACACACACACACACACACACACGAACACACACACACACATACAAACACACATATAGCCACACACACACACACACACACACACATACAAACACACATATAGCCACACATACACACACACACACACACACACACACACGAACACACACACACACATACAAACACACATATAGCCACACACACACACACACACACACACACATACAAACACACATATAGCCACACACAGACACACACAGACACAGACACAGACACACACACACACACACACACACACACACATACAAACACACATATAGCCACACATACACACACACACACACACACACACACACGAACACACACACACACATACAAACACACATATAGCCACACAAACACACACACACACACACACACACAAAGAGAGGGGGGAGGATATCAGAGAGGACATCAGTCACTGAGTCAATGGTGGGATGTCGGGAAGGCTCAGATGAAGCTGCTCTGCCTTCAGTGCACTTACAGTACCGAGACAATTAAGAAGGAGAAGGCATCCCTTGAAAGAACTATTCAAGATCTGAGCAGCAGGAGTGTCTATGGTCATGGCCCCGAAGTTGGCGAAGCATTAAGAAGAAATAAGTTGCTTATGGATGCACCAGCTGCAACTCCCAGATGGCGGCACCCTCACAGACAACAAATAAAATGCAACCTTATGCTTTACTCTTTCATGAAGACCTTTTCCGGGCTGAGAGGGTGTATCAGGCCTCAGCGGAGGAGTTGCCGCAAGGTCTTAGGGCCTGATTTACTAATATGCGAGCGCTTCTTAATCTGCGTTCGCAAATTAACGCACGGTGTTTTTGCGCATTTTACTTGGTATTTATCAAAACAGATCTGCGCTGGGCAAACTGTGTTTACTCCGCCCTATATAGGGCCTGATTTACTAACATTGCGACCGCTGCTTAAACTGCGTTCGCACATTAACGCACGGTGTTTTTCCGCATTTTCCGTGGTATTTATTTAGGAAGAGAAAATGAAGCTTCAGCGAATTGGACATAGATATATTGATTCACGTTCGCTCAATCACTGAACCTGATTCAATGTGCTGCTATATTGATGTTCTGCCCGCCATCAGCTACAGCAAGATGTTTAAAAGAACACGATAATAAAGAATATGCTATTGGTGGCATTAATGCATAAACTGTCTATTATAACAATATAGATGTGTACATGGCGAGATTAATTATTTCTACAAGGGACATGGGTTCACTACAATACATATGGACGTGGGTGCAACCAATGGTTCATACAACGTTCGGAAAGTTTGCGATTTCAAAAAAAGTCCTGTTTGATGTCTATAATTTCAGCTGTGGCAGTGGGGAAATGTATTGACCAGTGCGCCATAGCAATGCTTCGAGTACCTGTGTGAATATTTGTGAAGGCTGAGATATATCAACTGCTGATACTAACTGTTTGAAATGATCCAGTGCCAATATTTGCAATGTTTACCAACTGATTGAATGGAATGTGATCTCCGGTTGGAGGGTTAGATGTCGTCTCTGATCTGGTCCAGTAATTGAAGTATTGCGTGGCTGGTTAACCTGTACCGTCTAATGATTTCTGGTTTGTTTAATTGAAAAAGTGTTATACGAGTTGAAAAAATTATTTCTGTGCGCTGCCTCTGTCTATGTCTTCGCCTTGCTCTTATTACTGCTGCCATATCAACTATTCAGACTCAGTGGAAATGCGCTTCCTTGTTAAGACGTGCTTTTATGAGGCGGAGAATTATCCTGCAAATTGGAGACGTGCGCTTGACAGGCAGTTTAGTAAATACCACGCATGACATCATTAGGCGCACTTACCTTGTCTCCTCCCATGTAAATTGCGCCTCACACGCCTACGTTACCACCCACCTCCACGTTACCTCCCCTGTTCACACCCACAGGTGTTAATATGCGCTGCGGCCGCTTAGTAAATACCGTTTTATGTTTACGACCGCTATTTTACGCCAGAAATGGGCGCAATCCTGTTAGTAAATCAGGCCCTTAGTGGGGAAACCCTCTCCCTTACTGAACCAACTGTAGCTGTCCATGAACAAAGTACCTGCAAAGCTCCTGGTTTGACTGGCGCTGAATTCTACACGGCATTTTGGGACATTATTGAATCTGATCTCCATTTAGTTTTTTTTTTAGAAAGTATTGCCAGAAGGGTCCTTCCACTTAGTTTTAGAAGGTTGCTAGTGACTCTACTTTCAAAGTTCTCAGAAGAATTGGAGATTTTTGTCTCTTCTTTCAGTGAATTTTAAAGTTTTTGTCAAAAGCACTGCCAATAAGCTGAAGGCCTGCCTTTCCACAGTCATACATGAGGATCAAACCTACAGTGTTCCAGGGAGATCTATGTTTGGTCATCTGTCTGTGTTAACTGTGTTGCCTATGGGCTGCTATCTCACACTCTCTACTTAAGTAGCCATGCTGAGTGTAAGTGTGTAAGTGTAAGGGATTTTAGGGCTAGCTGTGCCTGTCCCTGTGTGTGTGTGTGTGTGTGTGTGTGTGTGTGTGTGTGTGTGTGTGTGTGTGAAAAAGCGAAAAGAATGTCTCAAAATGACGTTAGTGGAAGCTGTGATGAATGCGTGTTTTACATGATGTAATGCAGATTCAACACTTCAAAGGCTGAATTACAGATGTACAATTTACAAATGACATGATGATCATGATCATGATGAATGTGTTATCCCTCTATGCTCCATTTGCCTCAGACAAACATGGTTCCCATATTCCCCCTCTCTTCCTCTGCCTTCTGGTTCATACATACACACACACACACACACACACACACACACACACACACACACACACACACACACACACACACACACACACACACACACACAAACACACACACACACACACAGAACACACAGAGACCACAACCACGATCAACCAGCCCCAGCGTTTTGTACACACACACACACACACACCAATAATGAACTGAGCAAGACCTTTTACAAATACTCTCAGGAATACACACGTCACCTAGCCTGACGATGTCATACTCATAATTCTAGTCAGAATATGAGTCTGAGTCTGCTCCATTGAGCTGTGATTATGGGGCGTGTTTCAACGAACCAGGAAAGAAAATGCCTCTTTGCTCAATTGGATACCTATAACTAATCAGAGCAACGTAGTATGACCATCTGATACATTAAACTTTTACCGGATCCCGTAGGAAGGACGGCAAAAACATCTTTACAATCTACAAATGCCTTGATTGCGTTTCTTTGTTCCTCTTTCAAAGTTAAGGGGCTGTCGAGGTCTTCTAAAACTGACTCAATGGCAGAATCTACACATATTAGCTCTCCAGCGGCACTGCAGCCATGTTTGTTGAACACGAATTTGAACCGAGCGCTCTTTGGTGACGTGGTTGATTACGTTACTGTTCATCATCTGTCGATCATCGTATAAAGCCCGCCCTGGCACTTTGATTGGCTGTACTGTTTTCGACCAGGAAAAATTTCTCCCCAACGGTCGAAGAGCCAGACCGAACTTCCCGTCCAATTTTTTTTGTGGCCAGAGTTCGGGCTGGTATCCAGGCTACACGTCACCCCCTCTCTCACACACACACACACACACTCGCAGACACACACACATGCACACCCTGCAGGCAGCTCACAACCAGTTGGAAAGAGGACAAGAAAACAGGAAAGCAATTGTTATGGCCCACTAGCATTCTGTCTCTCTGCTTCGTTTGTGTGTCGTGTGTGTAATCGTCTATTAGGCCTTCTGCTGGTGTGTGTGTGTGTGTGTGTGTGTGTGTCCCCGGTGTGTGTTATCATCCATTAGGCTTTCTGCTGGTTTGTGTGTGTGTGTGTGTGTGTGTTATCGTCTATTAGGCCTTCTGCTGGTGTGTGTGTGTGTGTGTGTGTGTGTGTGTGTGTGTGTGTCTGTGTGTGTGTGTGTGTGTGTATGTGTGTGTGTGTTATCATCTATTAGGCCTTCTGCTGGTGTGTGTGTGTGTGTGTGTGTGTTATCGTCTATTTGGCCTTCTGCTGGTGTGTGTGTGTGTGTCTGTGTGTGTGTGTGTGTGTGTGTGTGTGTGTGTGTGTGTGTTATCGTCTATTAGGCCTTCTGCTGGTGTGTGTGTGTGTGTGTGTGTGTGTGTGTGTGTTATCGTCTATTAGGCCTTCTGCTGGTGTGTGTGTGTGTGTCTGTGTGTGTGTGTGTGTGTGTGTGTGTGTGTGTGTGTATGTGTGTGTGTGTTATCGTCTATTAGGCCTTCTGCTGGTGTGTGTGTGTGTGTCGTGTGTGTGTGTATGTGTGTGTGTGTTATCGTCTATTAGGCCTTCTGCTGGTGTGTGTGTGTGTGTCTGTGTGTGTGTGTGTGTGTGTGTATGTGTGTGTGTGTTATCGTCTATTTGGCCTTCTGCTGGTGTGTGTGTGTGTGTCGTGTGTGTGTGTGTGTGTGTATGTGTGTGTGTGTTATCGTCTATTTGGCCTTCTGCTGGTGTGTGTGTGTGTGTCGTGTGTGTGTGTGTGTGTGTATGTGTGTGTGTGTTATCGTCTATTTGGCCTTCTGCTGGTGTGTGTGTGTGTGTCGTGTGTGTGTGTGTGTGTGTGTATGTGTGTGTGTGTTATCGTCTATTTGGCCTTCTGCTAGTGTGTGAATATATGTGTGTGTGTCTGTGAGTCACAGCCTGATAGACCCTCTGCTCGTCCCCATGTGTTTTGTGTGCAGGTGTGCCAGGAGGTGGAGCTTGTGAAACACACACACACACCTACACACACACACACACCAGAGGTTCCGCTAGAGAAAAATGTTGCCCCGGACATTTTCATTTGCCGGACATTTTAAGGATAAGCCGGCCAAATATCTATTTCTGCTTCTTCTAAATTAGCCTATTGAAGAAAACTGACGGCATGCGTAGCTTAAATAATAACATAATCAGGTAGTTTAGAATGCAACATGTTTATTTGCCTAAGTTTACAATGGAAAAAAACATTAATGTCTGATGCGCGTGGCCTTTAATCGCAACCTGCTGTGGCGTTAAATTGAGCTCCGCAAC
Organism: Sprattus sprattus; assembly: GCF_963457725.1. Taxonomy (NCBI): domain Eukaryota; kingdom Metazoa; phylum Chordata; class Actinopteri; order Clupeiformes; family Clupeidae; genus Sprattus; species Sprattus sprattus. The sequence goes on along the minus strand of NC_137927.1, from coordinate 7,332,153 downwards.
ATGGTCATTGCTCTGATATGTTTAATGAGAGCAGATATTCTAAAATTATTCGACCCTCTTGTGAATCCGTTGTGTCGTCCTGCCTTTTCGCAGTGCTAACAGAACATTTTACTCGCATTTTACTACTTACATTTTACCTCGCACCGGAACTTGTCACTCCATAACGACATAAACGCCCGGCATTTCGGCTTTTTCTCTGGTGAAGCTGTTCGAACATCTAGGGCTTCACATATTTAGTGTTTGGAAAGTTCACTTTCTATATGAAATAGTTCAGTTCAAAGTTCATAATTCAAAATTTTTAACTAAGTTTACAGCTCCAAAAAAATTACTTGTTCAGTTTGTTTATTCAATATGCTGCGAGCTATACTTTGTCAAAATCTCTATCTGTCTGCAATACCGCTTTCGGCTCCAACGCAACTTCGGCTTGCTCACGCACGGGCAGTATAATGAAATGAAGCGCGTTCAGACGCAACACTGCAGGTATTACAGGTTCATCCTCATCAAACGGTTTACCCTCATCAGTTGCGTTTGGCCTCTGAAAAAAGCTTTTAGGGCTAGTCTGCTTGGCCATGTTTGATCTTTCTCACTCAGTTCGCTCCTTTAAAATGCAGCATATGCGTGTTGTTTAATAACTTTCTAACGGCAGATTAGCCTGTTCCTTTAAAACATAATAAGGGCAGTGCACGTTTGCTTTATAGGACATTATATTAGGATTGTTGTCAAATTCAGATTGTGTTTGCGAGAAGGGATTTTTAACAAATTCCAATCAGACAATTTGACCGGTGAGCTCTAATATTTGCGGACATTTCAATTTTTTTCCGGACAAAGCCCGGCAATTACCGGACAACGGAAACGCTGACACACACACACACACACACACACACACACACACACACAATGATTGGCATCCTGAGTGCTAGTGAGATGCAGAAGTGTGCAGGTGTGTCGTAGTTAAAAGCTCCTGAATGGAGGCCACATCTCACTCCTGACAACAGCTATGCACCCACATCTCACTCCTGCATCACAGATGATCGACATTGACAGCCATTTCTCACACACCCTTCACACACACCCTTCTCATGCATCCTCTAGACACAACCTTCTCACACGCCCTTCTCACACACACACACTTTGCACACATGCTTTGCACACACACACTTTGCACACATGCTTTGCACACACACACTTTGTCTTTAATTGAGTGAAATTGATTTTAGCTCGACCTGTCGCCTCCTTCTTCAGTTGCAGCATTGGTGCAGGGTGGATAGGCTAATTCTATCTTGTCACACCAAGTACAGTACATATATACACAGACACACAGACACAGACACAGACACACACACACACACACACACACACACACACACAGAAGTTCACTCACACACATACACACACAGAAGTTCACACACACACACACAGAAGTTCACACACACACACATACACACACACACACACACACACACACACACACACACACACACACACACACACACACACACACACACACACACACACACACACACACACAGACTAGATAATAAGTAAATGTTCATTTTAGTTGTCAGGAAAAGGATGTTCTGTGTAGGGTGTAGTTTGATTAGAGTGCCATGTGAAGGAGGAGAAAGCTCCATCAGTCGGAAGCTCTAAGTTCTGGAAGAAAGAATGAAAGACAAGGAAGAACCAGTGAGTCTTTGAACTGCAAAGAGGAACAGAGGCAGAGGATGAGGTCAGAGAGTTATAGAGCAATCAATAGAGCACACACACACACACACACACACACACATCTCTCTCACACACACATCTCTCTCACACACACACACACACACACACACACACACATCTCTCTCACACACACACACACACACACACACACACTCACACACACACACACACAAACACACACACACAGAGAAAGAGCAATAAAATCACTCCTGGCCAGATGTCCCCAGAGAGAGAGAGAGAAGAGTGGAGTGGCACTCTTCTGTTCTCTTCTCATCTCCAGCTCTTAAAGTCTGAACTAACTCAATTATGCAAATCTCTCTCTCTCTCTCTCTCTCTTTCTCTATCTCTCTTTCTCTCTCTCTCTGTTCCAATATGTGTGTGTGTGGGTGGGGGTGGGGGTGGGTGAAGTCCATTGGAAATCCATGAGAGATTAAGTGAATTAGAAGAGCAGGAAAAGTGCGCACACACACACACACACACACACACACACACACACACACACACACACACCCACTCTCATCCTTTAAACCGAAGAGCTGAATATCCATCCGGAACCTTCCACTGCAACGGGGTGAGACGTACACACTCCCACACACACATCACCATGACAACCTGCGCAGGCCGCTGATGTGTGTTATTAATATATACAGCTTGTGTACATTCCTGCCCATGCCTGTGTGTGTGTGTGTGTGTGTGTGAGAGAGAGAGAGAGAGAGAGAGAGAGAGAGAGAGTGCATCTCTCAAGTGAGGTCATGCAGTCATGAGTTCTTTGGAATAGGAAATATATTTCCTAAAGTATGTGTGTGTGTGTGTGTGTGTGTGTGTGTGTGTTTGTGCGTGTGTACATATAGAGTTCAGGGACATGTGTTGTGTGTGTGTGTTTCTCCCGTTTCAATCAGGTTTGGTGCCTGTGTGTTAATCAAATATGTTTGTCTGTTTGAGTGTCCATCTCTCTTGTTGTTGTTCAGTTAGTGTGTGTGTGTGTGTTTGTGTGTGTGTTTGTATGTGTGTGTGTGTGTGTGTGTGTTTGTGTGTGTGTGTGTGTGTGGTGTGTGTGTGTGTGTGTGTAAGTTCAATTGGAACACGAGAAGCACATGAGGTGTGTGTAAGAAAAACAGTAACAGACAGTGTGTGTAAGGTAAACAGTGACAGACAGTTTGTTTGTGAGGAAGTGTGTGTTTGTGTGTGTGTGACAAAGAAGGTGTGTCACTCCTTTTATCCTTGGACATGCCAATAGCACCCACTAGTGGTTGATTAATTAAACACACACACACACACACGCACCATTCTCTCTCTCAGCCACATCTTCAGTTAAATTGGTACTTCATGACAACCATCTTTAGGTTTTATGTTTGTCCCTTATAACATGTACTATGGTGGTAGCCCTACTCCAGCTACTACCATAGTACCCTCACACACACACACACACACACACACACACACACACACACACACACACACACACACACACACACACAGACACACACACACACACACACACACACACACACACACACAGGTGATTTGTGATAAACATGCATTAATGCAACACTCAATATCAGTTCTACTCACTGGGGGCTTCTAGGTAGCCAGGTGTGAAAAACATGAGTGTGACCCAGATTATTGGGAAGACAATGTTTTAAGATTCATCTGGCAACTAGACCTGTACCCATGAATCAGACACCATCCAGTGTCCAAAGGGATAGACCAGGAGTGTCCAAGAAACACACACACTCATACAGAGACAGACAGACAGACAGACAGACATACACACACACACACACACACACACACACACACACACACACACACACACACACACACACATTTTTAAGGCATTTATTGATGAAATACACACTTTTCAATTTTTCAACAAAAAAGCTTCCATTAGATAGCAACTCCCCTCCCCCCCAGAGTCTGTTTGGGCTTCCTTAATTAGTCAGCTCGTTAATTAATCACATGATGTCATCACATGAACAATAAATAAATCAGAATAAAAAAGCAGAGAATGACCTCCAGCAACAAACCAGAGAAGAGAGAGAGAGAGAGAGAGAGAGAGTGTGTGTGTGTGTGTGTGTGTGTGTGTGTGTACAGGGAGAGGACCTTACAATGAGTGGGGATGAGTTTACAGCTGAAATGTATATTGCACATTTGTTCCTTTGGAATGGAATGAGACAATGGAGTGTGAGTGTGTGTGTGTGTGTGAGTCATTTCACAAGGTATAGGGAAAGTGTCACCAGAAAGCCTTCAGTAAGTGTGTGTGTATGTGTGTGTGTGCTCGCACAAAGAACACAACGGAAAAATATAATTATCAAGACATTTTAAACTCAAACCAAACCTCCACATATCCAGCAAAATCTGAGTGTGTGTGTTTGTGTGTGCATGTGTATGTATGGCTCATCCTCTCTTGAGGCAGCAAGGAGGTTAACTGATCAGGGATGTGAGTGTGTGTGTGTGTGTGGGAGAGAGAGCGCGTGCAAGAGAGAGAGAGAGAGAGAGATACACAGTGGAGTCAGAAAACTGCAGGGGAAAAAAGCTTGAGGATGTCGCCCTCTCATGGTGGGCAATTTTTATAGCACCTGACACACACAAGCACAAACACACACACAGTTGCAATGTGTACTGAGAATGCCACTAATAACTTTTCTTTTTTCTGTTTATCAGAGATTAATCTGTGGGTGTGTGTGTGTGTGTGTGTGTGTGTGTGTGTGTGTGTGTGTGTGTGTGTGTGTGTGTGTGTGTGTGTGTGATTTAACAGATACTGAAATGTCAAGCTCATAGATACAATAGCTGTAGGAAGTGGACTTTTGAACATTATTATAGAACCGCTATGTTGTGTTCTAACACAGCTGTAGAACCCTTTAGCACCACGATAGTCTCGAAGTGCGAGAAGCACCAGGGATCAGAACTGACACACACCTTTAAACACCTTAGAAACAGAACAAACAAATGACATCACACCCACAGGGAACTTAGGCTCACATGTATGAGTGCGTGTGTATGAGTGTGTGTGTGTGTGTGTGTGTGTGTGTGTGTGTGTGTGTGTGCATCCAGCATGTCACCTTAAACAGACAGTAAAACTAAATGGACACAGATCAACATAATTCCTGGTACGTCTAACAGTGTGGTCAGAGATATCAAACACACAAATCATTATCATTATATATTAGTTTAAACAAAGAAACACAGAAAAAAACAGATTGTTGGATGGTCTACAAATGCTGTGTGTGTAAGTGTGTGTGTGTGTGTGTGTGTGTGTGTGTGTGTGTGTGTGTGTGTGTGTGTGTTTTGGTGGAGCTGGTTAGTTTGCAGGTCATCTGGTAGGCAGCTGGTAAGAGCCCAGAGCTGGTGGTCTGTATAAAATCATCTCCATTCTCCAACCCAAGACCAGTGTACTGTCCTGTGATTGGTCTTCAGGGTTGTCAAAGACCATGTGTCCCTTCTGATAACACAAAGCCTTATGGGAGATTCTGTAGATCTGATTAAGAATGTAAGTGTTTTAAGTACTTATTAATATTTACACAAATGTTTTTATCCATTAAAAAATAAAAGAAAACAATTAAAAACATTGTTAAAGTTCTTAAAAAAATGTGCTGGCTATGTAACGCTTTCACTTAGTCTCTCATAGGCAGGTGTGCGCGCATTTGTGTGTGTATGTGTTTGTCTTTGTGTCCATGTGCCAAGAGTGTGTGTGTGTCCGTGCCTATGTGTTCGCCACCTTGTGTGAATGACCAGTTCAGGTGTCTCTGTGACCAATACAGGTGTCTCTGTGACGAGTACAAGTATCTGTATGATCTGTAGGGAAACCTAGATTAAAGAGCTGTAGCTGACGAGTCCTTTGGGTCTGGCATTAGAAGAAGAAGTAGCGTCCTCTAGTGGACAGATGGAGTCAGTAGGGAATGGGGCAGATGAGAGCCAGTGCTGTCACATCCAGCAGGCTAATGCTAATTATCAGGCTAGCCCTACAGACCTCAGCTGCTAATGCATGCTAAACCTGCATGGATGCTAAGTTGCAGGCTAGCCCCATATACCCTCTGCTGTTATGCATGCTAAACCTGCAGGAGTTTTACGACTGCTGGAAAGCTGTCAACACAAAAGGCTCACCCCCTCTGGTAACACTGAATTAATGCTTGCAGGCTAATGCTAAATGATCCCAACAGGATTAGGGAGTGAGCCTACGGCCTGCTAACTCTAGATGCTAATGCTAGGTGATTACTTTTGAGTTAATGTTCCCGTAGATAGCAGGTAAGTTCATCAGTTACTGCTAGCAGTTTGTAATCTGATCTGCTGTAGCTCGCAGTGTGTGTGTGTGTGTGTGTGTGTGTGTTTGTGCTCTCTTCCTCAGTTTTCTGTAGGTTCATGAGCTATGCGCAGACTAAACGGCTACACACTGCTAACCCCAAACAGCACTTAAGGAACCCTTCTAAACAGTCTGTAGTCTTCCTCTCTCTCTCTTCCATTCTCATGCGTCTCTCTCCTGCTTCTCTCTAATAATTACTTTTATGTACAGAATTCTATATAGAACATAAATTACTACACACTTTTCGGCTTATTCACAGTCCACCGTGGAAAAGAAAGCCAAAAGCAAAGCAAGGGACAAAAGCTCAGAGACAATATACCAACGTAAACAAACAAACAAATGACAAACAAACAGTCCATAATAAAAGTCCTTAGAGAGTGTGTGTGTGTGTGTGTGTGTGTGTGTGTGTGTGTGTGTGTGTGTTTGTTTGTGTGTGCGTGTGGCCGGGGCTGACGGGCTCAAATCTGTCCTTCTGTAGTCTTCTCAGATAGAAAGGGTAGAGAGGTCTGTTGGTTTAAAAACAGCTGACATTGTTGCTGTTGTTATGTTGGTCGCTTGTTTGTTGGTGAGTTAGGTTGTAAACAGAGCACCGGGTTGGTTCTGGGTCCATGTCTCTATTCTGTACAAAAGTATAAATATAAAGTTTATAACGTTTATAATCTTCCTCCAGCTCTCCTCGCTTCACAGAGGCCGCAGGACGGCATAGGCTGTTCCTGAGGCTGTGTGTGTGTGTGTGTGTGTGTGTGTTAGGATGTGTGTGTGTGTGTGTGTGTGAGGATGTGTGTGTGTGTGTTTGTGTGTGTGTGTTAGGATGTGTGTGTGTGTGCACACGAAAGTTTGTGTGTGTGTGTGTTGGATTGATCGTCTCTGCATAAATACTCCATCACACATGATCTGACTCTTGTTCCTACAGAAGGTCCATCTTGGGTCTGTAATGTAGAAGCAGCGGAGACTTCTAGAAGATGAAACACACACACACACACACACACACACACAAACACACACACTCATTAGACTGGCCAAGACACGTAACTAGAGGAAGATAACAGAACCTGTTTCTCACATATCGTGCTTGTGTTTACCTTCCCTGGAAGTCTGCTAAATGACTTAATGGAAATGGAAATAGTTTACAGCTACTTAACACACAGATGTAGACGATGATGTATTCAGGAACTATTAGATGCACTGGATTTGTTTTACATTCATAAATATACATAACATTATTTACTCAAAAGAGACCAACCATATAGATATACTATCGCTATTTGCAGGTATCTCTGTGACCAGTACAGGTATCTCTGCGACCAGTACAGGTATCTCTGTGACCAGTACAAGTATCTCTGTGACCAGTACAGGTATCTCTGTGACCAGTACAGGTATCTCTGTGACCAGTGCAGGTATCTCTGTGACCAGTGCAGGTATCTCTGTGACCAGTGCAGGTGTCTCACCGACCAGTACAGGTGTCTCAGTGACCAGTACAGGTGTCTCTGTGACCAGTACAGGTGTCTCTGTGACCAGTACAGGTAGGTCTCTGTGACCAGTACAGATATCTCTGTGACCAGTACAGGTATCTCTGTGACCAGTACAGGTGTCTCAGTGACCAGTACAGGAGTCTCAGTGACCAGTACAGGTGTCTCTCTGACCAGTACAGGTATCTCTGCGACCAGTACAGGTATCTCTGCGACCAGTAGAGGTGTCTCTGTGACCAGTAGAGGTGTCTCTGTGACCAGTAGAGGTATCTCTGTGACCAGTACAGGTGTGTCTGTGACCAGTACAGGTGTGTCTGTGACCAGTACAGGTATCTGTTTCCTAGGGTTAGGGTTTCTCTTTGTTCTCACCTTAAATCTCCACCTGGTCACCACCACAAACTTGAGCGTGTGGTCCTTTCCCAGAATCTCCTCGTTGCATAAAATATCCAGCTGGAGAGAGAGAGAGAGAGAGATGGAGAAAGAGAGAAAAGGAGGAAGGGAGGAGAGGAGGAGAGAAGAACGGGGGATCAGGGAAGAGGAGAAATGTGATGAATCACAGCTCACACACGCTATGTGCACAACACACACACAGTTAGTATCCTAACAAGTGTGTCTACTCTCCTGTCCAGCAGAGACTGCATCCAAAAGTGTGTGTGTGTGTGTGTGTGTGTGTGTGTGTGTGTGTGTGTGTGTAAAATGAAAAAGAGAGAGAGGGGCAGGTGGAGAAACGGAGAGAGAGCCAAGGAGAGGAGGGGGGGGAACAGCTGGGTGATTTCCCAACTCCTTTATCAGATCCCCACTGCGCCACTGACAAGCAAAACACGACACACCCCACAGACGACAGATGAGACGACATATGGCGTTCACTTCACACATACACACACAGCAAATCAGGTGGGAAGAAACTTGGTCTGAGTTCAAATCAGCACTTCAAAACCCCACAGAAGTCTTTAGAACAACACTAACACCCTCTCACATAGAGTCACATTAACTCACTCACACATTCACACACTCAGACTTACACTCTCCCCACAAAGTAACACTTGCACACTCACACATTCACTCAGGAAAATTAACAGTCGACTGTGTCAATTATAGCAAATGCTGAACAGATAAAAAATGCTTTTAGAAAATCTGTGGTCAACTTCAGACAATAATGCAATTAAGTATGTGTTTGTATGTGTGTGTCTGTGTACCTCGTTGAAGGACGTCAGGTTGAGTTTTTTGGCGATGAACTTCTTGAGGTGAAGGACGGTTGCCTGAGCTGAGCAGCGAATCCACTTCCTCTTTAGACCACGCAGCTTACTACTATTACACTCCAGACAGATACTCACCTACCCACACACACACACACACACACACACACACACACACACACACACACACACACACACAAAGTCAGGTCTACTTCCCCTTCAGATCATGCAACTTACTGCTGTTACACTCCAAACAGATACTCACCTCCACATACACACACATTTTATTTAAGAATGCTGAGGGCGAACACTAAAAGCACAGTGCACTGTGTTATAATGAGGTAGGTTAGATGCGCTGCAGACAGATACTCACACACACACACACACAGCTTCAGGTGAGTAGCTTAGGTGCGCTGCCGGTGTACCTTATGGCAGCACGCCATATTTGGCACATTGTCCTGTCGACTAGTCTGTCTCTTTTGAGAAATCTTCTGTATTTTTTAAATTTAATTTGTAGGGCAGAGTGTCGTAACACTCCAGTACACTCCCCCGATGTTTCTATAGTAACACACCTGGACCCAGTTTGGCCTCCACTGACTGGTGCAGATGAAAGGAGCTCTTGAGAAACAGAGGAAAGTTGTGTGTGTGTATGTGTGTGTTTGCGTGCGCTTGTGTGTGTGTGCTTGTGGGTGTGTGTGTGAGAATGAACAAAAAGGACAATAAAGACTACGGATGTTGTGATGTTCACATAAATACGTGTCCCGACTCTTAATAAGGCTGCAGGGTGCTGAGAATAAAAACCTACCCGTTTCGGTCTTTGTGCACAGGTCACAGCAAGCAACATATATCAATCTGTCTGTGTCTGTGTCTGTGTCTGTGTATTGCTCTTTTGTATGTTAGATTATTTAAATGTCACACATTACTGGACTGTTGACACTAGAGAGTGAGGATCAGTGTATTCAGAAATATTCTCTTCAACTCATCTTCAGACTGCAGGAGCTTATCTTTCGTTCCTGTAATGCATTGCTTGCTACTTTGTGTTTTGAAGGGAAAAGAAGATAATGAACTATGTTTCTTACTTGGGATTTTCCTGTGGTTGCCAAAGGACTAATTAGACTTACTCATTTATAAGCAAAAACGCTCGAGAAAATAGGCACACGCTGCAGCCTGTCAGGAGTTTTTGTTCTTGTTGGGAGTATAAAACTGACTGAAAAATGTTGAGATATTCCGATTATTATTGGTTGTTGATTAATCACTTAATGAAATTCAGTCAATATGTGCACTTTACTCATTTCTAATTGTGTTTCTGTAATGTCTTAATAATAATTTTAGTTATCCAAGTTATTGCAACAGTAACTGTGATCAGATTTCTTTGTTAGGAAACTAGAATACACAATACACAATAAGGCAGGCACACATGCACACATACACATATTTCTTATTACCTCATTGCCTCATGCGCACTAAGGCACACACACACAAAGCATTATCTGAATGGTATCTGTATGTGTGGTTCTCCAGGTGTACCTGTTCATCGCTCCGGTGATAATCGCCATCCTCTTCTTGCTTATCCTGGTCCTTATGGGCAGTGTCTTCTGACTTCACTTCTCCTGCAGTACAGAACAGATTGTTAGTGTGTGTTAATGAGTCTCTGTGTTTCTGTTTGTGTGTGTGTGTGTGTGTGTGTGTGTGTGTGTGTGTGTGTGTTACATAGTCCTGGGGTTGGATTTGCTTCCTGCTCTGGTCTGTACAATTCCTGCTGTAGGTGGATCCCAGACGAGCCCCCAATTGACCCTTCCGCGACCACTCCCCAAAACGGTAACTGATCAATCATAGCATAGCAACGGTTACTAAGCTCGGGACCTCAGTCAAGCGAGCCATTTTGATGAATGGAAGTTAATGAGAGAGACGTCTGCTCGAGAAGAGAAAATGAAACGTTGCGCTTATGGAGTGTGTAATTCTGACAGCCGATATCCAAAAAGGCTGGAGGGAGGGGTAACATTTTATCCCTTCCCGAAACCCAAGACCCAGAGAGAGAAATGCCTGCTGTGGATCAAACAATGTGGACGACCCCCCCCCCATCAGCTGAATGTCAGCAACGTAAACAGAAGCACCTAAGTTTGTTCCAAGAAGCTATGTCGCTAAAATCTGCCCACTGCATCGAAAACGTGAGAAAACCCTTGCTTAAAATACGATTCAGTTTTACCACCTTACATGTATGCGTAGCGGCGACTGTGCAGATAATAGAACACATAAACATAGCTGGAATGAACCTGTTAGCCTTAGCATTTGTCTGTCTACAAACACGGCATGTAATGTCTAACCACACTGTGACTCCTTTTATGTTACGATTCCTGGTGGGGATACGTAACAGTGTGTGAGTCTGTCTTTGTCTGTCTTTGTCTGTGTGTGTGTCTGTGTGTGTGTGTGTGTGTCTGTGCGTGTGTGTACCGTTGCGTTGGGGCTCCAGGTGAGGTTTGAGATTGCAGGGTTCTCCTTTAAGGTCCCCTGGGACATCCATTCCCAGCTTCTGATAGAACTCTCTCTGTTTCTTAATCTCCGCTGGAGATGGGGGGGGGGCAAAAGAGAATAATGAAAATGACTAGTGACTAGTGACTGTTTACAGCAGAGATAGTGACACACACACACTCTGAATTTTATCTCTGCATTTTACCCATCCAGGGTAGGGATACACACAGTGAAGCACACAGTGAAGCACAATAGCCCGGGGAGCAGTGGTTGGGGTTAGGTGCCTCAGCCGTGGATGTGGGCATGGGAGAGTAGTGCTCTACCACTTCCCCCGCCCACATATTACCTACTGGTCGGGGATCGAACTGGCCAACCTCCGGTTATCAGCCCGAAACCCTAACCAGTAGGCCACGGCTGCCGCTAATATAACATAATGTTTCATGTTTGAAGACAATTGTAGCATGTAATTTCCCATTTTAACATCAGTTATAATTATTTACCATCTCAACATCAGTTATAATTAATTTCCATCCCAGCATCAGTAATTATTATGACATAAGTAATGAAATAAATAAAACTGTAACTTTTATTGAAGTGAGAGAGAGATAAAGAGAGAGTGTGAGTGAGTGAGGGAGTGTGTGTGAGAGAGAGCGAAAGAAAGAAAGAAAGAAAGAAAGAAAGAAAGAGAGAGAGAGAGTGTGAGGGAGTGAGTGTGTGAGAGAGAGAGAGAGAAAGAAAGAGAGAGTGTGAGGGAGGGAGGGAGTGCGTGTGTGAGGGGGAGAGAGAGAAAGAGAGAGTGAGTAAGGGAGGGAGTGTGTTTGTGTGTGTGTGTGTGTGTGTGTGAGAGAGAGAGAGAGATAGAGTGTGAGCGAGGGAGGGAGTGTGTGAGAGAAAGAAAGAGCGTGTGAGTGAGGGAGGGAGTGCATGTGAGAGAGAGAGAGAAAGAAAGAGAGAGTGTGAGTGAGCGAGTGAGGGAGTGTTTGTGTGAAAGAAAGAGTGTGAGTTAGTGAGTAAGTGTGTGTGTGAGAGAGAGAGAGAGAGAGAAAAAGAGAGAGTGTGAGTGAGTAAGGGAGTGTGTGTGTGAGAGAGAGAGTCTGTCCCCCTGTCCCACATAACTAATATTTAATGTTTAACAGTTAACAATTAACCTGTTATTTGTTTTTATACCACATTGTTACCATCTATAACTTATTGTTTGTTTTTAATTATTTATGTTAATTGTGATTTGACATTTTATGTAAACATGCTTTGGCAACATTGTATTGTATGCAGTCATGCCAATAAAGTCTTTTGAATTTGAATTTGAGAGAAAAAAAAAGAGAGAGTGTGAGTGAGGGAGGGAGTGTATGAGAGAGGGAGAAAGAAAGAAAGAAAGAAAGAAAGAAAAAAAAAGAGAGAGTGTGAGGGAGGGAGGGAGGTAGCGTGTGAAAGAGATAGAGAGATATCCAGTGGAGACAGAAGACTGCAGGGGGAAAAGCTGTAAGATGTTATCCGGAAAAAAAACAAGTTTGTATAGGATAAGTTGAGGGGAATTCTGAAGACTCACCTTCCTGAAGACCTGGAACCAGCTTATACACAATATCCTGCATGGTCCGATCATGACTGGAGGGGGGGGTTGAAGAGAGAGAGATGGAAAAGGGGGAGCATTCACATAGTTGATAAAGGAGTGTAAATTCCACAGTCAGAGTACAGGCATCAGAGAGGCAAAACTCAACAGGAAAGATTATCCATCCATACTCATGAACCGGCACACCCATACTGTACAACCACCCATATTTGTGTGTGTGTGTGTGTGTGTGTGTGTGTGTGTGTGTGTGTGTGTGTGTGTATGTGAGTGGTTGTGAGAGACAGACGGGTATAACTGTGTTGGATGTCTGAGTGCTTGTGAGTGTGTGTGCGAGAGAGAGAATGAGAGACTGGTATGACTGGTATAACTGTTGGATGTGTGTTTGTGTGTGAGAGAAAGACTGCTGTAACTGTGCTGAATGTGTGTGTGTGTGTGTGTGTGTGTGTGTGTGTGTGTGTGTGTGTGTGTGTATTTGAGAGAGAGACTGGTATAACTGTGTTGGATGTCTGTGTGTGTGAGCGTGAGATAGAGTCAAACCCATTCTGTTGTGTGTGTACGAGTGTGTGGGGGGGCCCCCATGAGCCACAACAGAGTGTGTGTATGTGTGTGTGTGTGTGTGTGTGTCAGTTCTTACCCAATATACTGCAGTGGGTGGCTCTGATGAATAACAATCCTGCATGTGGGACAAGTGTTGTTCTCCTCTAGGTACTTGACGAGACAGCTCCTGCAGACTACAGACACACAGACACACAGACACACACACACACACGCACGCACGCACGCACACAGGCACGCACATACACATACACAACAGTAGGAATGTGAGGAAAATGATGATGATGTTAAAGGTATGGTGGATTTCATTTGCTGACCCCATCTTCACACATTTCTGTGATATTCTGGGCACAATTTAATCTGCATGTAATATGGTGTTGAGTGTGTTTAAGAGAGGGGGGGGGGATGTGTGTGAGTGCTGGAAAGTCAATTCTGAGGAGCTGTAGTGCTCTCTAGTGGTTCTCAAATGGTCTGGCTTTGGGACTCGACAATTTTCCATGGTCATTCAGAAAGAAAGAAAGAAAGAAAGAAAGAAAGAAAGATCCCACACACAAAACTGCACATAACATAGCTAATCTCAGTCACATGACAGCCGCAAATTACTAGAAAGAATGTTAACCCAGCAATATAACTACAGTAAACATTTTACTTTTCAAACTGAATTATGAATTCTAACGCAAATAGTTCATCTAGCCCACCAGTGGCCCACCTGAAGACAGCTAGTCAGTCTAAGCTATCCACCGCTCACATTACCGCAGAAGACCCAGCTCTTCCCATTTCAATATAAAAGCTACTGTTCACACACAGTTAGGTCCTGAAATATTTGGACAGTGACACAATTTGTATCATTTTGGCCCTATACGCTACCACAATGGATTAGAAATGAAATATTCGAGATGCAATTGAAGTGGAGACCTTGTCTGGGAATTCCCTGCCCCTTCACTGCATTGCATTTGCTCAGTTAGTCTGGCCAACTATCATCAGCGATCCACTTCACTCACGTAATTGGACACGCCTTTAACCAATCAGACCAACGATACTATACAACGATACAACGATCGGTAATAAAGCAAACACATATTTTTTCTGTATGAATTGTTCCAGGGCAAGTTTCTGTTCTGTTTTCAAAGAAAACTTGCCTTATCGAAGTTTTGCGGTGCTTCGGCGGCCACCATGTCCAATGTTTAAAAACTCTCCGTGCAGTAGAATTTGTAACGTAGCCGTGGTAAGTTTAAATCCGCCAATGGCGCGCCAGGTAGCCAAAAGCCAGTTTGTGATTGGCTCCAAGGATTGTGGAAATCTTGAAATGAACGGGTATCCATACTTGGCCAGACCCAGTTCTGAGGCAAAATCAATTTGGCCGGAAGAAGTGGGGCGGGACTTCCCAGACTAGTGGAGACCTTCAGCTTTAATTTGAGGGTATTTACATCAAAATTGAAAGAACTTTATTAAATACAATTAGTATTTCATTAAAGTTTTGAGGGGACACACACACTCTGCGACCCAACTGGAATGATTCCACAACCCATGATTGGGTCCTACCATCTGGGAAACACTGCTCTATAGGTTAAACCTAGTCATTTCACATCCAGCACACCAGCAGGCAGTGTGGGTCGCACCACCAGTCTGTCTCAGGGTCTACTGCTCATAAAGCCCACTCCTAAACTCCACTTATGTTAACTCATATTCATTCTGAACTCAACTAAACTGAACTCATGTAAACTCATATTCATCCTGAACTCCTAAACTAAACTCCACTCATATAAACTCATATTCATTCTAAACTAAACTCATATTCATTCTAAACTAAACTCATATTCATTCTAAACTAAACTCTGCTCATGTAAACTAATATTCATCCTAAACTTAACTCCGCTCTCAGACTCCCAGACTCCCAGACTCCCAGACTCCCAGACTCCCAGACTCCCAGACTCCCAGACTCCCAGACTCCCAGACTCCCAGACTCCCAGACTCTTAGGCCCAATCCCATTTCTAATCTAAAACGTGAACCCCCAAACGGAGGGGAAGGGGAAAGGCGTAGGGCTAAGGGGTGTAATGGGATTCAGCCTTAGACTCTTAGACTTGAAGGGCCCTATCTTGCCGATCAGAAACGCAAGTAGGACGGTGCCAAATGCAAGTAGCTGTGTGGGCGGCTCTATGGCACAGTTGCTATTTTAACGGCGGAAAAAACACACTTGCGTCCAGCGCAAGTGTCAAAAGGGTTGGTCCAAAGGAGGTTTGTGGTTTGGGCGTAATATGCAATAAACCAATCCGAGCGTCATGTCACATTCCCTTTAAGAGCGAAGAGCGCATAGTCCATAGCGGCTTGTTATTTTGATGGCGGAATTACCTGGTCGAAGACCGGAAAAGTTCACAGCCGAGGAGACCGACGTGAGATTTACACCAATTTTTTGGCAAGCCATATATAATTACAAGGAAAATAAAGTATTTACCACTTGAGGAAATCATTGTGATATCCATATCCAAGATATTTTAAAAATAGGCATACATCTAGCGTAGCCTACACATTGACCCAAATGATTCAGGTTAATTGAAGCTGCGTGACATTTGATTTATTGTATGGCTTTGTAAAAAGCCGGGAGATAGATATATATGGGGATGCGAGAAACCCTCCAAAAGTTAGCAAAGTCAAGCAAGCATGTCAAGATATTGCCGTGATTGTTTCTGCTACGGGGCACCCGAAAACGGTGCCGAAAACGCTATAATGACGTCCGGAGATGTGGGACATCCAAGCTGGAAGGTAACACACGTTCTCGTGGCTTCACGGGAGGTGGATCTGCCTCGACCCAGGATCTGACGGCAGCAGAGGACATCGCCTGAGAGCGTGCAGGGATTTGGGGGCATGGAAATCGGCACCCAAGCCAGTGCACCAGCTGACCAAATCCAAGGTACATAAATAAAGTCCACATACACAGAGATGAGTTTACAAGATTTATAATAATACTGGCATTAAATAACTGCAACAAAGCCATATCCCTTGTAGAAATTATTAATCTCGCCATGTACACATCTATATTGTTATAATAGACAGTTTATGCATTAATGCCACCAATAGCATATTCTTTATAATCGTGTTCTTTTAAACATCTCGCTGTAGGTGATGGCGGGCAAAAATATTTCTGTGCGCTGTCTTCGCCTTGCTCCTTTAACTGCTGCCATATCAACTTTTTCAAACTCAGTGGAAATGCGCTTCCTGGTTAAGACGTGCTTTTATGAGGCGGAGAATTATCCCGCAAATCAGAGACGTGCGCTTGCCAGGCAGTTTAGTAAATACCACGCAATACATCATTAGGCGCACTCCTCCCATTAAAGTGCGCTTCACGCCTATGTTGCCACCCACGTCTCCGTGCCATCCCACCTGTTGGCAGGTACACACCCTCAAAGCGTTAATATGCAACTCTACTCAAATGCGCCCCCTTAGTAAATACCGTTTTATGTTTACGACCGCTATTTTACGCCAGAAATGGGCGCAATCCTGTTAGTAAATCAGGCCCTTAGACTCTTAGACTCCCAGCCGTGTTTTCTCCATGTGTTCCTCAGTGCGTTTAAGAGGCCAGAAAGAATCCAAATTCTGGTCTTCGCCACATATTTCACTATCACTAACACTAACAGTCCGAGGAGGCAAACTTTAAGTAGACCTTTCTGAAAAGCCTTTGGGAGTAAATTAACCTGTTTGATTGTATAGCAGGTGTGAGTGTGTGTTTTCTGGTATGTGTTTTCTGCTGAGTTCAGTGTGTACTTACAGGTGTGCAAGCACTCCGTTACGGTGGTGGCGTCTATCAGGTAGCCCTCACACAAACGACAGGTGATGTGGGCGTTGATGTCCCACAGCTTGATCTTCCTTGTCAACATGTCTGGGTTCTACACACACACATATTCAAACACACACACACACACACACACACACACACACACACACACAGAAAATACACAATTCACATGAACAGATACCTTAAAAGTACAGATCTTTTCACCCCCCTTCATTCATGTCTGAATTTAGCTGAACATCTGTCCAAAGTAGGGCCCAATGATTGACGCGATAAGGAACAGAATCACCAAATTCAGTAAGGATAACTGAAAAGCCTCCTTCTCAAAGTCAGAACTGTTCCCATGGTGACAACACTATCAACATTCAATCTCTCACAACACACACAAATCAATAGAACTCATTATCTCAGTATCATATTAATAGAGGTTTATCATAGACATCAGCATTTAAACATATTAAATTAACAGCTGTTTGGGTCTTTGAAGATGATGAGTTTTGATTACATTACAGTGTAAACAAAAGACATCCATCTAAAACACTAGATTAAAAGTAAACAAAAGCATAAACACACGCTCACACACACACACACACACACACACACACACACACACGCACACGCTCACACACACGCTCACACACACACACACACACACACACACACACACACACACACACACACACACACACACACACACACACAGCAATAAAAAAGCAGAGGTTAAGGGAAAATATCATATCTCTTACCCCGAGGGACGCCATGTGTAAGCTGAGCAAGGGGAGCCAATCAGCTCGTGTGTCCAGAAAAGGGGGAGGGGCTAACTCTTCATCACGGACCGCCACTCATACGCCTATAAAGGTGACAAGAGCATTCAAAAATCACTAGAATAATTCACACTTATGCACAGCAACTACTACACACTAACACACACTGAAAATAACTCATGCCTACACTACAGTAGCCTGGCCATTACCAGCCTATGACTCCATTTCTTTCCGCAATTCAGTCTGGCAAAACCCCATGCATTTTCGTTTCCGAGATGGGCGGGTGCTTATCTTGAGGTTTAAAATCATTGGAGTTCCCTTAACCAATCAGCAACGTTTGGTAATTCGGTCTCCCCAGTCTCTCCATTACTAACGGGACCATCTGGTAGATTAAACTCTTCCCAAAGCCAGTTGGGAGAAGAGCTACGACGTCCTTTCCAATCATAAAACTTACAAGACAATACTCTGATTGTTCTCCTTTTAATTTTCTGATGTTCTCGAGAGTTGAGACAACTTCTCCGATAGCTTTTCGTGTCTCTTCCTCCATCGCCAATTCTGCTATGCTGGTAAACTACAAGCACCTCGGCAAGGCGAGTTTTGCATCACAGCTCTGAACTGTTCGCTGATTGGTGCGGTTGTGGGGTGAAGCCTGGAAACATACTCTCTCTCCCTCCCTCTCTTCCACACACACTCCCCCCCACACACACACACACACACACACACACACACTCCCCCCCCCCACACACACACACACACACACACACACGTCATGCTGTGGCAGGGGATTACAGTATTTTATAGGTAGTTAATGTTGACGGCAACAGCACAGGTAAAGTTTCCAGGCAAAGCCAGTGAGGTTCTGATTTAGCGCCACCTGGTGGTTGAAGGAGCTATCTACTATGACAACTATGACAACCACATCAAAGCCCCTCACTCACAGTAGGGATGAGGTGCCTGTGTTCTTATGGGTCCTTCCACTTTGGGCCCCCGATGACATTTCCTACTGTGACTGAGTTCCATCTGTACAATCTGAATCTCTACTTCTTACTGTACTGGTTGTAAGCTCAGATACGTCTGGCCTGAACACTGTCCCACTGCCAGAACACACACACCGGTGTGATTAAGGTGAGGAGAGCACAGGCTTCTACTAAACCTCCCAAACGCCCCTGATCAGGAACCTCCTCACACTGCAACATGACAGGAACTACTTTACACTGCAGCATGACAGGAACCTCTTCAGACTGCTACATGACAGGCACCTATCCAGACTGCTACATGACAGGCACCTCTTCAGACTGCTACATGACAGGCACCTCTTCAGACTGCTACATGACAGGCACCTCTTCAGACTGCTACATGACAGGCACCTCTCCAGGCTGCTACATGACCGGAACCTATCCAGACTGCTACATGACAGGCACCTCTCCAGACTGCTACATGACAGGAACCTCTCCAGACTGCTACATGACAGGAACTACTTCACTCTCCAATATGGCAGGAACTACTTCACTCTCCAACATGGCAGGAACTACTTCACACTGCAACATGACAGGAACTACATTAGACCACAACATGACAGGAACTGCCTTTTCACTGCAGGAGCTGGGGGCACTTGCCAGGTGGTGCAAAAGTGTACCCGAACCCTTTCAGCCTTTCTGTTTCCATTGCAGTGCAGGAACTACAGACCTACAAGCTACGCTGCCTTCTATTTTGCTGTTCGCAGCGTAAATTCTTAGCACAAGCAACAATATAGGCTAATGATATATTTCTCTGGTGGCAGCACCAACATTAGACCGTTAGGCCAGATATTTTCTAGATAACGTTAGGATTGCCTCAATGTCGAGTCAACAGTTCAATTTTGCTACAAAGTTGCTAACATATGATTAAATGGCTTCATATCAGCTATAATAACATGATAACTTGATAACTAAACATACCAGCACCACTATGATTAATTACCTCCGCCAAGGAGGTTATGTTTTCGCCCCTGTATGTTTGTTTGTCTGTTTGTCTGTTTTTCAGCAGGATTACGCAGAAACGCATGGACCGATTTCCATCACACTTTGTGGGGAGATTGGGTACTATAATGGCAATAATTGATTAGATATTCAGATGCCAAGGTCAAAGGTCAAGGTCACAAGGCAGAGGTTTGCATTCTCTGAAGGCTCCCATTCTTGTTAAAGAATGTATTCAAGCTGACGTTTTGCTTGTGTTCATTCAGTGACTGTAACCTCAACAAGCTTACTATGTAAGCAATAACTTATTTAGCCAAGTCCACCGCTGGCACATCTTGCTGGTTTTAAAAATGGCGCTTGTTGTTGTCTTCCACTCATGTTGTGTTTAACCAATAAGCATCAACCATCCAGCAGTTCCAGGGCCACATAGACATACAGTACCTACCCCGAAGTGGGCACTGAAAGGGGCAGTTCCTGCAATGGAAAACCACCCAAAGGGTGCCAGCCCTAAAATGCCCTCCGAGTTCCTGCAGTGGAAAAGTGCCTATTGCAATATGACAGGAACCTCTGGACACTTCAACATGACAGGAACTACATCATAGTCCAATATGACAGAAACTACTTCACACTGCAACATGACAGAAACTACTTTAGTTCTCTCTGTGTGAAATGTAGAACAGGTTTGGGCTTGTGAACCATCCTCTTAAGTGTGTGGTCTTCCAGGCAGCACCCACACATCTCCAGCTTCATACCTGCTCAGTGCTGCCCTGCTGCCCTGATGCGTGAAGGGGTTTCCTGCTGGTCACTAGGGCTGGATGGTATCGATGGTATATTGATATTGACACGCTATTTGCAAGATATAAGAAATTACCATATTCATAATATCGAGTATTGGTAATACATGTTGCTATTACAGTGTTTATAATATATTTTTATCTTGATGTTGGTAAACAACACAAATGTTTCATCTTTTCCAATTGTTGCAGCAATTTCACTCCAAGATTTCTGTGCAGGGATCGATTACGGAACGACCTACCGGGCCCAGGCCAAGGGCCCTCTGCCAGAGCCTCTGCATGAAGTCGCTGTTATGTATCTCTTATTTGTGGTTGAAAGTGTGGTTGATTTTGTTAATTTGCTGTTGGCTCTAATTGAGCGTACCTGCGCTGTGTTAGAAAATGTGTGCTGTAAATCCTGTTGCGGTACTGGTGAATTTAGTTATTATGCTGTTGAAAAAAAAAATTATGAGTAATGTCTTGCAAGCGCACAATTTTTGCGCGCAAAAGGGCGGGGGACTTTTACATGTCCAGGCCCAGGTGCCAATGGTTTTATACCCGTCCATGGTTCTGTGCCTGTGCTCCACCTGCTCACAGACTTGTGCCTCCAGCTCGTCCATTCTGCATATTCGCCAGACTTGCCACATGCTCCAAGTCACAAAAGTTAGAAAGTGACCAGCCGAAACAACACCAATGTATACTGCTTGCCAGCAGTCATAAAATGATTGTTGCCATGCCGCTGTGCGTAAGGATGGGAACGACAAGTATTCCTTTTCTCTTAAATGCATCAATATGCTTGACGGATTGGTCAAGCGCCAACTGTGATGTCAACACAACACCATCAACCGACTATACTTGCACTAACAGCACACTTAACCCTCTGAAGTCTTCTCCTAAATAATGGGCATCACAACCGTGAAAAATACCATCTACCGCTGGAAGGGATGTGCCGCATTAAATACATTACTTGTGAACAGAACCTTAATGCTAACTTTTCCCTCTCAGGTCTTCATCGGGCAAGATGGTAAAGTTAGTAGACCACACAAACAGCTCGTCTTTTCCAGTTGTTGCAGTAATCTCCCTCCATGAGTTATGTGCCATCTGGGAATCCCTATGTGTCTAACTAACCCAGAATCCCAAACAAAACACACCAAACCACTCACACATCCAATATCCTCCTCCAAAGGCCTTACCCAGAACCACACACACACACACACACACACACACACACACAGCCCAGCCCTAATTTACCTGCCTCTCTGTATCCTGCTCCTGATTGGCCGTATCGCCAAGCCCTAATTTATCCTGCTCCTGATTGGTGCAGCTTACCAGCCTTCGGTTTCCGTCTGTGAGGACAGGCAAAAAAACTGATTGTTTTGAAAACGATGATGACAAGGCCCCAACTTTAGCATTTCAGCTTTCATACCCCATGACACACACACACACACACACACACACACATCGAATATATCCTCCTCCCAAGGCCTTAACCCAGAACCAAACACACAGGCAACTGCACACACACACACACACTTGAAAACGCATCCAATAGCCCCCTCAAAAGACCCTAACCCAGAACCAAACTCACACGCACACATATACATCCATGATCATGAGTGCAGTCTAACCCAGACTTTGCCAAACACAACACGCAACCGCACGCACAAAAGCACAACCGAGCACACACACACACACACATCCAATATCCTCCTCCAAAGACCCTAACCCCAAACACACACACACGACCAACATCCCCCTCCAAAGATCCTAACCCAGAACCCCAAACACATGCATCCACACGCATACACACACACACACACGCACATCCAATATCCTCCTCCAAAGGCCCTAACCCAAAACCAAACGCACACGCAACTGCACACACACACAAACACATCCAACATCCCCCTCCAAAGACCCTCACCCAGAACCCCAAACACACACACACACACACAAACACACACACACACACACACACACACACACACATACACAAACACACACACACACACACAATCAGGGTGCAGTCTTTAAACCCAGAATCCCAAACACACACATGCAACCGCACACACAAAAACACAACTGCACACACACAAACATTCAATACCCACCTAAATACCCCCCTAAATACCCCCCTAAAAGGATTTATGCCATGTGTCCCAAATGCCCGTACGGAAACTGGAAAAAGGGCTTTTGTGTATTCTGCACCCTTGGCATGGAACATGTTGCAAAAAAACTTGAAACTAAATGAATTAATCCCGCTAAATGCTTTTAAATCCAAAATGGAAGAACTAGACAGATTCCTTAAGATGTCAATGTTTTTAATTGACCTGGCTACGACACTAACTCCTATAGTTCGGTTTAATTAATTAAATAAAGCATATAAAAAGGCCTTAACCCAGACCCAAACACACACACGCATCCGCACACACACTCTAACCCCCATGATCAGAGTGTAGTCTAACTAACCCAGAATCCCAAACAAAACCGCTCACACACACAGACACATCCAATATCCCCCTCCAAAGACCCAAAACCAGGAAACACATACACTCACACACTCACACATGCAACATCTTCCTCGAAAGGCCCTAACCCACAACCCCAGCATCCCTTGCATGCAACCGCACAAAGACAACTGCATACACACACACACATGATATCCTCCTTGAAAAACCCTAACCCCCAACAATCTTTAACCCCATGATGAGGGTGTAGTCATACTAACCCAGAACCCCAAACCCGCACACACAAGCACATGCACACTAACACTCACCCACACAAGCACACAAACCAACACACACACACTTTCTATCAGCTGCTAAAGACCATGCTCCTCAACTGAACTCAGAACCTTCAGTCAGACCCAGAAGTTCCAGTCCAACCATAACCAGGAACAGTAGTGGAAGTGTTTGCCAAGAACAAACACACACACACACACACACACACACACACTCTACCTGAATGATCATGACAACACATACTCTATGGCCATGTCTCACGTCTATGAACTGACGGGGGAAGAGATGGACTACAAGTTAAACCACCACATCAGGGCATGATGACACAACACAAAACTGAGAGTTTACCTTTTTTGGTTAAACACAACACACACACACACACTCACAGGTCCGAAAGTTCATTTGGCTTGAGTGTAGTTTTTTGGCAGGCGTATCAATGAGCCACTGTTGTGCCAGATACACTCGCAGCTTCAGAGATTAAACAGCAGTAAACTTCACAGCCCCCTCTCCTCACAGAAATATACACACGCACACTTTTATTTCACACTTTAAATAGTAAGAGGTGTGTGTGTGTGTGTGTGTGTGTGTGTGTGTGTGTGAGAGAGAAAGAGAGAGAGTGAGTCCTATAAGATTTTTTTAACAGGTATCCCCGAGAAGGAACTTTGCGTCTTTGTGTCGGGAGTCTTGAGGAGATAAAGGTGACACAATGCGGGCTTCGCCGCAAGCTTCCGATCTAATCAATGCTGAACGCGCGGATCAATGCGACCAGCCGGTAGACTACTGGGGCAGGGCCTACCGACATCGGACCGAACCGATTCCACAGTCACACTCAACGCAAACTCGCCTCAGTCTTCACACCCTCGTTTCAACAATGTCCTCTGGCCAACTACGAAGTTGCCGGGGCGACTGAATTCCGACGGGCTGTGGTCGCTTCATAAGGCGTTAGTGGCAATTTAGTTGATTAATTAAGGAGGCTTGGTAAGCCTACGCCAGTTTATGTTGAACACGACACATTTCAGCGACACCCCACAACCCTCAGCTCAGGCTACGCTCGAAGTCGAACCCCTCTCACTCTTGTCACTGGGTGAAATCCACCCCTCGCCTAGACCGCATCTACTTCACTCAGTTCTACACTCGCCACTGTCCCGGTAAAACAGGTTATCACACGCTCACGGGCGCATTCACATCCCCAGTCTTTAACTTTCTTTACACTGTTTTGCCCCTTTCTGTCCGAATACACTACCCCGTGAACCCGTACCCCAACTTTCAGCGTCCGCACAGGCTTGTGGGGGTGGATGGAGCTCTCACGAACATTCCAGGCAACAACAGGAAAAAAACTGGTTTCCCGTGGAAAACAGCGCAAGTATTTCAGGCGATATGTTCACCCGTCCGCGGCGGACACACACGATCGGACTAAAAATGTGCTTCCCCGTATCTCCAGCCTCACTAAAGCACTTTTCGTCGCGACAGCGATGACCCCAGCGCGACTGCAGGGCCCGGCGTCGCCATACACACAACACGAGCGCATATAACAACACGTATAGCATGCATAGCTCTGGCCAGGCGGAAAAGACACGGCTCGGGGATCGCCGAAAACTGCACGATTCCTCCATTAACCACACAAAACGACAGTCGGATGGCACAAGCTTCGAAAGCGCGTTGAAGAAAGGCGAACTGACCTGTTCGAGAGCAGAAGAGTCCGCAGGATATTGGGTTCAATCCGAGTTAAATCCACTATCAGTAAAACAAAGAGGCGAAAATGTCCGGGCAATCCCGAAACCTACCGAGAGCCCACACTTGGTGGGGCTTTGCGCATGCGCACCGAGGCGTGTAGGAGGGGGCGGGGGATTAGGCCGGCTAACATTGTACCAAAGTAGCTCATTCATTTCCAGCGTCGCTTTATGAAGTTTGAAGCGCAACAGTGTGACAGTCATAGACTAAACACGTGTTGCGATTGCAAGTTAAAGGGGTTCTGTTGTTTTCTAATGCACGTCATCTCAATTAGGCTACTGTCGGTATTGATGGAAATCTGGCCACAGGCACAACTCATAGATGTCAGAGGTTTGATAAACTTCGTTTTATGTGCATTATATGCAGTACTGTGCAAAAGTTTTAGGCAGGTGTGAAAAAATGCTGTAAACTAACGATGCTTTCACAAATGGAAGTGTTAACAGTTTATTTTCATCAATTAACAAAATGCAGTGAAGTCAGAAGATAAATCTAAATTAAATAGCCTAAATATTTGGTGTGATCACCCTTTGCCTTCAAAAGAGCATCAATTCTTCTAGATACACGTGCACACAGTTTTTGAAGGAACTCGGCTGGTATACATCTTGGAGAACTAACCACAGATATTCTGTGGATATAGGCTCCCTCAAATCCTTCTGTCTCTTCATGTTATCCCAGATAGACTCGATGATGTTGAGATCAGGGCTCTTTGATGGCCATACCATCACTTCCAGGACTTTTTGCTCTTCTTTACGCTGAAGATGGTTCTTAATGACATTGGCTGTATGTTTGGGGTCATTGTTCTGCTGCAGAATACATTTGGTGCCGTTCATACACCTCCTAATGGTATTGCATGATGGATAAGTATCTGACTGTATTTCTCAGCATTGAGGACACCATTAATCCTGACCAAATCTCCAACTCCACTTGCAGAAATGCAGCCCCAAACTTGCAAGGAACCTCCACCATGCTTCACTGTTGCATGCAGACACTCATTACTGTACCGCTCTCCAGCCCTTGGGTGAACAAACTGCCTTCTCCTACAGCCAGATCTTTCTTATTTTGACTCATTAGTCCAGAACACCTGCTGCCATGTTTCGGCCCCCCAGTTCTTATCTTTTCGTGCATAGTTGAGTCACTCGGCCTTGTTTCCATGTCAGGGTATGGCTTTTTGACTGCAACTCTTCCATCAAGACCACTTCTGGCCAGACTTCTCCAGACAGTAGATGGGTGTACCTGGGTCCCACTGGTATCTACCAGCTCTGAGCTGATGGCACTGCTGGACACGTTCCAATTTCGAATGGAAATAAGCTTGTGTTTGTCATCAGCTGCATTAAGTTTCCTTGGCCAACCACTGAGTCTCAGATCCTCAACGTTGCTTGCTTCTTCAAAAGAGCTTGAACAGCACATCTGGAAACCCCTGACTGCTTTGAAATATTTGTCTGGGACCTTGCCCGATGCAGTATAGTTACGCTGTGTCTTGTTGCTCAGTCTTTCCATGTATGACCTGTGACATGAAACTGTCTTCCACAACTTCACCTTGGTAGCACAGTTTGGCTGTTCCTCACCCAGTTTTAAGCCTCCTACACATGCTGTTTCTGTTTCAGTTACTGACTGTGTTTCAACCTACACGAGAAATTGATGATCATTAGCATCCGTTTGGTATAATTGGTTGATCATACACCTCACTATAATCCCAAAAAAATCCCTGACTTTGTGCAAGTGTACCAATAATTCATGCTAGTTTGAAGGCAAAGGGTAGAAACACCAAATATTGATTTTATTTAGATTTTTCTTATGTTCGCTCACTTTGCATTTTGTAAATTCATAAAAATATTTTTTTTTTGTTTATATTCTTAGTTTACAGCATTTTTTCACACCTGCCTAAAACTTTTGCACAGTACTGTATATAAAAAGAATAGAATACTTTGGCGTTACTGTACCTTTCCGACGATTGATTGGTGACCTGAATAAGGGCAGTATACCTGTCTGGAGCATTTTTAAAGCTAAGGTGATTCTGCGCTCTAGCCTACTGTTAAATGTAGTCATATAGGCTAAAGACATTTTCCAAACCCTATGTTTTCGGGCATGTGTCCTCGACCAGTCAGAGTGCTGAACATTATTCAGCAGTGAAAAAAAAAAAAAAAAAACGATAGCACTATTCTGTACGGAGCCCCTAAAGGGACATGAAAAAAAAAAAAACGTTCTTGTGCGCACCAGAAACTTTCTCGTGCGCACCAGAAACTTGGCTACTCATTCTAGTAGGCTAAAACAGAGAGTAGAACTAGGCAGGACGGGCAGAGAATCGTCTAGAATCGACCCAGATCTGCCTACGGACATAAAACACTAATTAGAGTAAGTATCCTATGCCTAATTAATCATTCTACAATTATTAGCAAATGTAGTAATTACGGTTTGTCTTGTTTCTGTGTTTTCTGTGTTCAGCCCTATAGCCTAGCCTAATTAGGCTACTTCAACCAAGGAGGCAGGCTACCTCATCTGACTGGCTGCATATAAGTGCTGCGCAGCTGAGCCTCCTCGACGAGAGACCCGTGCTATCAGAAAGGAATAGAATAATAAACCGATTTTCCCCAATCCACTCCTTTTTCCACCGTCACATTACACCATGCCTAGGAAACTAGGACAGCAGTGAGGATGAATTTAAATAAATAAAAGCCGTGTTTTGGCTTGGCTATTCTTGGTAGACCTATATGGCCTATGTGGTTAAATTATGGGTAATTCTGGGTAAATTCTGGTTAAGCTTTGGCTGGTATGGGATATTATGGCTTTCTTATGGCATTTCTATTGTTTTTATTTGGCATAGAAAGTTTCTGGTGCGCACGTGAAAGTTTCTGGTGCGCACGAGAAAGTTTCTGGTGCGCACGAGAAAGGTTTTTTTTTTTTTCATGTCCCTTTAGGGGCTCCGTAAAACTCTGCATTCTTAGGTGGTTGCTAACAAGTTACCATTCCACACATCCCTGTCCTCCCTTCCTTTTCTTGGAGGGAAAAGTAGACAAACCTGAAAATGTCCACTCCGACCAGAAGTGAAACTGGTGTGTTGCTATGGTTTTCGTTGATCTCTGTAGAGATTTGTGATTTCTATACTGACGTAACTCGACTCCCTTTAAGACCGGCGCGAGTCGCCGCACGCGACACAGGGAGGAGCTCTAGCCTCTCTGGAACCGGACCGACCGACAGACTGGGTTTGATATTCACTGGCGGCACAACCGGCACCTGGGCGGACTTACGAAGACCACCGATGATCACGCTCGCGTGCAAGACTACCGCCAGATCACAGAGACTTGCTCAGGATGAACGGCCAACCTCAGGAGTTTTAAAGTGTTGATAGACCTTGAGGCACGCCTCTTTTCATCCCAGGAGGAAGAGAGTTGTGTAGGCTATAGTAGCCTATAACTCCCGTTGCCCCGATGGAACATGACATATCGTGTGGTTCTGGTTCGGAGGAGGTTCGGTGTCAGGGCGAGTTAAGGCCAGAGCCCAGCCCAGACTTGGCCACCCTGCTCCAGTTTAAAGTGTACCGAAGAAGATGGTTCATACTTCTGGTGCTCTGTCTTCTCAACTGCTCAAACGCAATGGTATGTGGTCTACCACCGATGATGTCAGCACAAATGTGTTTCACACATTACTAACACTTGTCGTGGTTCCGGTCAGAATTGTAATTGCTTTTTGTAAACATTTGATTTTTAGCTATTTTGATTTAAACCTTTCTACAGATGGGGGTGAAAATGCATAGCCTACAATTCTACACTGCAAAATAAAGTCCGCGACTCTTGGTTGTATGTAGTAAGTGAAAATGCAAACGCGTGGAAACAAAACGCCTGCAGAACGATGTGTGCAAGAACCTATTGGCCCTGTCCGCGCCCGTGACTTGTAATAGTGCTTTATTTGGACTTGTTGGCCCGCAGAAGAGATATTTTACCGGCAAGAGACGGGTTTTTGACGTTGTTTAGCATTATACTTAATAGCTATAGCTATATGATTTACGAGGCTGTCCTTGGTTTTGTTGTTTTGTCTGACTTAAGTCTAAAGTTTGGTATTGGCAGTATTGGTTGACCTAGAGTAGACCCGGGGCAACCCTGCAAATGTGTCAGCGCGTCAGGTGACCGAAGGGAGAAAAAAGCAATCGCAGAAGTTTTAGCTGACAGCAAGCTACCAGCTGCGATCAGAGACTATAGGAAATTATGGGTGGCAGTGATAGAGGAATGATAGTTGTTATTGTGACAGTGGTATACGGCGATCACTCTGCAGGAAGCTGTGTCCAGTGGTGTGATTTAGCCGTCGGCATTGTCATGGTGTCATAATAGTGTTATAGTGTTGGAATGTGCGGTTGTGAGATGAGTGTGTATGTTTGTGTAAATTATAATACAAATAATAATAATAATAATAAATGCCTGTATGTCGTGTGTCCAACGACATTTGGTTGTATAAATATGTATGTTCGCTCGTGTAAATGCCCAGATGTGTGATTTAGTTTGTTTATTGTTGTGTAAATGGCTGCGTCTGTGTTTGTTTTGTAGTCTGTGAACCCCTTTGTGATGTGGGGATATGTTTGTGTAAGGCCTGTATTTCATGTGAGTGTTTTTGTCATAACTGTTTTTGTTTGAATTTGTGTGTGTGTGTGTGTGTGCTGTGTGTAGCTGTGGCTGACCTTTGCCCCGGTAGCAGATGAGTCCGCAAGGGCTCTGGGCGTGTCTCTGGACCAGATTAACTGGCTCTCCCTGGTCTACATGATTGTGGCCATCCCACTCAGCTTTGTCAGTACCTGGATGCTCGATACATGGGGCCTGAGGCTAACGGTAAGTGTGTGTGTGTCTTCCACATGATTCAACCCATTTCACACCCCCATCTCACTCACAACTCACATTTTCCAACGTATGTGTTTCTGTGTGTGTTGGCAGCTGATCCTGGGTGCATGGCTGAACATGCTGGGGAGTGTGTTGCGGTTCGTTGGGGTGTTGCATGTCATGGACCCCCCTAGACGGTTCCCCCTGGTAATGGCTGGGCAGGTGGTGTGTGCCGTGGCCCAGCCTCTCGTCATCTTCAGCCCCACCAAACTGGCCGGCGTCTGGTTTCCGCAGCAACAGAGGGCCACCGCCAACATGATCGCCTCCATGTGTGAGCTGACACACCCTCCCGACCCACAATGCACCAGTCTCTTCCCCTAGTCCCTCGCATTAAACATGCCTCCGATAAGAATTAGACCTGACTAGTGTGTGTGTGTGTGTGTGTGTGTGTGTGTGTGTGTGTGTGTGTGTGTGTGTGTTTGTGTTTTATAGCCAATCCACTAGGAGTGCTGTTTGCCAACATTCTGTCTCCTCTTATTGCTGGCTCTTCTGGTGACCTCTCCACTCTTGTAAGACCAGTTTCAGTACTCACACACACTCACACAAAAACACATATTTATATGCATACAGGCGGTTTTGACTGTAATCTTCTCCTCCTCCTCTTCTTCCTCTCCCATTGCCTCCATTTTCTCCTCTCTCCTCTTCTCCCCTCTATTCCTCTCCTCTTTTCCTCTCCTCTCCTTTTTTCTCCCCTCTTTTCCTCTCTTCTCCCTTCTTTCCTCTCCTCCCTTCTCCTTTCTCTTCTCCCTTCTTCCTCTCTTCTCCCCTCTTTTACCTTCCTCTCTTCACTTCTTCCATTTTTTCCTCTCTTCTCCCCTCTTTTCCTGTCCCCTCCTCTCTTCTCCCATCTTTTCCTCTCTTC
>NC_137927.1:7293899-7296399 GCF_963457725.1 Sprattus sprattus | reverse complement strand
TTTTGCTACATGGTATTTGATTACATTTTCCTGGTGTTTTTTCATTTTGTAAGGATCTTGGTTTTGATATGAAGGTACTTTTCCACTGACCCAATGAAGTGATTAGCCTGTGATTGAATGTGTTTTTTTATATATATTTTTTATCTGTAGCCTATATTACTGACCTATTAACTAGTTTCATAGTAATATCTGAATGTTGCTGATATATTAACAGGTTTTCGTTACGCAAGACATCAGAGCAATTTTACTTGTTTTTTTGTTTCATTTTTTTGTACTTGGTTTGTTTGGATTGACATTCCTCTAAACGTTGTTAGAGAATGGACAGTTTTGTGAATAAATTCTTTACGACTTCCGTGTTTTCTGTGCTCTCCAAGTTAAATTCCCTCATCCCACACTCCCTCTCTTTTCTGTGTCTGTACGACACATCAGATATCTCTTGAGTACGTATTCCACACCAGTCTTTTATTTGCAATATTCGTTAAAATTAGAGTTATTTGCTTTTATTAATTTGTTTCTGTTTTAAACCAAATACAGTAGTAAAATGAATTGCTCCTGGACCATTTTACGCGCATCATAGGAAATAGTGTGAGAATGTTTAAAGTAACACTATGCAACAATGACACTTTTTGAGTTATGGTTTTATAGGCAACTAGTTTTAGAACCATCCTAAAAGTCATTTTGATTCCATATTGTCATGTGAAGGACAGATAAACACCTGTCTTTCCAACTACCCATCCAGGATGTGCAATGTGTAGTTCTGTGTCATGGATGGAACCCCTTGCAAAATGGAAAAGCTTTCACAGCATGACATTGCCAGCTATACTGCCAAAATATACCAGTTAGTGTGTTGGCAAGCTTCTATCAGAGTCAACTGGGCTGTTGGTGGTGTTCTCAAGGTTTTTGCATGCCTTTTAGGTAGTAAGCATGCTAGTTTTGGAACAGAACTCCTTATTGCTGCTTTAAGATGGTTAGAATTTCAGTGTTGTGTCCACTGCCTTTCAGTCGAACGCAGACGCACACACTTGTATGACGATGGGTAGAGTGGTGTTTGAGTGTGTGTGTGTGTGAATGAGAATGTATTTCAAGGGAGACCAAAAGAAAGACGGACACTCAGGTAAAAAGAGGAAGACGTGTATTTCAGCAGGGTCTGGAGGCTCACACAGATTCCACCTGAGTGGACACACACAACCTTTCAACCCCGACCCTCCTGCTGGAACACAGCTATGGGTCACAAAACTACAAGCAACTGGGGAAAAAACAAACATTAAAAACAAGCAAAAAAAGAAAAAAAAGAAAAGAGAAGTTGATCAACACTGGACATTCTCAACCAGTGCAGTTATACTGTAGCTAAAAACACATGCTCACACACAGCCCAACTCTGACAAGTCCGCCTCTGTCACAGACACACACACTCCCATACTGAGCGGCTACAAACACACAGTCATTCTTACAACACACACCGCTACAAACTCCTCCTTTGACACACATTTGATCTGACAAAAAGTCACCCCCCCCAAAACACACACTCTGAGCATGTTGTATAGTGTGTGTATGTTTCAGAGCTGGAGGGCGCAGAACTGCTGGTAGACAGCCAGGATGTGGGGGTCCAGCTCGGCCGTGAACAGTAGATGCTCCAATGTCCCCACGTACTGCTGGATGGTGCTGTGATGCTACACACACACACACACACACACACACACATAAAAAGAGAGGAAGAATCTCTGTAAATTTAAAGTGGCATTATGTAGGAATTGTACTTCAGGGTAAGGGTAAGCAGTTTTACCTTAAAATAACAGCTTTAAAAAAATTGGGGCGCTACAAAGACGTTTAATATGGAGAATAGCTTCTGTGCCATTGCCATACCAGGGTCCTCGGCATATTACTTTATGTTATGTAGGTTTGCCTGAAGCCGCCCGGTTATTACTGTCTGCCGAACTAGCAAGTCACTTATTTGCCGTTTTACTTTGTCTTGTGTTGCACTTGCTAGGTGTTTGACTGTGTTAGGAGAGTTGTTGACTCACTAGTTTGTCATAGTGTCAAAGTAAGCAAATTTCAAGAGGTTTCGCTAGGTTTAGCAGCTAGTATCTCGTTAGTGATTAGCAATTCCTCCATTGTGTGTGTTGTAAGTGTGTGTGCAGTTAGGAGAGAGGGAGAGGAAGAGGCGTACCATGAGGAAGACCTGCTGCAGTCTCTCAATGCAGATCTTATACCAGCTGGTGTTGAAATCGATGCCTCCAGTCTCACAGCGGACCAGGTGCTCAGTCAGCATCATGATAAACCTCTGGGGGGTGGAAGAGAGTTTGGGAGGGAGTTAGTGCAAATGTTCTAGGAAGAAATTCTCTGCACTGAGCTCCTGGGTGAACTCTGACCTTTGACCCACCTGAAAGATGACAAGGAAGAGGTTCTTCTGTTCGCTCTGCGCCGACTCCACCTTCTCCTGCAGACGCTCTATCTGCTCCTCCAGCTGCATGTCCTCGTCCCCACTCAACTTGTCCATTTC